>NC_135423.1:13055000-13405000 GCF_051991245.1 Festucalex cinctus | reverse complement strand
TGTCTTTTGCTTTCCTTTTATGTTCCTGGTTAATTCTACAAATTAGCATCTAGCTAACTCTTGTCTACTCACGTTATAATCATGTGGCCTTGTACACTGCATACACAATGAGAAGCGTCTTTCCCCTCAACATTTGAACTAAAGGTCAAATTAGCAGTGGAAAGTATCCGAAGGATGGAAGGACGATGCCAGTGTCGATACAGTGTTGAGATGACATATCCATCTCATTAACATTATTGATCGTCAGCTTGCTGGTCCGGTTCAAGAGCAGGTTCTGCCTTTACAAAGATAAAAAGGTTCACTTTTGATGAACTGTCAAAGGTATTAAATTGAAAATATATCGTTATTCGACTTGTAGCTTACAGTGGGTGGAAAAAAATGCGCTGCATATTAGAGTATTATACAGTGGTGGTGTCCAAACTATGGCCTGGGGGTCCATTTGTGGCCCACCTTCCATTTTAAAGCGGCCCACAGCATATGCTAAAAATGACATTTGCCACTAATAAATGTGTTTTAAATACTGTATAACTTGTCTAAATATTCATGTAAACTATTTACAATTCAAGAAATCACAACAATTCTCTTCATAACTGTCGGGTGAATAAAGGTTATTAAATATTGCAAACAATGTCAAGGTGCCAACTTTAAAAATATCACATAGAATGATTCCCAGGTAACTTCGTTAACAATGGAACTTTTTCCAGTTTTTATTCTGAATGTAAAGAAGGGATTTTGCTGCTGTTCAGTGCATGTGCTGATATTCTCTGATGGGTTACAGGCTCTCCACCACCCCAAAGTCTTGTAAAATCCTAAACCATTTGCCTTATAGAAAGCAGTTTTTCCAAAAACACTGTAATATAATTTTGAACAATTGCTAAATGGCCCTTGCATCCTTTGATTTTTCTGTATGTTGCCCTCTGAGGAAAAAGTTTAGGAAACGCTACATTGCAGTAGAGATACTGTTAAAACTTGAGTCTATGAAATCTGGAATAATGCTTTTTATGTCATTTGCTCTATAATAACATTCCCTATCTGCCGCTTTAGCGTTGACGGCATTCCGTTCCTAATGCACGACCGCACCCTGCGAAGGACGACCGACGTAGAGGAAATTTTCCCCGACAGGCAGATGGAGGATGCCGCGCTGTTCAACTGGACCGATCTGCAGCAGCTCAATGCAGGACGGTGGTTCCTCAAGGTTGGGCCACAACTTCAAAATTCTATATGTGTGTTCGTATTTATTAGCTTGTCATAGTGAATGGTCTCTGTTGGATTTAATGATAGAGAGACTTTTTGCTACTGTTCTTCAGGATGACCCCTTCTGGACGACGCACAGTCTCTTGTCCCATGAAAGAAACCTGATTGCCAACCAGAGTGTGTGCAGTCTTGAGCAGCTACTCAAGTTGGCCTCTTATCATAACATCAGTGTGGTGTTCAGGCTTAGGAGACCCCCGCTGGGGCACCCTTGCTACCACAGCTGGCTCAATGACACTCTGCAGGCTGTGGAGCTGTCTGGGGTTCCTCAAAGTCTGGTTGGTGTTTTTGGCTTTTAGAGGTTCTGCCTTTTGAGTTGAATGGGATTCCACCGGATCCATGTTTGCAGGTGATGTGGACTCCAGATGAAGACAGAGATCAGGTGAGACAGCTTGCACCCGGGCTGGTCCAGACGTCCTTGATGAAGCAAACTCCTCAAAGCCTCAGAGAGGCGGGCATCAGCAACCTGCTACTCAGATACAACCAGGCGAGCACTCAGGAAATCAGGTAGGAATACACACGCATGCCAAAACACAAACATGTTTTCAAAACAAACAGGTCTTTCAGGGACTTGTCACAGAAAAACATCAGCCTCACCCTCTACACGGTCAACGAGCCCTGGCTGTACTCAGTGCTGTGGTGCAGCGACGTGTCGGCTGTGTCGTCGGAGGCACCGCATGTCCTCAAAAAGGTGCCTTACCCCATCTGGCTCTTGGTAAGGACACAATACATTGTCATCTTTTTCTACGGTGGCTTCAAGTACCCCCCACCCCCCTTATTTTATTTTATTTTTATTTATTTATTTATTTTTTGAATGACTATATGTACAGTATCTATGGAAGAGGATTAGGGCCAGTGAAGAGAAAAGGTTTGGCAGGATTCTTACTTTATTCTCAGAATTCAGACTTTAATCTCAGGATTCGGACTTTAATTCTCACTTAAAAGTGACTTTAAAGTTAAAATTCTGACTTTATTCTTAGAATTCTGACATGAAAGTGAGTGAGAATAAAGTCAGAATTCTGACTTGAAAGTGAGAATTCTGACTTTCTTTTCAGAATTCTGAATTGAAAGTGAGTGAAAATAAAGTCAAATTCTCACTTTCAAGTCAGAATTCTGAGAATAAAGTGAAAATTCTGACTTTAATGTGAGAATCCTGACTTTATTCTAAAGTGAGAATAATAGTAGCATTAATAAAGTCGGAATTCTGAGAATAAAGTCAGATTTCTCACTTTCAAGTCAGAATTCTCACTTTAAGTCACTTTAAAGTGAGAATTCTGAGACTAAAGTAAGAATCCCTGCCAAACTTTTTTTTCTCTCTCTCTTCACTGGCCCTAATCCACTTCCGTAAGTATCCTTATAAGGATGTAGCCATCATATTTTAGCTGGGAATGCACGCCCCAAAAGATTGTCCATTTATCCATCTATTGTTTGTTCTGTACAACTTGTCCTTATTAGGTTCATGGATGACCCAAGACTGTCCTAGCTGCTAAATAAACCCTGCACTGGATGCCAATCAATTGCAGAACAAAAACATATTTTTAGCCAATGTAACATTTTGTACAGTTTGAACACTAGAAATCTGATTAAATAGAGGAGAAAAAAACAGTACAGTTCATGAATAATAATTCTATTAAAATATATTGCACACATAAAGTGCATAAAATGTATTAACATCAAATTTGATTCGTTCATGTACCCGCCTGCCACACTTTTGCTTATCACTGTCAAAGAAAAATAGACAAATCAAAGTTACTTTGTTAGCTTTGACTGCTGAAGAAATTTCCAACTGACCTTTTAACTATAAAGGTCATAGTTGTGCTAAATGTTGCAAGTGGGGTCTGCACTCTTCTCTTTCCTCCTGCTTGTATTCCATACTGAAGTTCCATCTAATGGAAAAGTCATGTGTCTCTCCAATCCTGCTGCACCATCACAGCACCGCTTTGAGTATTTACGGCCTGAGCAGCAGATCCGTCCGGCCTCCCTGTTTCTTGCCATATGGGAGCTCTGCATGGTATCTCCTAACCTCGGTCGGAGTGCTGCTGCGTTTTGGCAAAGTCAAACCTAGTGGCAGATGTCGTCCAGTGGATGTGTAATCCAAGTTATTAAGAAAAATAAATACATACAGATTAATTCCTGGTTTGCAACAATCTAGTCAAATGTTAAATCCTTTTTTTTATGTGATCCCTTTAGGGGTGGATCCTTGGCATACAGCGCCACCTGGTGGTGGAGGTCTATGTTGTTTGGCTCACTGCGTAAATTGTGTTTTTTATTCCACCAGAGACCAGATGAATACTGCATGATGTGGGTGTGTGCAGACGTCATCTCCTTTGTGGTGGTCATAGGAATATTCATTTTACAAAAGTAAGTTCAACAATCATCTTCATGTTGAACAGTTTTGTTTCCCTTTCATGCTTGTGTAAATTTACACTCACACTTACTGCTTATTAACTCCTTTTCAGTATGTTAACTAATTCCACCACTCCCGATTGCTTTCGTATATTAAAATCTTTATTGTATCCCTCCAGAATACTTTGGATTTTGTAGTTATTCCGTCACAGATATTTTGAACACCTTCTTGTGTTTTTATGCCTTCATCCACATAGTATACTTTTCATTATGTTTATGTTGATTTATTTATTTCGGTTTTTCATTTCATTGTAAGGGTAGAAATTTGCAATTTAATGATGAAAAATAGTGTGCATTATTGTGTGTTTTTAAACACAAGCAGTTAATTGGCGATATGTTCGATGACATATGATCAGATGATGTCAGACATGAATTTCTTTTTACGGCTTCCCGAGCGGCTCTTCTCTGCTCCTCGGTCGCTCGTGCCGGCTTGGAAACTGACCTCTCTTGTCTCCCGCCTTCTTTTGTCCTTTTCTTCCTGTTGTCCTCTCTCCTCTGCCTGCCTGCATGCTCGTCTCTTCTGCTGCATTCTGGCATCTTCTCTCAGCTATCACATGATCAGGTAACGCTCTTCTCTGGTAACTGCACGTTTTTGGCCATTTCTCTCTTTTGATATTTGTTCTCTTTACCACCCCCCCTTTTTGCTGCTCTTTTCTAATATCACATCTGTCCATTTACACGTTTCCCCTCTCTCCATGGCTCTCACCTAAACTACACTGCTGCCACTTCTCGAGTTCACATCTTAATTCACTTTTACTCACTTACCACAAATTGTGGTTTGACAACAAAAGTAGTAAATGTCTCAAATGAAGTATGGAAACGCACCTAATAAGGGAAGTGGCTCTTGAGTGTCTGTGATCGACACTGATGGACTTTTGCCTCGGGTGCGTTTCCTGCTGCTGTGCCACTTCTCTTAATTACATTTAAATGAAGGCAGGCTCTCTTTAATTAAGTCACTCTATTAAATTTCCGTGTTGAATTAACTGGAGGTTTCCTGGTTATTTCATTTTGAAAGATGGAAACAGTACATGAGGTACCTCTTCATTTTTTTCCACATTATGAGCCCATGCTAATGTGAAAATGTCCTTCAACATTCTCCTATTATTTTTGTAAAATCTCCACATAGGCGTCCATAGCGTGAGCAGAGGCAGCAGTTAGTGATGACATTGTCTTCTAAGATGACATTTTGACCACTCCTCCTCCTCACTTTCCTTCTAGATATCGCACAAGCGGCATGCGCAGCTACAACCCTGAGCAGATCATGCTGAGCGCGGCGGCAGTGAGGAGATCCAGTCGGGACCTCAACGTCATGAAGGAGAAGCTCATCTTCTCCGGTGAGAAGGAACCTTCCGTTCATTTGTCTCGCACGTTCATCTTTCTCCCAGCATGCCGCCTCCTTTGAGTGTCTGTGAACTTCCTCCTCCTCTTCCTCCTCTTCATCACATCAAAGGTCAAGCCCAGTAGTCGCCTCAGCCTGCGCATCATCCCATATGTGGCGTGCCCATCGTCTCCACCGTCATCCTTTTTCATTCTGCATCTCCCTCGTTACCTGACACCTTTTTTCCACATCCTTCATCCTTCCATGCAACCCGCGTTCCATGCTGCCCCCCCACCCCAAAACTCCCTTTGGGGAGAGCACCACGCTTGGAGATGCTTATATGTGCCCCGGTCTGTCTTATGCTTGGGTGGTTCGAGGTAAGACGCAATACAGTGATCCCTGGACCCCATATCCCTTACGTGTTATATATTTTCTCTTATATAAATAAATAAATCTATAAATAAATATGGTAAATATTTGGGTTTTATTTAAATAAATAAATAAATAAATGAATATTTAATTAAAACTTAAACATTTAAAACAATTGATTTATTTTAATTAAAAAATATATAATACTGCAATTATGACTTTACATCATAGAATCATATGTGAGTCCTGAACCCTAAAGCCCCCTTGTACTATAATGCCACTGACTGATTTGCCACTCATACATCTTTTGGCTCCCTGTAGAGGTGGGAAATGGCGTCGGGAGCAGCGAGGAGTCGTACACAGACGGCCCAAATGACTATGACTACTACACGGACAGAGGTGGAAGCCAATGATGGAGGAAGCGAGTCACTGGTTGCTTGTTGTACATTTTGTAAATAAGCTCCGGCTTCCTGGGCGAGCATCGGACTCAGCACTTTTTAAACCTGTGGAATTTCTTTGGCTCGTTTGTCGTTTTTAATAGGAGGAATCCATATTCTTCATTTTAAGATCATTTTCCCCAAAAGGAGTTCCATCCATGTTAAGCACTGATGCCTTTTTTTAATATTTAAATATGTACTATACACTAAACCAAAATGTATTTCAGCATGAAAAACGCGTTCTGCTCTTACTCTGCTGTGTGTCCTGATTTTTATTTAAAGTGTGGAACAGTGTAAATGCTGTCTAAAGACGTCCGTTGGAAACAGTTATGATCATATAAAAGCTGAACATTATGTGAGCTGAACAGCCAGGACAAAAAAAAAAAAAAAAGTGTTATTCCTCTTTTTAAACCACTTCTATTATGTCTAATAATTGGTTGTGTGTGTTTGCGTATGTCTTTTAGCCTGTGTGCTGTGTTAAGCATGTAATGATAGCTACATAAAAACAGGTGTTTTGCAAGCCAACATCGATGACAAATGTGAGTCATGTGACTGTATGGATGGACCTTGTTTGACTGGGCTGCAGTCTACGTATGGCGGGGTCTTGTTTACAAACCAAAAGCATCTTCATGTCACTTGCTGCTGTAAAAATATGAAGTGTGAATATAACTAAGTTAACTAAAGGGACACTAACGGGGGCATCTTGCCTTATGGGTTAATTTTCTCTCATTAAATTGTACTGTGCCTCAGAAGTTAAATAAAATTAAATGAGTCCAGTCTAGAAGTGCTTTGTTTCTTTTTCATTCCATACAGTATATTACTGTGATATTTCTGATTATTTGGAATTGTCAATAGTTCCTTACCACTCCAGTTCCCAGTGTTCAGTTCTCGTAAAACGCTGTACCCACCTTATCTGTTTAAATGTTTAATATCAGAATTTAAAGTGAACACAACAAAAACACAAATTCTGATGGTAATTTCACACAAGACGTCTTTTTCTTTTTAGTGCTTGTCCTCTTGTGAAGAACTGGAACTTATCAATGAGTTTGACCAAAACAGGGTACACCCGCGAGTGGTCGCCAGCCAATCACAAGACACATATATAGACCACCACTCATACCTATAGACAATTTAGTCTTCCTGAAGAAAACACACAAGATGAGATTCAAACCCAGGCAGACCTGCTGCCGCCTAATTAATTCATTAGACTAATTGAGGATAAACAATATATTGGCAAGAGCTCATCATAGTTGTGCTCGAAACAGGCACATTGCATTTAAGTAGTAAAGCAAAACATTTAATACAGTTGTTTTTAACCTTGTTGGGGTATTGCACATATTCTCCCACCCAACTTTTTTGCTTGAAATAGTACAAAGGGATTACAATAATAAAGAAATCACCCGACTAGTGTGACTGAGTGTACCAAATTACCTGCAGCACTGATAGGCCAAGCAATGTAGCGTGATCACAGATCTATATGTATATATATATATATATATATATATATATGACTGAATAGCCGATGGGCCAATACTTTTGAGGTCACAAGGCCGCCATATTGCTCCTCCCAAGAACCGTTTCTCAGCATATGAATCTATACATTTACTGTATTGAAATTGTAGAACATTTGAGAAAGTACTTAGTAGAAACTGCATGATTTATGGTGTTTTAAATTTATTCAACATAAACAAGAGGACTGCAGACATTATCCTAGCTGCCTATTAGCTGTAATGTCTCATCTGTACGTATACCGTATCAGGGGTCTCCAAGTTCGGTCCTCGAGAGTCCCTATCCAGCCTGTTTTCCATGTCTCCGTCCTTCAGCACAGCTGAATTTAATGATCAGCTAATCAGCAAGCTTTGCAGAAGCCTGATAACGATCCCGATCATGAATCAGGTGTGTTAGTGGAGAGAAACATTGAAAACAGGCTGGAGAGGGGCTCTCGAGGACCGAACTTGGAGACCCCTGGTTTATACAGTAGTCTGCTAGCGAGGTGGGAGTAACAAGATGGCTGCCTTGTGACTTCAACGGCTTGGACTGGCGCGTATGGGTTATCGGCTATCCGGTCATACATACAGGTCAGTGAGCGCGATCACCTGCAGCCAATGATGGCCAAGCAGGGCATATCATCACGAACCATTCGGGTGTGTGTCTTGACCTCCGCCAAACCCAGAGACTGAAGAAGGAGGCTAAGAACAACTAATTCAATATGATAAATATACAGCAGTTTTTAATTTATTAAATTATATTGATATTAAGGTGAGGAGGGAGGTGTATGCACCTTATTATAGTTCCCAAAGTCCCCACTGGGTTTTGAACCTCCAACCACAGTGGACCCCTTAACAAAGTCTGTACACTTCCTGAGATTCTTCATTCCTGTTTGTCCAACCAAAGTGCTTTTTGGCCTTTTTGTCTCCAAGCATGACTTGGAATGTTGGCGATGAAAAAATTTGAAGTCTGGTTCTTCACTTGTATAGTTGAGCCACTGAGAACTAGAGTTCATTCTGGTCATTTTGAAGTAAGAAAATTCCCATCTTTCAGATGAATACTGGTCTACATCATAGCTGAATCCCAATTAATATGGGAACATTATTGCCAAGCTAGCGTGCTAATGTTAGTTTAAAGGGATACCTGACTCATTGAGCCATTTTCAGCAGTAAAAGTTAATATTTTGTCTATAATTAATGTGGTAACTTCATTATTTTTCATGTAAAATATCTTTACAAACTAAGTTTTGTACTTGCTGACAACTGAAGATGACATCACCTGTGCTGAGGAAGTAGGTAATGACCAATCATGGCTCAGTTTACTGACCAAAGCCAGAAAACAGGTGAGCCATGATTGGTCATATCGACTTCCTCAGCACAGGTGATGTAATCAGTCGACAGCAAGTGGCAAAAATAGTTCTTAAAGGTATTAATTGTACATTAAAAATAAGTTATCAAATTAATTCTGGGAAACAATATTAACTTTTCACTGCTGAAAATGGCTCAATGAGTCAAGTATCCCTTTAAGTGAACGTGATTTTTCATCCTTCATGATAGATTCGACAAGATGTTTATATTTAGACTGCTGTTGCACTGTAAAATGCCAAAAACAATTTGGCCACTCTAGTTGTCAGTGGCTCAAATGAAGTACATTCAGGTGGTCCCTAAACTGTCCCGGATTTTCAACTAGTTGAAGTTGGTTTTCCGAAGGTGTCTATTTGGGATTTCGATGGCGCTGACTTGTAACGGCCACGATCCACCCATGATGCCCGCCTGGAGCGCCACTCCCGTCACCACGGCCAGGTCGGGGTCCACCGAAGTGTTGGGCTCCTTGCCGAAGAACTCGGCGATGAGGCTCCGGATCCGAGGGATCCTGGTGGAGCCGCCCACCAGCACGATCTCGTCCACCTCGTTTTTGTCCAGGTGGCCCTCGGCGAGCACCGTCTCCACCGGGGTAAGGATCTTCCGGAAGAGGTCCTCGTTGAGCTCCTCGAAGAGTCGGCGCGTGATCGTGGCCTCGAAAAGCGCCGGCTCCGAGGCGGCGGAGTCGTCAGGGACGCGCAGGGTCACCGGCACCCTGACGGTGGCGTTGGGGTGGAGGGTGAGGTTGATCTTGGCCGCCTCCACCGCCTGACGGAGACGATGGAGGTCCTCTTTGAGAGTGGGCACGACACCGAACTCCTGTCGCACTCGCTCTATGGCGTACTGGAGTAACCTTTGACTGAAGTCTTGACCGCCGAGCTTGTTGTTTCCTGCAGGCATACACAGTTTGAGCACAATTAGCTATTATGTTATTTAGCTGTATTTATATGTAGCACAGAGCAGAAATCTTGGTGTTATGGTAGTTTTAATTTACTGATGGTGTTCGTGCTAAGTTGGTACACGGCAGACCTAAAGATCGTTTTGCCTTGACGGAGGTCAGAATTCCACTTTGTTGAAGTTTTTTTAAGGCACGGATTAGCAACCTTTACTGTCAAAAGAGCCATTTCAGGCCAAATAAATTGTTAAAAATCTGTCTGGAGCCGCATATCATTTGAAGATTGTGATGACACACAAACCTAACAGCAGCATCCAATCTGTATGCATTCATTTGCTCCCTTACCTCTTCTGTTTTATTATTTAGACATTTTGATTATTATTTTCATACATTTTTACTTTTTTTTTTTTTTTTTTTTTTTTACCTTTCTGTCAAATTTCTGACATTTTTGGCAATTTTATGGACATATG
The DNA here is from genome assembly GCF_051991245.1 of Festucalex cinctus. Lineage (NCBI taxonomy): Eukaryota > Metazoa > Chordata > Actinopteri > Syngnathiformes > Syngnathidae > Festucalex > Festucalex cinctus. Next base: position 13,395,005 of record NC_135423.1, on the reverse strand, counting down.
GGTAATTTTCTGCCTCTCTTCTTCCCCTTTTGGACATTTTTTTTTTTTTATTTTTTTTTTTTTTTTTACATTTTTGGAAATTTTGTGTACATTTTATGGTAATTTGTGAGATTTTGTCTTTTGTTTTTGACAATTTATTGATACTTTTTGAATATTTTCTTTCCTGCTTTTTTGTACATCAATTTTCAATTTTTTTTTATTTTATTTTTGACATTTAATGGTACTTTTTTTTTTTTTTTTAATGTGTTTTCCGCCTTTTTTTTTTTCTTTCTTAAATTAATTTTCTCACTTACGCCAATTCCAAAGATATGTTATGGTTATTTTCTGCCTTTCTTTAATTTTTTTTTACATTTTATGGTTACTCTGAATATTTTCTTTTCTGTCTTTTTTTATTCAGTTCTCTTGACATTTTTGACAATTTCATGGACATTTTACGGTAAATTTATGCTTTCCCCTCTTCCTTTTTGAGACATTTTATGGTCACTTTTCGGACAAAACTTTTTCATCTACCTTTGGTCTCTTATTCTGACAACTTGAAAACTCGGACTTGAATACAGGAAGTCCTCCAGTTACGTCGGAGTTACGTTCCTACGCTACGCTAACCTGAATTTTGCCTTAAGTAGAATTTCCCCACTAAAGTCAATATTTACATCAAAATTATTTGCATAAAAAAATCTAAAATACATTAAAGTAAACAAAATAAGATGCTGTCCGACTGAAGCCCAAGTCTTTGCCCATGTTCGTCGGTGTCACTCCTTTCTGTGATGTTTTTATTATGTCTAGCTTCATTTCCATGGTAATTGCTTTTCTTTTGGCTGGACCAACATTGACAGAAGACGTAGCTTTCTTCTTTGGAGCCATGGTGTGGGAAAAAAAAAAAAAAAAGAGGGCGAAAAAGCCAAAGATACTCCCACAAGTGCACAAGCGCTAGCACTTGCTAAGTGCTAAATAGTGGATGAGGGGAAAACACTGCAGGCTATAATGGCGGCCGAGGAGCCAAAATGGTGCCGTTTCAAGGACTGAAGTACAAAAGACAGTTTAACAGTTTACCGGCCATAGCTCTGGTGAAGAACATGCCACCCTGTTTGTTGAGCAGAGACACGTCCAGGGTTCCGCCGCCGAGGTCCACCACCAGCACGCTGAAGACGGAGTCCGCCTTGTGAAGACCGTACGCCATGGCCGCCGCTGTCGGCTCGTTAATTACACGCAGGATATCCAAGCCTGTGAGTCAGTTGTCATGTTAGTCATGTTTGTGAGAATGACATCTAGTCATGAAGGTGGTTGTTTTATGGCTAACCAGCGAGGTTGGCGGCTTTGACGGTATACTCCCTCTGCCTGTCATCGAACTCTGCGGGCACTGAGATGACGGCTTTGTAGATGGGCACGCCCAAGTGCCGCTCAGCCATTTTCCTCATTTTCAGCAGCAGCCGAGACCCGATGAACTCGGGAGTCACAGCGAATGTGACGTTGGTGGCGATCACAAACTCAGCACTTCCATTGTTGGAGATCACCTGGAAACAGATTTTGTAAAAAGGATATCAATATTTTTATAAATATTTGCATACCTCTATTATTATTACCATTATTTTTCTCATTTTCTCTTGTATATAATTGACAGTAAACAGTCAGTTTTACTTTTGTACTAAAGGAGTACTTCTACTTTAACCGGAGTCTTTATTTACACAAGATCTGTACTTCCAATTAATTTTGTCAGTACAATTGAGTACTTCCCTTATTGTTACCATAATTTTTTGTTCTCTTTTTATTAAGAGTACAATGTCTTCCAAGTCCCGTATCCAGCCCACCTTGAAGGGATAGTGGCTGCTCTCCTGCTCCAGCAATTGCGGAGTAAAGATCTTCCCAATGAACCTCTTAGCATCATAGATGGTGTTGCGGGGGTTGTTGTCATCCATTGCATCGTGCCCTGCAAGCACTGTCGTGTTGGTGAAGGAGACGGCGCTGGGGATGCTCATCCTGCCCACCTCGTCTGCTATCACCTCCACCTCTCCGCTGCCAGGGTGGAACACGCCCACGGAGCAGAAAGTGGTGCCCAGGTCCAGGCCGATCACTTTGGGCTTGGGTGGGGGTAGGTACTGCTGGCCCAAATAACCAGCCAAGAACAGAGCCAGGATCACAGAACCTGTAGTACATATACATCACAATGTTAATAACCTATCTCCTATTCATTAGATTAGATTAGATTCGATTTTAAACAGATAGATAGCTAGATAGATGAAGGCAGACAGATGTTTTCTTCATCCGAGTTGATTATTTTTCGACTTACCAATGATTGACATATCGCCTGCCATCGTCACGTACGTTGGCGAATCCGCGCACAGTTGAAATAACCATAAACGTTTGTTAAAAACACCGAATCGGTACCGGCTACTTCGCCTAACGACGATGCAAATAAGTCCGTGGATGCGACATTAATACTTCCTATAAAACACACGTCAGCCTTGGACACGTGTAGTGGAGGATGATGGGTAATGTAGTCAAAGAGGCGCCCTGTCAGCGGGGATATGATCAACAGTAATCGTCGTTTTTGACTACATTTCCCACAATAGCTTGCGAGACATAAGCGCGTCAAAGAAAGGACTCGCTTTATCATTTGTCACAGTGTACTTTTGTTAATCATAATCGTAAAAAAAAAACATTAAAAAAAAAAACATTTAAAAAAAAAAAAACAAAAACAAAAAACAATGTTGTAAATAGTTGTTGAGCTTTAAAATTTGGATAGCTGCGATTTTCCGGCCATTTTCACATGAAAGCAGCATCATTCTATACCTCAAACTGTGTCAATAATAATAATAATAGTAATAATAATAATTGTTAAAACAAAGCATATAATTATTTGGTATTTAATTTAAATTTAATGTGTTTATAGTGTTATTACAATTCAATTAATTCCATTCACAACTATTAAAAAAATACTTTTAAAAAGTGTAGGTGAATTTTTAAATATTAAAAATATTTACTTAAAACAAGTATTTTATGTTATTTTTGTAGTGTTTCTTAAAGCGCTTTGTGACAGCTAAGCCTGTTTGAAGCACTATATAAAGATGACTTAGCTTGACTATTATATTATGATGATTATTATTATTATTATTATTATTATTAATGTTATTGTTTTGGATTATTAGAATCAACCATTCAATAAGTCGTTGTAAGTATATTATTCTTAAAGTTCATACTTGCAATAGTACATACAAGTGTATACATACAAGTAATTTTGTTAAACAAATACGAATCTATACTTCTTAATTCAAAATGTTTCAAAGATTTCAACAAAATGTTTTTAATAATTTGGAGAAATATTCTATTCTTTATATTTATACAAATAAAAAATATTTTATTAACACTATTATTATCATCATCATCATCATCATTATTATATCTACATGAATTCAAAGCATTTCCAGTATTGCAACAATAATAATCAACTCAAACAAACTCAATATGACAGTTAACAGTGTTTATTAATAGTTATTTACAGACATATTTACATTAACACACAATTTTTTTTCACCCTGCCAATCACACTCCCAGCATAGTAGACTGCGTGTATATACAGTACAAGGCAACTTTGGAATTTATAAATAATCCACATCCGATGCCGACAAATATTTCACTTACTATCACTTTATTCATACAAAATAAAGATAATAATAGTGACATGTTGAGATGATGTAATAAGGGAGATTCAAAAGCAATAATGAATAAAGAAGTAAAAATACGGAATTATTTTGAATAAAATAATTACAATAACATGGTAATTTTCAACAAACAACAAATTACCAGCCGAATGACACGATGATGATTGTTGAAAATGCAACAAGTTGCTTTTCAGGTTATCACCCCAAATCAAGAGAGACTCGTGAGTCATCTTTTTTTTTATGTATGCGTCTGTCAAATGAGAACAATGTTAAGAAGCCGCGGCGTCTGTGAGCTGCTCTGCGTCGTCTTTGCTGTCTGAGCACTCGGACGGGATGAAGCAGCCTGAGTCCCTTGGACAGTCGCTATCTTCCTCCTGTGGACCACCTGGGGATTTGCTCTCATCCACATCTCTGACATCATCACCTGTAGGCACAAAAGTCAATGTCTGAAAATTACTGCCAGGGGATTTGGTTACATGATGCAACAAGCACAAGTTTATTTTGTTGTCATTTTTTAATAATACTATAGTGTATCTCTTCATTATGGTTTCAATTTCCGCCAATAATATTGATTATTGATTATTTTTTAATTTTCCCTTAGAGCAGTGCTTCTCATGTATTTCTTTTTACGTGCTAGCCACTTCACCACCGCGCCACCTTCTACAGTTACTAATTTCCGAATCATCTCCCATCCAGGTTGCCAAATTACTACCCAAATGGAGTCCCATCTGATTAAATGACTGGCGTGCAACAACAAGCTGCCATCTGTTTCGTCACAGGGGGAAAAAAAAACATTGACCTTTATTTTGCCTCAGGCACATCTGGTCGGTTATTAAGGCTATTTTTGCTTTCTGCTTTGAGACAGCAGAGAGAGAGAAAAAAAAACACTTTCTGGCCTCTTCAGCACTTTCTATGTGACTATCAGGAAGTAAGTGATAGACTTCCTGTATGTCTTGACTGCTATCTGGCACATTTGAAGGTGTCAAAAACATTTCCAACAAACCGAGGGGGAGTTTTAGAAAATGGTTTCTTACGCAGTATAGAGTGGTTAAAATCTTGTGGTGCATTATATTGCAGTTGTGGAGAACCTTTTTCCTATTTGTTCTCTTCGTGCCATATGGAATTTATGAAGAAATATGACACCACAGTTGTTTACTGTTGTATTGTACATGACGAGCATTTTTGGGTGAAATGTTGTGGAGCTTTTTTTTTTTTAATCACAGTTCCCACAGTGTTGCTGACCTTCTGAGTAGTGACACTGGGAGGCAGCAAGTAGCTTGTGTCTGTGCTCGGGGTCTTTGACGTTGAGCTCGATGAGGTGTTTCTCCTGCAAGTGGGTGAGGTCCTCCACTGTCTGGTAACCATTCAGCAGCAGGGCAGAGGCGTATTCCTGAAAGAGACCACACTTCTAAATTATGCTCTCAAAAGTGAATGATAGCACTAAAGGAGCCAAATAATCTGTAGTTAAGGAACACTGTTTTTGGATAAATTCTTAATGTCTGTCTTATCACCTCAAGATTGAGTCGCTCCAGCAGCTCCAGCAACGTTTTGGGTCGAGGTCTTTTGCACAGTTTCTGTTGTCGTATCGTTGGAGGTTCTGCGTCATCACCATCATCTTTTTCTTCTTCTTTTTCCTTCTCCATCAAAACGTCCACATAGATGAACTTAAAGTTTCCCACCTTGTTGTTAAGCATGCCTGTCCAGATCCCCATTGGAGGCTTACTGATGATGCTGATAATATCACCAGCCTAGAATATTGATGAAAAACAAACATTTGGGTCAGGCTTGCTTTGTTTGTTTTCAATTTGCACAAACCCACTGTATAAAGACATGTGTCTAACCTTAAGCTTGAGGGAATCTGTGTCATACGGGCTGGGGACAAAGTCTGTGTGGACACGGGCTCTGCCGCAGAATTGACCCTGATAGGAACCGTCCTCTTCCAACCTCAGGCTGTCCCTCTGGACAGAACCATTGGACTCACTGGTTACACCACCTGAGTCAATGCAATAAGCATAAGCAAGTCTCATTACATACTGACTGGTTTGGCATTTTAAATTTCATTGGCCATGTTACAATGACAATAAAGATTCTAATTCTAATATTCTAATATATAATGAACCTTATCTACGGCATTATTGATATTAAACTTATGAAAACATTATAAAATGTATGTTTTTGTTTGTTCCTTAGCTATATCAGAAGTGAAAATGTATTTTTTTTTTTTTGGGGGGGGGGGTTCTTAGCTATATCAGAAGTGATGTAATGTTATTGCCATTGTCCTATACTAGGGGTGTGAATTGCCTAGTACCTGACGATTCGATCCGTATCACGATTCATAGGTCACGTTTCGATTCGATACCGATTAATCCCGATACGAATTTATAAGTCGATTGTTGCGATTTTTTTTTACTCAAATTTAGAAAATACCATTCAGTAAACTTGTACATGTACACTGTAAGATTTGTATGAAAATGTATTATTTATTGATCTCAAACTTCAGTTTGATAACTGTGAGCCACTGTATTTAACAAACAGGTTGTAACCTTTTTCATGTTAGAACAGGATTGAAATTAAAATATTAAGGCTTAATGTTCCATTAATATAACATTCTTCCATGCTTAAGGTGTGAAATTTAGACGTTTTGCTGAATATTTTTTCATCAAAAATGGATGTTAAAAAATCGATTCGGCTGCCTATTGAATCGATTCGAGAATTGGGTGCTGTAGTATCGCGATATATTGCTGAATCGATTTTTTTTTTAACACCCCGATCCTATACAAGGAGCAAAGATTTGTAATTTAAATGTTATTGATTGTTTTTGGTGCACGTTAGCTTTCCAAATATAGTGTTTGTAAATGCGTGAATGAAAGGCATTAACTTTGTACACGTACTTGTAAGCTTCGCTTTATGACGTTCAGAAACTTCAGGCGTGTAGTTTATGGGCAGATTTGACACATTCAATATGGCGGACGTGTTATGTTTCGCAGCCACTGGTATGGCAATGCGTATACACACCACTAGATGATGCTGTAACCTTGAATTTGAACTACGCGCATGCGCATTACTTGCTCGTCTCATTGCTGGTATTTGTCGAAAGAATTTTTTTTAAATTAATATCCATCTTCGGCATATATCGGTGATATATACTTTGGTGAGCAATACAACTTTACTGGCAGCGATATAAGTGTCATAACAGTGCATTTAGATGCAGAAGTGTTAAAATGTAGTATTACGCCATTTATTTATTTATTTAATTGCTGTGTCGTTGACGTACTTACGAATTGTAAAATGTGATGATTGTATACGTACTTGAGGAACTTTGGCGACTGTAGAGACTCTCCAAGGAGTTGCTGGCCCTTGTCGAGTGTGTTTCTGTTTCAATCGCAGGTGTAGTCTCTGTGTCATCACCCTGTCACACAAACACAATGAAAAAGTTCATTGCAGCACTCTTCAAAGTGTGGATAAGTCATTTAAATGTCAATGTTGTACTGTTTAGGAAAGCTCACCATCTCTTCAGAGAAGGACTTGGCGTGTTTTTTGCCCATTTTTCTGCGCATGGTAAGTGAAATGGCCTTCATTTTCTTGCCAATTCCAGCTGACTTGTTTGGTTCCAAGCTCTCGCTTTCTTCAGTGAGCTGTGAGGATAAATTTTGTGAAAAACTGTGACAATTTCTTTTACACACTATGCATTCCAAATGTAAAAAAAAAAAAAAAAAAGTAAATGTACATAAATCTTTATGTTCCCCGCATAAAATGTTGAATTTCTCTCTAAAAAAAAGGGGGAATTTATTCGTCTGGATGATTTTTTTTTATTTTTTTATTTATTTTTTTTTACGTAATGGTGGTTCAAAAACAACTGAGTTGCCAACTTGCCAAGTTAAGTCGCTATATTAAGTGATGTGTCCTATCACTCGAGAGTGTTTTCAAAAAGAGACTCCTGGGTATGACTCTTGTTAAGAAACGGACAACATGGGTGTGGAATCATTTTCACATTTGCATATCACAAGAAATTATTTATTTTTACTTTCACATGTAGAAGATCCATGCAGTTTGACTGTTCATTAAATTATTGAACATTCAAAGTTGTTTCGAAAATGTGATAATAGTAATTAGCTATTTTGCAATAGGCAGACAATTTATTATTTTTTTTATCTACAGCATTAAAGTCGGATTTTGGAGAAAACATATTTTAAGATTTTACTGCCCAGCCTTACTGAGTGAAATGTAAAATGTACAAACCGTATTTGTTTCATTCTCCTCGCCTTTGGCTGGAGATGGATTATGTCTGAGACCTTCAAACCTCCCAAAGCTTGTGGACCGCTGTGGAGGACATTTAATACTATTATTAGTATTGGGGTTGGGGTGTGTTTGTGTGTGTGGGTGTGTGTGTGTGTGTGTGTGTATCATGTCATTGTCCAAATAAACTGCATGTTCTTACGGTCTGAAAACTTTGACCACAGTTGTTGGGTTGTGCCATATCATGCTCGGGTGTTTCTAATAGATTGACCCTCACATAGAGCAAATAATGCAACCATATGATTAGAATCAGCTTCCAGTATGATGCGACACCACTTTTTACCTTTAAATGGTTTTCAATTCTGCTCATGTTTTGGATTGTTCTAGCTTGTGCAACTGTACCTAATGTTGTAACAGGTGAGTTTCGCATATTAAGTAACACGTCGTGACGAGTATTTATGAATTATCTAATATTGTAAACAGAGTTATAAACCATTACGCACTCATGCTTGTTTCCCTTTCCGTCCCAGTTTTAATACTTTATTTTCCAACCCCAATTTTCCATAAAACTAATGCCATTATAATCTCTCCCAAACTCTCTGTCATCTGTACAACAGAGCAGCAAATAATTATATAAACCAAGTAATCCCTGGGAAAATCCTGGGTTAAATATGAGCTATGCGCTCCTCGATAGTCCTCTGTGGATTGATTTAATTCCGCGATGGACTAAACAATGTCCTCCATCGTCTAAAAATACAAACGGGCCAGTTGGAGGGTTTAATTCTCAAGCCCACACCCTAATTTTTAATCTAATTCACTGTTTTGTTTTGTTTTTATGTGGAAATACAAGAACATAATAAAATGCTAAACTTTAATAACTTTCACAATAGTTACTATACTTAATGGTAGAATTTGAATATATTTGGTATTTTTGTATATTCCATTGAAAAGTGTCACCGCCTACCTTTGGTTTGCTGCTCTTTGTTTTGTCGGACACATTGGAAGCTGCCCTCTGCAACATTTTCTCTTTTCTGTACTCAAGTCTTTTGTCTTTTTTCTTTTTGGTCTCCTGACTCTCAAGTGCGGACTGAGGCTGTTTGGCTGTATGTCTGACTTCCTTGCAACACAGGATGTGAAGCAACCGACTTTGTGCCTGTTGTTGCAGAATCGCTTTTGAAAGGGGAAAATTGAGGCTTTGCGGCCCCGCTCAACTAAAACATTGACACCATATTGAGGAAGAATTGCATTTAGTTTGGAGGTAAAATGACGTCTGAGGTGAAGTGACGTTGCAGATGCTGCAGTTCAAGTTGATTTGTTTTGTTTTATGTTGTACTTTCACTGGTTAGAGCCAATTACGGTATTTCTTCTGTTTTTGCAGTTTGAAACATGACTGAAACATTCTCTCTGCCCCACCAGAAGCCAAGTGAGTCTTGCCCGTCTACTCCTCACATGCCCATCAGGGTACATTTTAAATTGGTCGGCTATTAGTAAAGTACATAGACAAACTTCAGTTATAGAAAAAGTTGTAAGGATACACTTCTACTGTACTGAGAAATTTAGGAGAAAGAAAGTAGTAATACATACAGTCAAAGTATGATGCAAAATCAGAGTATAGGAAGATAATCAAATGGGATGAAAAGCCCTGTGTTCCTTAAGTCATGTGACTTTCATCACTCACTCTCGTGTCAAAAAGAGTGAAATTGGAGTTGTTTATAACACTACAAGCAGATTTTTATGAAAGTAGGAAACTCACATTGCTAAACATTTAGTATTCCTCAAACTTATTCTTTTAATATCATTGCGGGTACAAGTTGAGGTTACATGATGCCAAACGTTTTTAAGTTTCTTTATTTGTTTCTTAATGTTGGGTTTAGTTTTTCAGGAAGTGCTGATGCTTGAAGTGGTAACTTTGGAGTGTTGAAATATATTCCCGTCTGTCACTTGTTGGATCTTCTCCTTTTGTGGATCGTATGACACATTTGAGGGCTTTCACAGTGGAAGAAAAACTCGAGCTGGTGTCCCCAGTAGATTACATTGCACTGCGGAAGGATTTCAATTACTCACTTGTTGAAAACAGGGAATTCTAAAGACACAATGGTTGCCTAATCCCTGCCTTTGAAATCAGTTGAAAACACCTGTCAATTCAGATTACGGTTTCTATTTTTTTTTTCCATGCTGACCCAAAGGGCAGTTGTATTATTATCGGGGGTTTTATTGTTTGTTTTTTTTGTTTCACAGAATTGTTTTGACTGGTTTTCTATATCATCTTTTTGAACTTTGTCTCTGAGCATGGCTCGGAAGGAGCATGCACAAGGCTCGTAATAAGCGGTTTAGCATCGCAGTTTGCGAGGAAAAATTATCATCGTTCGCGTCACCTAATGCTATTTTCAGTGTACAGTATGTAGTTCATATAAGTGGAAGATGTATCTCATATGTTTTCACATTGGAAAAAAAATACTTTGCTCCGCGTTTCCTACTCTTGCTCGGCCTTTTGACAAAAGTTTCCAACCATTAACGAGAGCAACCACCCACAAAGTTTCACGTACATTGGCCTAAATATTCTCTGTTTACCTGAAAAGCTTGTTTTCAGATAAAAATGAATCTTGTGTAATGCGTTTAAGTTCTAATGACCAGTGTAACTATAGCTCCTATAGGGATCTTGTCATTATCTATGGGATCATCCGAGCCATTGTAAACAATCACCTCATTAAGTCATGGTAAGCTTAAGAAAACGTGGCAAAGGGCACAAAGTACACGTGCTCACTGGGTGTTATCATCAAGGACCTTGAGTAGGGAATGATGTCAAACACCTCTGACCTCTGAGGTCAGTCACTCGGTGCTGTGACGAAGCTGATTGATCTGAATCTTGAATTAAACACAGACTTGAAGAGGTTAAGCTACATATAGATTCTGTAGTTTAAAAATAGTTAAGCTGTGGCTCACAGTGTATTTGGTAAGAGAGCAACGCGACATCACATCCTGCACGTGTTGCCATTTTAAGTCTAAAATCACTGATACACACTCAATTTTGAGTTGAAGTCAATTTTGACATGTTGATAACTTCAAGCAGGAAAGTAGTAAGGAAAGTGACACACAGGACCATGCCCTTCCTAACTAACCAGACAAAAATGTCATTTTAAATATGGACGAAATGCATACATGCATGCAAAATGTGTGCTTTTTAATATTAATATGTAGTTTTTCATCATACATCTTTCAATGTATGTATAAAACTTCCACTACTCAACAACAAAGGGTTGGAAGCAAACAACAATAACTACATACTGTGATTTTTTTTCCCACTGCAAAGTGCTCATTTGTATATATTTATAAAAAAAATAAAAATAAAAAAAAAACATTTGAGGAAGGCAAAAAACTGCCGAAAAGCAAGCCAACATAACCCCAAGTGCAAAGACTCATTTTGTGCACTTTCTCACATAAAAATTCACTGAAAATGTTATTATTGACTGACTTTGTCCTGAATGTCATTTCAAATTAGCAAAAAAAAAAAAATATTAGACCTACTCATGTTGTAGTATAAGGCAGATTAAGTGCAAGCACAACTAATATATGTCTGCCATCTAGTGGTGAATAGTGATATTATAACTTAAAACTAGAGTTGGCCCCTGCATATTCTCGGTTTGGCATCTGCAGATTTGCATATTCACAGATTTTTGTTTGAATTTTTTTAAACTGTTTAATATTTATTTCTTCTACTTGTTTCCCATTTCTCTCTCATTTTTCATGGAAAACTTTTTTTTTTTTTTTGTAACCCTAAAAATTCTACAAAAAAGTGCTGATAAACCTCACACATTTTCCACAAAAAAGAGGTTTGCACCACAGGGGTAGCCCCTGCCCCCAGCCCCACATACAAAAAAATATATAAAAATAAATAAACAGAACTACGGTAGTTATTTGTGTTTTATTTATTTTTGTCTTAAATTCCCTATTGCAAAGTGACTGCTCTGCCTTTTGTCAGAAATAGAGACAAGTTATTTATTTGAAAATCAATCAATCATTGGTTAATTAGAAATGTTATGCATCAAAAGTAATAGTGGTATCGGTGAGTACATAAGAGTTGAGTCCTCGTACTGGTATCAATGTGGGAAAAAAAAAGTGATATTGAGCATCCATCATCTATGGATCAGTCATGATTGAGCCCTTTGACCTTCGCCTAGCAAAAAGTGGCAACTAACGTGACGTGATTAAGAAAAAGTATTAATTGTGTTGCTTGCTGGAGACTTACGTTGGGTTCTGACAGCTCCAAGTCAGTGGTGGACCGGGTCACCTTTGGGGGAATCTGGGGTTTACAGTTCATACCCAGGCTGCAATCCTTGCCCTCCTGCTGTTGCTTCTCCTTCTCGTGCATGCCGAAGTCATTGGAGTACACGTGGTACTCCGTGAGCGGCCTGCGGCAGTTGTGCTGGACGGTGCCCCAGACGGAACTGTTGTCAGCTGGGTTGCTCCAGCGCTGGTTATGGGTGTGGTAGTGAGTAGGTGTTGCACCGCCAGGCAGGCTGGCCATATCGGTATAGCGTTCTGGATTTGGATTTTCCTGCGTGGGAAGGGTGGAACATTTGCCCAGGTAGAGCTTCCTGTCAGACCTGTAGGGTACATCCAGGTGGTGGGGACCCATTGGGGGGCTCATGGTTCCTGCTGGGGGGTACAGTGAGGAGAGTAAAAGGAAACAATCGACAGAAATGAACAGGCAATTAACTAGCAGGAATATGAAAAGAGGTTACAAGGGGAAATGAAACGTCACAGTTGAGCCATCCTGCCATGACACAGCGACCCCAAAATAAAAGCCACTTCTCTCGTTTGCGAAACGACAGACGCATCTGGCAAAGTAACATTTTGATGTCTTCCAAAATACATACTGAACTTGCAACAGCATCACGTAGCGCCTGGTTTTGACAGTTGAAATAATGAAATTAATAGAGCTATGTTGAATCATGTTAGTTTGCCGCAGTGCCATTTAGTTGAAAAACTATATTACCTGTAATATTGCAGCTTTTCTTCGCCACGTCTTTCCCAATCTTTCCAGTCGGTTTCTTTCCAGGTTTTTGGTTCCTTTTTGCTGCTGGTTTAGATTCTGTTGCTGTTCCTCTGGTGTTGATGTTCTGAACAGAAGTGCAGATAGGAAAAAAAAAAGAAGTCATCTTTCTGTTGTTTTGTTAATACTAATATGGCTGCTGCTTATCCCTGGCTTTGTTTGCTTCTTACTATTATGAGCTTTAGCAGGGATGGACGCTAGGTGACCTGCTGCAAAGGCTCTAAGCCCTTTCTCTTGCTCTGCCATGTGGCTCAGAGATTACACAGAGCAGCGGCGCTCATTGGACCATCTGTACTGTATTAAAAAAACAATCAGCATTTATGTTCAATTCTTCTGCCATTTTGATCACCAGAGACAGACACCAAAATCACCAAATAGTTGCGATGAATGTGAACTTTTAACCTTCTGAGTAAGATATATAATCTGATATTGCTTTGGACAATTTAATATTAAAAGTGCATAGTATTTATTTGCTAATAAACTGTATTAAGGTCATTTCAGTCCCTATTTATATACTGTACAGCATTGCATCTTCCGTCTGACTGTTTATCAGAGATTCATTGGTCACTTTGACCGATTGACAAGTAATTTGACCAATCAGAGGCCACAATGGAATAGCTTCATAGCTTCTTAGCGAATATTATTGGTTTGGTGAGCTGATTATGTATTTTTATCATCTTTCTGCTAATGATTTGGCGTTACTGATTGCACAGCTAAGGTGTCCCCCACTGAAATATAATGTGTGACTTGCTTTTATTTGTGCATTTAATAGAACAGCGAGCAAAATATGGCTGATCAATGCTAAATTTGGGAGAGGTTAGTTTTTACAGGTTTTAAACTGAAATACAGAATGAGTTACCTGACTTGGGGAATTTTTGTCCCTTTTTTTGGTAGCAGATTGATGAGCTGATTTCCGTCCTTTGTTGTCCCCTCTGTGCTTTGTTCTCTTCATCTCTACAATGATGAGATGCAGGTGAAAACAAATATATTATCTGGCACCTGTAAATGAGTCATCAGTCCATTTTCGCTTCTCCTTAATAGGGTTATCCTTAGAATGATTACTTTTGTCTATTTGTATTGATAAATAACCCAACATTGCAAAGTTCTGCACAGTTTAAAGAGGGAGGGGGAGGGAAGCACCCTGCTGAGCTCCAAAATGAACATTGGCCTATAGATCAGTTTAGCTGATTTATTCCCTATTTACCTTCATTGTGATGGTTGGTGATGTGGACTAAATCTTCTGGGCTCTTGGCAGTCTTCCAAACCGCCGCATTACCGAGGGCATTATCTGCTGAGCAGTGGGGGGGGGGGGGGGGGAACAAATCAGAAATATTGAGGATTTCAGTTGAAAAGTCAGGGTGAACTGAGCACGGTCAAAAGTGGACAGTCAGCAGAGTAGGTCAGTGCTGAGTTCAATCCAAATACAGTGGAACCTTAACCCCCCAAAAAGACTAGCCTCAATAAAAAAAAAAAAGGGGGAAAAAAGTACATAAATATATATTGATGTGACTCACCCAACACTTCATTGTCTACAGATTTGGATACTTGTGTTCTGAAAGTAGAATTAACAGATGTAAATACAACCACATATTTATTACATGTCCTTAAAAAGGCCAACAAAGAGGAAATGAAGGTGTATCAAGAGTCTGGGGTCTAATAGGTGGGCTTTCAATCCGCTTAGTTCAACTATCCCAAAAGCCATAATCTGCTTCATCTATATTCTGCATTACCCTGACCATGAAAATCTAAATCTTTATAACTTGTGCAATCACAAAGACTCTTTCTATCAAGTTGTCAGTTGCGCCTCCTTAAGGCCTCTTGCAGACAGATGAGGGAAGGATGTGGAGATCTTGCGTTGCTTATTTAGAGCCAGTCTGTGCTATATGGGAAGGATTTACGGCATTAGCTGCCAGAGAATATAAACTTAGAGCCTTTCAAGCCATGTGGGAAACCCTCTTGGCTTGCACGTTTGCACGCACATCCCACAATGAAGGACGCATAAGCATGAGCTGGCATGCCAGCCTGGATTATTGTGTATTTCTAATACAATTTAGCTCCTCTCGTACAACAGAAATAGTGCATGACAGATTTGCCTTTGAAAGAAAAATCTCATATGCTTTTTTTGTAGCATGTAGGAATAGGAAGCTTACCTTCTTTTCTTTTTGTGAGCTTTGCTTCCTGGTCTCATTGTCATATCCTGATGTAAAGCATGACATGGTTAATGTTACTTTATGTCACAAATTGCAAGGATTTCATATTATAGTACTAAAGATGTCTTGTAAATATTTGGAAATTTAAAATCCCACATCTTAGACTCTCGAGCTCTTATTAATGCCTTTTTTGCACCTGCTGCTGTTTTGACAAATTGTCAATAAGACAGTTAGTTGCACAATATTGCAAGATTATGCAAAAATACAAAAAAACATAGGCCGAAAAGAAACCCACCGCATAAGCATGTCACGCTAATGGCTAACTCTGTAGCAAACGTTACTGTTTCGGGAACAGTTTGTTTCCATAGCTATGAGTAAAGTTGATCGAAACTGATCTCAGCCCAGTAATCATGTGGATCAATGGACTCATAACCCACTGATTTTCCCAAACATGGTTCATTTCCCAATAAAGGGTTATGAGTAAATCATCTCGGCTGTTTTCCCTGTGATGGTTTCATAATCAGCTTTTATTTTATATGACTCAATCTGATGAGTGGATGATTCCTCATCAATTCCACTTAGAGGAGGTTCACTCACTTCCCTTTTTTTTGGTAAACCATGGACCTTTGAGGGATCTTATACAGAACTTTCCAAATTCCACAGGCGCTTGAACGCCTCTCACCATAGAAATAGACCTTCTAGAATCCCTCCATCTCACGTTGTCGTCCAGCAAGAGCGCCGGGCTACACGAGCGGCTGCACGAGCGGCTGGAGGAGCGGCTCGGGATGGGTTGAGGTGGGCCGTCGCCGGATGTCTGCACAGCCTCATACAGGCTGTCCAGTGAACCCTCCTGGTGCCATGCACATACACACAAACACACACAAACGTATGTTAGCCATTTTGTAACAGATAAGTGAAGATATATGCAGATATAATTTTTAATTGGGTTAAGGGCTGGTGTTTTCTGCTTTCAATCATTGACATGTTGAAAGCTAAATTTCCTCTTTTGCTTTCTAGCAGATTGATTTGTAAATATAGTTAAGAGTTGATGAAAGGAGCATTTCCATTTTTCTTCTGCTGGGGGTCATCCCAAAAGGTCCAAAAATGTTTTGGTAGACATTTTAGAGCCATTTTAATGGATTTTTTTTTTTTTTTTTTTTTTTACCCCACCCCACTTTAATTTCTGAATGGATTTAATCTTGTCTGTGAACTAAATCTGACCGACTTTCAGCCATGAAATACACGTCGTGCACATCAAGCAGCTTTTAAAGGTTACACATGTGGGAGGAAGAGTATAGCAGGAAGTCATACTGAATTAACCAATAATCATTTTATACAGTGGGGCACACACAATTGTTACCGTACATAATACAGTGGACAGTGGATACAAGTTCATCCATTTTTGATAGAATGTGTTCTACTTGTTCTTTAGCTTCCTGTGTTTTTGTGATGTGGTACCAGTGATGGAAAAGTGTTATGACGATAACCATGGAATTGTAAATGCAACTTCTTATGACATAAGAAATGGTCTGGCAACTCAGTACATTATAAACCACACAATTGCATACATACCAATTACAGTGGTGACTTATGAGTGTAATGTTGACCATGAGCGACCATGCTCGTAACCCAAAACACTCTAATCTTAAATCATCTTTTTCCGCTGAAATGAGTGGAAATGCCATTATGCTATTGCTGCCCTACATTCTGCTCATTTTGGTTTGCATGCCTTTGCCACCAGGGGTCCGTATATTACAAGCATCGAGGAGCAAATGAGTTTCACAATTGCTGCAAGTGTCTCAGTAGTAGCAGTAAGAAGTCATTTTTAGCTGAGGATGAAGAAGTATTGTTAGATTTTCTATCTAGTTTCGACACGTGACTGGACTGATTTTGTTCAAATATCCATTCCCTAGAAGATTGTAATACCGCGACAGCGATACTATTCCTTAGCCCCAATGTTTTTGCATTTTCCATTGTCTGTTGGCATTTTAGAACACCTCTTTTAAAATACAATATGTAATTTTCATTGTTTTCTGTTTAGTTTGGCAATAACTTCAACTGTGAGAGGCAATAAATGGAATTGTCCTTTAAAAAAAATAAAAAATTATTCAATATTAGCCAAACTGTTACTTGTTGTGAAATGTGTTAAGTTTTTTGCCACCAGTTAGCGTTCCAATCTCAAATTTTACCTCACAAGTCAAAGTCAAAAAATCGGCTAAGTGACGGACCTTCAATTCGGAAGTCGGGCTACTCGTAAGTCAAGGTGCAAGTTAGGGTAGGCATATTGAAGTTGCATGTAGTTAAATACAAAAATGAGTACAACCAAGTGACTCATAGTGCAGATACATTAAATATGCACTTCAAAACATCAACTCCAGCAATATACTGTACCTATATTATTGACTTTCCATTAAATGTCTGTGGGTTGACTTCAAAGGTTGAGTAGCTTGACTTTATGTTTTTGTTTTGTTTTCAAGTTTAACCTCTCTCACACACTTACCGTAATTTTATACCCTAAGAGAAAATGCATTTTGATCAACTTGGAGGTCAACCATCGCCACAGAACAGTGTGTTTGATTAAGGAATGAATGTTCACTGATGCCATGTTAGCACAACACCAAGAAATCATATTGAGGAGGATTGGATACTGTCATCATATTAATGCTAATGCTGCTCCGACGCTTGGAGTAGATTGAAATTCTTCTGAAGAGCTTTGGCCGTGGATTAAAAATGTGTTTGGCTCGTTCACATTCCTTCCAGGGACATAACCAGTTTTCACCCCGCCCCTATTTTGACATGGTCCACTGAGAGATGACAACATGTGTCAGAGCCACTCTGTCTTTGCTCTGTAATAACTCATGATACAACCAGAACAGGTTATCCATCCTCCTTAATATCTATTTCCTGTTCCTATGAAATCAGTTTCTAATAGTGATGTCTAGTAACACAGAAGACAATCTAGCCAGAGGTTAGAGAGTAAACCTCGTTATTGGTGTACAACCTCAACATCTGACTTTGGGCAGTAGACGGGGGACACCCTGAACTGGTTGCCAGCCAATCGCAGGGCACACAGAGACGAACAACCATCCACACTTACAAGCACAATTAAGAGCGCTCAATTAACCTGCCATGCATGTCTTTGGAATGTGCGAGGAGACCGGAGTACCCGGAGGAGACCCACGAAGGCACAGGGAGAACATGCAAACTCCACCCTGGACTCGAACCCGGGTCCTCAGTACTGGGAGGTGGACGTGCTAACAACTCATGCACCGTGCCACCCAAGCATAAATATTATTGCCAGTATATTAACAATTTTAACAATTAATGAGTAAAAATTAAAAAGCATTTTTATGGAAAAATGAAATTAATGAGGCAGACATTGTGAAACTAATGACATAGCTCTCCGAAACAGTCAGTCTACTGGGATGTTAATTGTCATTAAAGACCACATAATGTTGGATCATTTTTAATACACATCTGCACGCTCTTAAGTCTTCTGAGACTATTTAGGTACTGCTGTATTAGTTAGCAACCAAGTTACAATATTATAGTGTGTGAAAAAAAGTCTATGAACTAAAATCATTACATTTCCCTGGAAATGTCAATATTATTATTATTATTATTATTATTATTATTATCATAATCATCATCAACATCTCTGTATGGTTTTGCAACTAAAGTTACATTATGATCCCTTTTTTTTTATTATGCAGTTGTACATAATGTGTGCTGCATCATTCGAATGAGTCAACTCATTTGGCACTCTAGGATATAATGAACACAAATATAAATAATAATACTGTAGCCTACACACAAATAATATAGATGGATTCAAGAGTAAACAGTAGCTATAACAAATAAATCATACAGCAGTCCTTTCCCCCTGCTGCATGGCCAATTTAAATGCAACGCTTCTCCTGCATAAAAGCTAGCAGATAATGTGCACATCGAGTGGTATGTTTCTTACCAATGAGAAGCAGAAAAGGTTCATGTTGTGTCTTGATGGCAGTGAGCAAACGAAGCGAGCGTCGCAGGCACTACAACCCAACTCCGTATGAGTCCAGCCCGGGTGGCCGGCTGCTGTCTTGTCAGATTAATACCACAGTGAAATCCCTCCTCTAATCCAATAGAATAGATGGACCACTATTACTCCAGCTAGCATCTGAGGCACAATTTGACAACCCCCCCACCCCCAAGCACCCCCACGACACATGCAACAGCATTTTCTACGCTTTCACCAAAAATAAATACAAATAAAAATAAATGTGTTTTCTCATAATCTTCTTTACAAAAAGGGAATTCAGTTGGGATCCAAGTACCTTAATTTTGGACCTGTATACATTTTTACTCAAGTAGCCACTTGTTCTTTTATATATATATATATATATATATATATATATATATATATATATATATATATATATATAATATATATATATATATATATATATATATATATATATATTGTATCCATTCTGCAAAAAATACAAGAAAAACTTAGTTGACAATTGATGAATAAAATGATATCAATATTTAATTTTAATGATATATGGTATGCATTATAAATAATTTTATACCTGGTGTGGTGTGAATGCAAAAATGGAAAAATAAATTAGTAATACTTAAATATTAATCTTAATATTATATATTGTAATAACTTTTTTAGTACATTGCTATGTACGTTTTGTAACGTTTTATCAATTTTATTTATTTACGTTTACGTTTTATTTGAACTATGAGAAGATCAACTTAGAATTTAAGTAGTATACTGTAATGCAAAAATATTTAGAATATCTCTTATACTGTATGTATATAATAGACATTGAAAAGCAACTAAATAAACGTAAATCTCCAAGCATATTATATTAATGTACAAAGTTCACAGTGGATGACATTTGTAATAGATAGCATGTCATCACTGCCTAAGTCTTTTTTTTTTTTTTTCAAAAATTATTTTTTTGCCATGATGCAAATGGTTCTTTTTTTTTGGGTTTCTTGAAAAATTATGCAATTATTATACATTTTTTTGTTTCCTAAATAATCTGAAAAAAAAAATGACTTAGGCGATTGTTTTAAGAAGGTGTTGATGTGCAAATATTTGTTTAATAATAAATACTTATTTTTGCACAATGGTGACATCTTTTGACAATATTAGACACATGGACAAAACACCTGCAAACACTTTGTTATTAAATATTGCAATATTTGTGCATTGGTGTAAAAAATGTTTTAATAAGTATATCTTCAGGCATTTGGTTGACAATATCAAGACTACTGTTATATTATACTTTCATTTAATTATATGTTGGTGTGTTGTGTCCTCAATGTTTTCAGACGGTGTAGTTTTCAAACTGGATGTGCAGGAAAAACGTGATGCCAATACTGGCCTGACCTAGATTGATGCCCTTCTGGGAGCATTGTTAGAGCTTTATTTTACCTTTCAAACACGATCACACATTTCCAGAAATGTACTAATATGAACTACTTTACACATGTGGAGCAAAGGTTACTCCACCACAGCTGCCCATTAATCCATCCACCCTTCACCTCCACAGTCTGAGCTGATCGAATGAGAAGAAGCAGCTGGACAGATTAACACATATGACCTATATTGGCACGCCGACCACCACACACACACAGCCCCACACACACACACAGATGTGCGCACTCGTATGGGATGATGTATGGGGCTGATATGAAGTGTCAGTCCACTCTGCATATTAAAATCCACACAGAGCTCAGTTAGTGTGTCAGCTGAGGACACACATTTATGGGCATGAATAGAGCATGACCATACGAGTGACACGATGACTATGGAAACATCAGGATTAATCTCCTGAATAAAATAATTACTGTGCACGGACATATTATATTGTAGCTGTTACTTAACACTGACATCAATTGTGTGGTATCTTGACATACCGGCTCGTACCTGCCATAGGAATGCTGCCGGATCTGTCACTGGGACTTAGTGCACAAGAGCTTACGAAATCTGCACAGAAAATAAAGAATTGTTTTTTTTTTTCCCTTTCATTTTTGTAACTGGTTCTATACAGTTCACTTTCTTAGCTGTTGTTTGTAGTGTTTTTCCACCGCCATTGTTTTGATTAGAAGTGGGTGTTTCTTTCACAGCAGAAAGAAAGAAAGAAAGAAAGAAAGAAAGAAAGAAAGAAAGAAAGAAAGAAAGAAGTTTTAAAATATGACAATACATTTTACCATTTTAGAAGTAAAAAGTCATTTTTCTCTTAAATACAGTTGTAATACAAGAAAAACAGAATAAAGGTGGTGCAACAACAAAGTAAGATTGTAAGTGTAAAGTCGTAATATTAAGAGGAAAAAAAGTCTGTGTTACTTAAAAAAAAAAAAAAGAAACAAAGTTGTAATTTTACATCCATATAGTCATAATGTAGTAAGAAAAAGTTCACAAGAATAAAGTTGTAACTACGAAAAAGTTCTAATTTTTCAAGAATATAAATAATGTGATTTTACACAGAAAAATGAATCTGCCGTCTTTTCCCGGATAAATTTGAAATTTCACAAGAGTAAAGTCGGAATATTGGACAAAAGAATCAGAAATTTACAATAATAAAGCTGTTATATTGCAAGAAAGAAGTGTTTATTTTACAAGAGTAAAGTTTTTGAAAATTGTAATTTTAGAAGTGTAATTATATACTGTGTAATATTACAAGGAAAATTTGATTATACAAAAATAAAAAATTTTGTAATTTCTAAACATAAATACATATAGTACAATACCTCATTAAGATGAACACTTGAGGATGTTCTCAAGTTCCACTCTAGCATAAAAGTATCATGAGCAATTCAGTGTTTTGTCACATCAACCACATCATTATTGTTGGCGTAACTTCATGATGTTATTCTCATCGTTCTCATGTTTTTATTTATGTGGATCCAATACTCTTTTTGTATTGGGTGTTGTGCAAAGACAATTAAACATAAAAAAAAAAATCCCTTTATAACATTGAATCACTACATGGCATGTTACCATAGGACAGTTGACAGACAAGAATGAGATTACAGGATGTTTTTTTATTATGACTTCAGCATTACAGCGTTGACAGACAGCGACCCACATAGAAATCAGTGACGCACCAAGCAACATGAGGGAGATAATGTGTACAAAATCAATCACAGCTACTGACTACTTAATGTTATAATGTAGCTCGTGAGAAGATCAATCAAACATTAGGACTATTAGTGAAACAGCAACTGATTGTCCACCCTCATTCGACTGTTCTGCATTTCTTGCTTTCAACAATCAGAAGGCCAAAGCAAGAGCAGATTGTTACAAAGACGACACCCGTGTTCAGCCCGTGCACAGGTTCTCTTGACAGCAAGTTGTGTCATTGTCCTCATCGCAATACTCTTCGCAGCTTTTGACAATATTAGTTCCTGTAAAATAAAAAAAATACAAAATAATAATAATACGCCAATAACTGCAGGGTTCCACTTTTAAGGACTTTTCAACTGAGGAAAATAGGTCCTACAAACCATTGTTCAAGAGCTTGCAATACACTTCCGGTGGCAAACAGTTTACCGTAGTGGTGCAGTCCTCTCCTTCTTGAATATTGCAGGAGAAGCATGTGAGTGTGAGCACTGGTGACGACACAGTACAGACAAATCACTATCAACATTTCATGAACAATTCTGATACACTGGCACCCAATCTACCTTAAATCATCACTTCCTTTCGGACTTTTCAGTGGCTGAACCTGACTTTCTTTCAGCCATCTTAGAATTAAGAGTTGCATTATGTTTTACCCGCCATAATTGACCTACCTTGATGTTAAAATTTCAACTAAACCTTGATTTAGGCTAGTATTAATCTAAAACATGCCTTTTCTTTATTTTTTCCTGCACAACAAAAACGTAGTCCATATTATGGTCCATTCTGAAGACCCCCACAAGTTACTAAAGAAGGGTAAAATTGGCTTTCCTTCAAAATTTGTCATATAAGTTTATCCAACATTAACATAAATTGCTTTTAACTAACAATATAGGCTATATATTTTTGTAGTGGTAAACTGTTTGACATTTCCAGGAATAATAAATAGTGTCTCACCTTGAGTGCTACACAACAGCAGCAGCAGTGTTGTGAGCAGCACGACCTTCATGTTGTCTGACTCTTGATGCCGTCTTTATGTGAGAAACACACTCGGCTGTAGCAGCATTTATATTGACAGATCACCTGCCAAATCCCTAATTCACTTCCTTGTCAGCTAAATGCCACTACTGTACTTTCTTTTTCGAATTGTATTGTCACTGACGGGAATCTGCAATCAGATATGAGCAGTTCGTGTATGTCCTTTTGTAGGAATGAAGTAAGAAAAACAAACACTTGGGTGTGTTTTAAAGTGAAGCGCGTCATTGTTTCCTCCATTTCATCTGAATGCAACTGAGTTTCATATATATATATATATATATATATATATATATATATATATATATATATATATATATATATATATATATATATATACATATATATATATATGTATATATGTGGTATGATTGTTTATGTATTCAGAAGATATATATATATATTTTTTTTTTCTTTTTTTAAATGTGAGGCTAGTGATCCCCCTCCACACAACTAATTAACAATTGAAAACAAAAAATACTTTTAAAACCAATTCTGAAAAACTTTAATGAAAAAATAAGCTAAAGACTGTAATTTTACTACTATTGCCGTACAGCATTAGAAAAATAATGTGTTGTTGCACTCAATAATGGTAGTAAAAACTGTTTTGTTTGCCTTTCTAATTATTTCCAATTTCTAAACAAGAATTAAGGTATTTTCATGGGAGATACTTTGAGGTAGTCAAACGTATAGCCCTATAGGGACATCTACTGGTAAGGATCGGACAAGCGCAAGCCAGCATGCAGATTACAGTTTCCACCATGAATGTTTTTTTAACATCTTAATCGTCTTTTAAAAAATTAGCAACCCCATAAACTACAAGGAGGGAAACAATCAATATGTGTTCTTACTGTTCCTATAGTAGTAGAAGAATAAAAATACAGTAGAAGAAGCTAGGCTAACAGTTAGCATTATCTGTTAACTTCCATCCCACGTCACAATTCCCAACTCCATTGCTCAGACACATCGGGTTTTTGATCATTAATATGAAACAGGTGTAATATTTACAATAGATATGGGCCTTGACTCTTTTTCTGATTTGTTTATTGAACATATAAACAAGTAGCAGAAAAAATAAAAATTTAAAAGAGAAGAAAAGGAGAACCTTATACAATCATCATTAGTCACAGTTTACATGTTCAAAAGGGAGTAGGAAGAAGCAAACATGGGAGAAAAGGTCACTCAACAGTCAATACACACCACAAGCAAATTGATCATTTTTTTTGTAATACTAGGAAAAGTCTCACATTTTTAATGTACACACAATACAAAGTTAAAGTGCTAAGATGCCAGACTTGTTTTCTCGTGGCTGTCTCCAGCTGCTGACGGCCTGTGGACAACAAATATACATTAGCAGACAGCATCAGTGGTGTTAGTGTTCCAGAAAGTTTTAGCAAAACATACTGGGACCCTTCAAACTTCCTCTCTCGATAAGCGGTGCCGTTCTTCATGATGTAGAGAAGGATCATGTCACACAAGAACACTCCCTGTCGAATTCAAACTGGCATTGTGTCATGTATCGAAAACAAATGAATGATTTAAACAGTGTTAATAAAAGAGGGCTGCTACTTACCACGCCCATTAAAGCTAACCCTGAACCGACGCTGATGGCTGTGGGGACAATGTTGAACATTCCAGCCTAAGAACGACAGGAGAATCTATTAATCCAATATTCCTTCCAAGTTCCTACAATTACATTTATTACATTCTAATCATTATTTTAACACATTCATTGCCAGACCAGCAAAAAAAATGCATCATTTGACGTCTTTTTCCGTCAATGGCAGTGAATGAGTTAAGTAGGTTTATCCAAAAGTAGCAGAAATTGCTTTTATACCAACATTTTATAATGGATCAAAAAAGGAAATATTTTATCGTCAAACAGTGCTACATTGTGGGCCTGCTTGCCAAGAAAATATTAACATAAAGAATAAACAACCTCATTGACTTTTGCCAACAGGTTACACCCAGTTGTATTTTCTTAGTAAAATACACCTCAAACAAACCTAGTGTTTAATTACGTAACTTTCCATGTTTTTTTTTCCATACTTTTTGTGAATTTAAAGACTATCATGATGCCAAACAAGACAGCAACTTCAGCATAGAACAGGTAATATGTAAATATAATGTAAAATGATTTCATGCATGCATGTGAAAGTAACACATTCTGCTTACCCTCCCATTCACCATGATGTTAAATCGGACTCCATAAACTTTGTATAGAGATCGGTAACTCTCGCCTGCTGAGTTTTTATAATAGCGAGCGTGTCTGTTTGAAAGTAGGAATCATACAATTAGCAAACATTTAAAAGTACAAGGATCAATTTCTCTTGAATTGTAAATAACCTCAAGTTGAATCCCATTGCAATGGTCTGGTTGGAGGCGCTGATGTCCTGCCGACTGAATTGGTACTGCGGATGACACTCGGAGTAACCTTTGTCAAGGTCACAGTCCCACCGGATCTGGATGCCGATGGAGCCACCCTTGTGCAAAACAACACATCTATTTAGTAGTGGATGTGATAACACGATATAATAATAATAATGATAATAAAGCTGACAAATGTTGCCATGTCATTGAAGTTGTATCCTGCTCGTGCGGTGATGTCTCCCAGACGAAAGATGGGACAGTAAGGATGGAGCTTTTCATCATATCTGCATTTCAGATAGGACACATCCGTCGTCTCCAGAATGTTGGACCTCGGAGCACAAAGAAAGCACGGTGATACTGTGTTGTTCAATTTTGCATGATTTCCGTTTATTGTGAATAATGAAAAACTTACTTTGAAAATTTGAATTTGGGAAATTGTATAAAATTCTTGATGTAGATGGTGAAGTTTTCTGCGTTCGTCAGCAGAGACCTGTTACAAAAGCCTGTTTAACCTAATGAGGGCAAGCGCTACAAAAAAGGATGCTTTTAGATATCTGGTGGAAGTTAAATTCAATATAGCCTTAAGTGAAAATAATCCAATCCAAGCAACATGGCTACTTACCGTGGTTTAAACTGTCTTTCAACAGGACACCAGCCAAAGATTTCACAGGTTCCAGTGGAGTTTTCATCCCTGCGTAAACATCGCCCACTCATGATTCCTTGGGCAAAAAAAATTGACAAAGTCAACTTGCTTCAGTGCGACCTTCAAAGGCCAGCGACCCCTGAATTCGTACAATTTTAATCATTTTCAGTAAGAAGGAGCCTCTAGAGATGCAAACAATTTTGGAGTCCAGACCACTGTCATGCAGGAGGTCAACAAATCTTGCAAGAGGTGAAGTGTGGTGAGTTTCATGACTGGTGAAGCATTGACTCCTCTGTCAGATGTAAAAATATGAATCCAAAATAGAAGATTAGCCTGTATTTCAATTTTGACGTTGTTTTCAAAGCTTGTTCTGCCTGTCGTTATGAGGCGTTCACATTGATACTGTAAATGAACAAAGATAGTAAGATACATTATTTGCACTAAATAATTATTTTTGGACCAATTAGGGAAATAGGATAATTTCCCATGGCACACCTGATGAGCCCTCACAACTTGCTAATGTTCCACGGGCCGCAGCAGCTATTAAAAATCACTGGTGTTAAATGAAGAGATGGTATATTGCATAATTCAATTAAATACAAAGTAGTCTTAAATGTAACATGGCACACAACTGGACTTGATGTGTTTATTTTCTTTCATTAACTGTATGGTAAGTGTTGAGTATGCTAAGTGTTGAACTTTAAGACTAAGGAATGCACAACCATGACCAGACACTACAAGCTTTCCCTCTTGGCAATCCTCATCTTCCTGGCAGAGTCCGTCCAGGACTTTGGGACTCTGGGAACAAACACAACAAGACTTTCATTTACTTTAAATGAGGAATTCTCAAGTCATTTCAGACTGGGGCCCACATTTAAGTCTTGACCCACTTTTACATGAGTCAACCAAGTACATTTATGTTTCAATTAAGAATAGCCTTTGAAAACCGAGCTTTTTTTTTTCTTTTTTTTTTCTTTTTTTTTTAAACATAAATATATCTGTATAAATCAGTTTTATTCTCCATTCATCCCTTTTCTTATCCCCATTGTCCTCATTGAGGTCCATTTTGACACCTGAATTTTATACAATAAATGTTTTTATCTAGTATAAATAAATAATTGGTCCAGTCTGTGTAATTATTCTCAACAACATATAATACACTCTGTACGGAAAAGAATGACATGATCAGGCCTCATTTCAATGTATACAATAAAAAAATAAAAAATATTTGTTGATGTTATGGCAATACTTGATCTATTTAATTTGGGTTGCAAAATTTGGTTGTTAATCCAAAGTAACGAAATTCAAAGAAAACTTGCTTTAGAACCCTGGCGTGACTTCACCCTCGCAAATTAGCAACTATGTTTAAGTGTCACACCACGTTGTATAACTGCAATTTGATTCATAAGGACAGAACTAAGTAAGCAGACATAAATGTACACGAGCGCTTTGACTGTGTGACGCTGGTACATGTTGGTTGTTTTTCTTGGCTGCTGCCAGGGTGACGGCAGTGAGTGTGCTTGCAGGAACTTTTACAAATACGTAGCTCAACATTCAACTAATGGAAGTAAGGGTGAGCAACATGAGTCAGGTTTACATGGCGCGAAAGAACAAGATTGCTATATTAGTTTCTTCTGGGCTGTCTATAGGGTGAGAAGCTCTGTCATCCAGAATAATCTCAGAGTAGAGCCATTTTAATGCAACATATAGGAGGACTCTTGACAGTTAAATGCTCTGTTGGCTGGATTAAAGAACAGAGAAAGCCACAACTTGGCCATACTTTTCAGTGTCCATCCAGCAAGTGTTATATGGCATCCTCACACCCAAGGCTGTCCAAATAGTTTCCAAATGATCAGGCATGAAGAGAGCAAATAAAGCAGCTCGAAAGTAAACACTCTGTGACAGCTCGGCACAAGCGTGAGCTGTGAAGAGGCATGGCAAAAGTACACGGTGACATTCTGGTGCGTTGACTTAATACGGCTGAATAGAGACACTTGAACCGCTACTTGTAGAATAAGTAAAGACATCAATTTCTGAGGACATTATTCTGCTTCTGGTTTACATTTTGAAGAAATCTATCCATTTTTTTTATCCCGCTTTTATCCTTATTGTGTTCCTAATCTGCCTCACAGATCAACATGAATCATATGAATGTCCGAGTTGAAAACATATTAACTAATTTCAGTACCTCAATTCAAAAAGTAAACTTTTCATACCTCAGCACAGTATCCCAGCTTCTGATTCGGTGTCTCTAAGAAATTAGTGACAACAAAAAGAACAGCTTCACCCTGCATTTAGAGAGCAACGTAGGTCATAACAAGTAAACTGTTGTTAGCTTATGCTTATGATGATATCAATTCCACCTGCCTGAGGGTGCGTGTGTTTTCACCTGTGGTGGGATGACGTAGTCTTCTGGCCCCCACACCAGCACACCCGACTCTGAGGTGTTGGTCACTGAGACCCCCTTCAGTTTGGTGATCACTGTACTCTGGATGGCCTCGTCTTTCTCCTGGTAGCCCTTCTTGCTAAAGAAAACCCACCTGTTAGTGGGGAGAAAAACCCAAATACTGTAATTGTATTTGGATCCAGGATTCTCATCAAAGCATTTAGATAAATCATTTGGTCTTTTGGACAAGGAATTAATTTTCTATAGTGGTTGTCTTCATTTGGTTTGCAGATGAGTTGGATTCTATCCTGGCTGATTGTGAGCTAGAGTTTATTTTTTGAAAACCTCAAAAAATACTCCAAAAAAAACAACTTGAAATTGGGGAAGGGGGGGGGGGGGGGGGGTGCAAATCAACAGACAAGAAACACGAACATCCTCTCCCCTCCTTTTTTATTATTAATTTTTTTTTATTATTATTATTAATTGGAGACATGGACGTGGGCCACTTGTGGCTCGTAAGCCACCTGCCAGTAGCCATCAGAACAAACATGGAATAAGAGACAGACTAGACAAGTGTCTCACTTACCCTATAATGTAACCGATGATAGACAACTGGATGAGTCTGTACAAAATTCCAACTTTTTTATTTTTGGCCACTACGTATTTCTCCGTTTTGTAGTCCAAAAAAGATAAAAGTCGTCCTTTACACCCACTCGCGGCCATCCCGAGAACGTTCGATATGACGATGTCAAGTACTGTGTCGGTGTTGCCCCAGCTCTCGCAACTCAACAACTCGTCCCTACCTCATCTCTGCAACTGGATGTTGACAGCCAGTTGGTTCTCACCCGTGTCTCGCTCCCACCCACCACCATCTGCCCAGTCCTGCCTTGCACTTTTTGTGCTGTGAAAGTTTTGGAGTGGGGCGCCTTTATTATAGTTACGTAATTTCTTCGCACCGGCGCAGGTAAGCACAATAGTATCACAATTTCAAAAGTTTATTTTTCTTATCAAAAGTTAAGAAAAATAAACGTGTCGCCAATTTAGCTGTTGAAAGTTTTTTTTTTTTTTTTTATGTTTTCGGTGTTAGTTTAAGTAATGTGGAATTATTTCTGTCTTTTTAGATCTTCGAGGATGGTCGGAAGTCGGAAAAATCCGAGTTGAAACTTCCCAGTTCCGACCTCAAAGCGTTCGAGGTGAATGTAAACAACCAAAATGGCGGATAGTGATAAATTGTCTTTCAATTTGGTCCTCAAAACTCAATTTGACCTCCAGGAAACTTACTTTTTTTTGCAATTTTGCTTCATTTATTGTTTCTTATTTCTTATTTCATCAGCATTCCATACAGTTAAGTAGTTTACCGTATAATTTCAAGCAGTGATAAAGCGGCAATACTGTCACGTAGATGAAGTTATGGTGAATATTTATGAATGAAGAACGCTATCTAGTTTTATACTCGAGTAAATTGTGTTTTGCCATTCAGAGTGACGTCACATTGTAGTCCGCCGGTGAAGTCGTTCACGTGATCAGTCGGATCACGTGTCCACTGATCCACCAATAGGAAAACACAAAGGAAGAGTTTGCGGAAGTAAACGTTGTGTGTGCCTTTTCCGAAAGGTAGGATTTGTTGACGAGACGTACTTTTTATTTAATAATTCCATGAATATTTTTTTGGTGAGGTATTATAACAAACGATATAGTTTTGTTTATTATATGACTTGTATTACTTCATGTAATAACTCACAGGCGATCGTTACGGACTAGCGATGTCCAAATCGATGGCGAAGCACCCGAAAGAAATCGAGTCAAAACAGTTGCCAATCTACAAGCATAAGACTAAACTGGTACGGGCTGTGAAGGAGAGCACTTTTTTAGTGGTCACCGGTGAGACTGGCAGTGGGAAAACGACGCAGCTTCCACAGTATTTGTACCATGCAGGTAAACCACCTTGCGATTGTCAATGTATTGTTTATTAAACTGTGATCGCACCACTGTGAACCAGTTTAGTTTGCGTGGTGTGTGATTGTCGTGTTTCATTTGCAGGCTTTTGTAAAAATGGCAAAATTTGCATCACCCAGCCCCGCCGGGTGGCTGCCATCACGGTGGCTCAGAGGGTTGCCCATGAGATGCAATGCACTCTGGGAAGAGAGGTGGGGTACCAAGTGCGCTTTGACGACTGCACAACACAGGTGAGCAGCCACCACAGAGCCATCCCTGGCGTACAGTTTTGTGAGACAAAGTGATGTGATGTTACAATTTGATTGAGGCAGGACACGGACTTGAAATACATGACGGATGGCTGTTTGCTGAGAGAGGTCCTGGCAGACCCTGGACTTTCTCACTACAGTGTGGTGGTCTTGGATGAGGTCCACGAACGAAGCCTCAACACCGTGAGTCACTACATCCTCCTGTGCAATAAAGTAGTAGAATGGTTGTGTTGAAAGTCAAGACTAAAGTTAAAAGTATTGTGCGAATAAAGTGATTTATTTTCAGCAAAGAATGTCATTTTCCCACCAACTTCATACTATGACGTGCCAAAACTATTTCCTAAATCTCTTATCTCATAATGTGAGGAGTTTATTCTGATGAAACTATAACTTAATTCCCGTAAAATTATTGATTTTAAACATTTCATTATAACTTAATGCTTGTAGTATACTATAGTATTGTACTGCAATTACATTATTCAAGAAAAAGTAATTCCGATATTTTCATAAAATTGTCTTTTCCCTCTGCAGGGTTTGTTTTCCTAATTTTAACCACTGTAAAATGTTCATTTTACCTTGAAACATTATGACTATTTCTGATTTTACAAGAATAGTCTCATAATATAATAACTTGTCTTCTAAAATTCTGTTTTTGTAAAATTACTTTTTTCTTGCATTGTTATTCACTTGTAAAACTGCAGAATTTGCTTCATAAGAATGCATTGTGATTAAAAAAAATACTTTCTTACAATGCACTGACTTTTTTCTCATAAAATTAAAGTTGCCTCTTAAAATTATAACCTAATACTTGTCAAATGTCCTTTTGTTTGCATCATTTTTTTTAACCCTTGTAAAATTAGAACTCTTCTTGTACAATTCAAATGTGCCCGTACATTGTGTAATACTTCAAATGATGTAACTAGTGTCTTTTCATTTCAGGATATCCTCCTGGGTTTACTGAAGAAAGTTTTTTCTAATCCAACTGAAGCTATGAAGGGCCGAGCTTTCCCACTAAAGGTGGTGGTGATGTCCGCCACCATGGAAACAGACAAACTTTCGGCCTTTCTCGGTCACTGCCCTGTATTTGTTATCCCTGGAAGGACTTTTCCTGTCACCTGCACATTGGGCACTGCTGTGGGACCTAAAGACCAACAGAGCACGGGTTATGTAAAAGAGGTACTTTCAGTGCAATAAAATGTTTTCATTTTGCTCCTCTTATGGGCCTTGGACAAAATAGAAACACCTCTCACTCTCAGTATGTGGTTTGTTTAACTATTGAGTCACTCAAAAGTATTATCTATTGTTTCTCTCCAGGTTGTGTCTCTGGCCTTGGATGTTCACACCAGTGAAAAGGCTGGTGATATTCTGGTCTTTTTAACAGGTCAGATACAGTCGTCACATGACATAAATCTGAAGACTGTTGACATTAAATTGTATTGTTCGACAGGTCAGTTGGAGATCGAGCGGGCCTGTGATTTGCTGTTTGAGAAAGCTGAGTCTATAGACTACCGCTATGATGTACAGGACAAAACTGTGGATGGGCTCCTCATTTTACCCCTCTATGGTTCCATGCCAACTGGTAAATGCATACAACAGCCGCTTTGTTTTATTAACCATATGAAATGCAACATTTTCTCATTTAAATATAGTACTACTGATAAAAAGAAACTCATTGCATCATATCATCTTGAACTGAGCCGTACTGTAGAGAATCAAATTAGAATGCCACATGGATGGACGAATCCAACCCAGTGGAATCCTTCCGCTCTAAATTCAACTGTCCTTGAATCGTATTTTTCCTCACAGAGCAACAGCGGCAGATTTTTCAGCCTCCTCCTCCGGGAATAAGGAAGTGTGTGGTGGCCACCAACATTGCTGCCACATCTCTCACCATCAATGGCATAAAGTGAGCATACGACTTTTATGCACCTGTCAGTAGTGAAGTAAGATGCCAATAAATCGCCTGTTGTGTCTTCAGGTACATTATAGACAGCGGCTTTGTGAAACAACTCAACCACAACTCCAGGGTGGGCATGGACATTTTGGAAGTGGTGCCCATTTCAAAGTAAGTCAATCTTCCCTGATGGGTTCATCTGCTGCTTTTGCCATCAACAGCTGATTCATCTACTTGGTGATTTCCTTCCGTTAGGAGTGAAGCTCAGCAGAGAGCAGGCCGAGCTGGAAGAACATCAGCCGGGAAGTGTTATCGCATCTATACCAAGGAATTCTGGGATGAATGCATGCCTGAATATACGATTCCGGAGATCCAGAGGACGAGTTTGACTGCAGTGGTCCTCACCCTCAAGTGTCTGGGTGTGCATGATGTCATTAGGTACACCTGGTGTGTCTTCTCTGAAGTTGAATGCAATCAGTTCTGTGATAGTTTTTTACTTCTAAGTTGTCATCATTTCAAAACAAATGTGTGGAAATCCTGTAAGATAGCTATTTATCCTTCTTGATTTAAAAACAAATCAACCAAACGTTTGCACACCTCTTCTTTAGATATCTCAACCTTTGCTGACATCTCGCAGGTCGCATTGTTCAGCTGTGGTTATTTCTCTCCAAAGGTTTCCCTATCTGGACCCTCCAGAAGAGAGATTTATCCTGGAGGCGCTGAAACAGCTCTATCAGTTTGATGCTATCGACAGGTTCGTTTGTGCGCTCTTTGCTTTTTCGGGGGGGATTGTTAACAGTGCTAATTGTCACAGTGGGCTTGTTGTCTGCCAGGAGGGGTCGAGTGACTCGCCTGGGGGAGCTGATGGTGGAATTCCCCCTGCAGCCGGGCCTCACCAGGGCCCTGCTCAAAGCCGCCTCGCTCGGCTGCCAGGACCTGCTGCTCCCCGTGGCTGCCATGTTGTCTGTTGAGAATATTTTCATCCGGCCTGGTAATTTTGACTCTGCATCAGATGTTTAAAAGTATCAAAGACGGTGAACTTCTGCTATTCGCGGAAGACATAAGTTGAGTCCTGCAGTGAAGGTTTTGTTCACATTGTCACCAAAACCAAGTTTTACTTCAATGTTTTTGCTTCATCTCTCATCCAGGCCACCCTGACAACCAGAAAGAGGCCGATCAGTGCCACAGAGCACTTGCAGCTAATAGCGGCAGCATAAACGACTTTGGTACACTTCTTAGTGTGTTTCAGCAGTGTAAATCCAGGTACTGGTTACAAATTGAAATACATTCGTTGTTATTTTCTGTTTTAGTGTCCTGCACAAAATCTTGTTTTTTTCTGTATTCCGCAGTGAAAGACCATCAGTGTGGTGCAAGGACAATTGGATCCACTGGAGGGCGCTCAAGTCTGCCTTTAGTGTGGAGACTCAGCTGCGTGACATCCTCCTCTGCTTGCAAAAAGTACTTACAGGACTTAATTTTTGTGGTAACTCATGCTGCTTGCTCCATCATGTTAATCTCTTGAATTTCATTTCAGAGGAGAGATTTCCCTATGGAGAAATTTGATGGCAATAAGAACGAACTCTTTAGACGGTGTTTGTGCTCAGGATATTTCACCAATGTTGCCAGAAGGTAATATTTAGTGGAACCTCAAAGGTCGCTGTTTGATTTTCAGTTTGTTCAACTTTCAAATGAAATTTCCCCATTGTTATCAATTATATTTGGAATTGTTTCTTCCAAAAGCCGAAACTTTTGTCGCTATTAAAAAAAAAAAAAAAAAAAAAAAAAAAAACTACTACTATGATGTCACAATACATTTGTAAAAACAGACAAAAACTCCTGACATTGGAGGGTGTAAATGGCTTGAATTTGAATTTTCTTCTGTACTGCCATAGCTTGCATGTGTCAGGCTTGAAGTGAGACAGAACATTGCAGTAATATACATTTCAATAGGTAATTTGAGGGCACACTACACTGTAATTTTTCTGACTTTTTCTTTCTTTACCTGGTGTAGATCTGTTGGAAAGGTATTTTGCACAATGGACGGTCATGGGTCCATGGTTCACATTCATCCATCATCATCGGTAACATTATTAAAATTTATCTTGACACCATTTCTAGTAAACATACCCTGTTTCTAAATAGGTGTCCCCTTTTTGTTCTCAGCTGTTTGAGAAGGAGATGGAACTGGATTGGATTCTCTTCCATGACGTGTTGGTGACATCACGCGTGTACGTCAGGACTGTATGTCCCATCCGATACGAGTGGGTGAAGGATCTGCTGCCGAAACTGCATGAAGTAGACGTTTACGAACTAAGCAGCGTGGCGAGAGAAGAAGTCACTGATGAGGAGGTGACCAAGTGGGAAACGAGGGAGGCTGCCAAAAGGCAATCAGGTCTTTCGATTGTTTTTCAAGTCACTATATTTGAGGGATTTGCCACTTTCTTGCACGTGTTGATTGTTAGCATGATCTGTTTTATTTCAGACATTTCTGCTGAGGATGCCTTTAAGAAAGTGGAGAAGCGAAACGATGAAAGTAGTGTCAGTGATGCACGCGCTCGCTATCTTCAGCGGAAGCTGCAAAGGCTGCAGAATAAAGATCTCTGAGAGTGCTACAAAGTAGTACATGGACAATACAGCACAAAATTGTGAAAACAGGTTGCCATGTGCATGGACATAATGGACCTGATTCACAGTGTCCAGAAATGTTTGTTTTTAATTACATCCTCACAATAAATATTTTTTGATACATTTTTAATAATGCTTCTATCTTTATCTGTCACTTTGTGATGTGCCTGTTTTATTCACCGGGGTATACATTCAATATGAGGGAGGAACTACAGAAAATCCACTCACATAGGTATGCGTTAGTGGTACATGTATGCATCTAAGATGAATTGTGTTTTGTTTTGATTGACACGGCTTCATATATATATATATATATAAAGCTCTTTCAGATTACTTTGATGGTGTACCTTATTGTATATTGCAGTCTGGGATTGGACGTTGACAATTTGATTTAAGAATGGAAAACCCTTAGATTATATGATGCTTGCATATTCTGAAAATGAATTCTCAAGGATAATGTAAAAAGATGCTTACTTGATGTTTTCATTTTCTAGAAGTTGTGATTCTTTAATTCTTTTCAGTTGAATTTCACATTCAATATAAATTAAAGCATCACAACAGTATAATAAAATTAAAATGATAAAATTATTTCACTTTGTGTTCACATTAATCCTCAGTTTACTAATGTTAGGCTCCAAATATGGTGTGCGGGCTCCCTCTAGTGGTACGTGGAAAAAATACTTTAAAATGTAACTGTGGACATAGAAAGCGCTTTATGGTGCTCAAAGTGCAATTATTTTGCATTTAATCTTTAAGAATTGTTTTTTAGGGTACAATTTTTTATTTACCTTTTATGGAGAGTAGTGGAGTGATGATCATGCATGCTGCTGCTGTGCTGCAGTGCACACGGCACCTGAATGATTCCAGCCAGGCCACTGTCTCTGACTCTATACTGTGTTGTATTATTTATTGAAGCACAAAACATGTCACTTACCCTGCCATATATTGGCTTTAGCAACAGGTGTTGCCTGTACTCTTACTTTGAGTCGAATCACAAGTATCTACAGCACTTTGTCCATCCAGGTGCTGGCTTGGTTATGGGCTCACCTACGTCACTTCCGACTGGAGTGCCTGCGGGCCTCCTGTGCTGCCTGCCTGCCTGGGAGGGGACGGAGTCACGGAGCGGAGGAGCTCAGCGAGCAGGAGACGCACTTACCTCACTAAACCAACAGAGACGCGGTTTAATATGTCCACGAGTTGAACATTATTTATAGCCTTCTTTGTACGCTCTCGAGTCCATCGACTCGCGGCCTGGAGGACTTGTTCTCTCTCTCGCTCACACGCACACTGGCTCGCTTCGGTGACAAACCGAGCACGCCGCCGCCACTGCTGTTATTGTGAGAAGAAAAACAAGCTAGTCTGCTAAGCTTGTGTGATCATTGACAGAGTTCAATACACACAAGCGGAGAGTGATAACCGGCGAAGGGAGCCTTGCGCAGCCCTACTTGTGGAACTCTTCGAGAAGTAGGAATATTTCACAGCGGAGGTACGTAAAAAGTGGGGAGAGGGTGGGGGGACCCGGCATGGTGGTAGTAATAATAGAACGGCAGATCAGTGAGGTGGCTAGCTCGCGTGCTAACTAGCTGTTAGCTATTGTGGTTAGCTGCTTTGTTTGTTAGTAAATGTCACGCTCGCCGTCCCCCGAAGGTGTTTGGTCAACGGCCAGGCCTGTTACGTTGGAGAAATTAGTTTAAGCGTGGGAAGCAATTTTCCGCCTTATGGAGCCCGAGCGAGTGTTCGCTGATCCGCGCTAGCTTAGCTTGTAGCCTCCACGCTAAACGGATGAGGACGTGTTATGGGACTGTTATGCGGCATGCTTTTCACAACTTTATTAGTTATATTTACTCGCCTAGCCGTACAAGTACACACTGTAGATTTAAGCGGGTTTGTAGAGTGATGATAACTGTGACTTCTCGCAGCTTTTTGCGAAGTAATTTTTTGTCGCGACGACAATAAAAGTTTTGTTGTTCTCCATATGTTTAAAAAAAGTGTAAAATCACTCTTCACTTGCCCACATTAGCGCTGGGTGAAATGGCATTTAAATTAAATCTCAGTTAGAAGCAAGTTGTGTTATTTAGTATTTAGGGGGGGGGATTTTATTTGTTTTTAAGCTACGAAACAGTTGTTTGTTCCTCTTGGTTATTTTGCCGTGACCGGCAACTCGCCACCGAATTGTGTGAGAACTACAAGTGCAAATTCTGCGCCAGTGAATGTTTCACCATCTCGTTGAGTAGTGGATAAAGCGATTGCCTCGAAGGTGCTAGGTCACAGGTTCGAATACCGCTCGATACATTTATTATTATTATTATTATTGTTATTGTTGTTGTTGTTGTTTACTGTGACTACAGTTTCGTACAGCCCGTTGGGAGTTGTGAACGACCCGTTTTGTTTCTCGTATTGATTGAAGAGTTGAACTTTGAGGATTGTGGTTAGGCTGGTGATGCCCACAAGAGCCTATTTTTGGTAGCAAAACAAAATGAAAACTTAGCAAAAAGAGGTAGGAGCTGGTGAACTGGTGAAGGGAAGTAGGAACCACGCAGTGCATGACTCACGGCAAATTAACGGATTCCCAGCAGCCTACACATCACGCTAATATAGCCTATTCATCACAGCCAACCTCCTGTAGTTACATTAAAATAGCCATTATTGCCAGGCCAAAAATATATTGTTCCGGTGATTGACCAAACAAAACCATTCTCGACAAAATAATGCTCGCTGGAGAGTTGCCAATCACGGTAAAATAACCGATGCCTCAATCTTCAGAGAAATATTAGAAATACATGTTTTTTTTTCTTTACTGATAAAATGACATTTTATTTTATAACAGTTTCAGCAATAATAATCTTAAATCATTAACATCATTAACATTTAACAAGTTAACTGGAATTGTGACAAGTGGCTGCCATCTTTGCGGAATTAAAAAAAGAAAGAAAAAGATTAAATAAAATGATCCGTCTAACTGTATGGCCCAGTTGTTTCAAGTGTAATGTCAGAACACTTCCAGCTCTCTCGCACTCTTCACATTTAAAGTTGTAAACCTGACTGCGATAGATTTATTTAATCAAAAAATGAAAATTCAAAGCAAAATATCCAATCTCCACCTCAAAGTTTTTGCCGGGATCATTCTTCCACTAATGTTACTGCAGTCGCATGCACCATTTCCTGAAGAAAGAAGTTGGTGCAAAAAATGTTTGGCAGCTTTAGTGCAGCCCAAGTTGTACAGGTGAGGCAAGGTGGCCTCAGTGAACATTTTTTGCGGCTTGGAAGCACATAAACTTGGGTCAAAAGTTTCCAGCACGTTAATAAATCACGTAACGTATAAATGGGCACGACGTCATTCCTTGTCATACGGAAAACAATGTGAAAACGATTCTACTTGTTGTCCGTCAAGTCACTAATTTGGCAAAACTGACTGTGCCTTCTAAACTCCGCAGCCATGCTGAAATGCTCATTTGAACTCCAACCGCGAAAATAAATTCATTTTAAAAGAAATGATAAATATAATTTTAATCAATGAAATTGATTAAACGCCCACCCCTAGCCCACAAATTACATTTGATCAAATTGATTGGGAAATAGACTGCGTTCATTGGAGCAAACACTATTTGGAAGCAAGTGACATTACATTTGAGCTCTTCCTGACACTGCTTTAATAATATTAATATCTACTATTTATAACTTGACACTGAGGAGAAAAAAAGTAGATGAGGTATCAGTGGTGAGCGCTTTCCCATCGCGTTGTCATAAATGTCAGATGGTCAGATAGGAAGGAGGTGACGTGTGCATTTCAGCACTTTTCTGTGTTGTGGGCTGTTGGTGAAACACAAGTCAAGGTAACGACATGATTGCAGAACAGTACTTGTGGAGAGCTGACCCGCAATTCGCAGAAAGTGTCCTTTGTTCTGGGGAATCAGATTTGCCTTATGTCTTCACATACGCCTTCCCTGGCTCAGCTTTAACTCGTTTTTAGCACAGCATAAAATCAGTAACGGAAGTTCTCACCTCTGGTTCTATATGACTTTTTTGATCACATTTTGCATTTATTCTTTAATTCGTGTAATTACATTTTTGTTTCTTTTTCAATGAATTCAATTAAATCCACTTTTCTAGGGTGTTCACGCCATTGTCTTCTCAGACGCACACACATGAACTTTTCTGTTAGTAGTGATGTCAAAGTGACTTAAGCTCACCCTGGGGTATTTTTATTCTGTCCTTTTCTTTTCCAGGTTTTTTGGGCAAGTGTCGAATCTGAGTCGCTGTCACTCTCTCGAGCAGTTTGAGTTTGAACAGTTTGCACCAGCTGGTCTGCCGCCCCCTCCCAACCCAGACAGTCTTCTGCCCCAGCATGAATGAAGTCAGCGTTGTGAGAGAGGGATGGCTTCACAAGAGAGGTACTGTGTCGCCGATGCTACTGCATGTTCCCAAATCTTTGTGAATTTCTGGCAAGCTCGCTCACAAACGTTGTGGGCCTCTCACTGATGAGCAACACGCGATTCAGTCGTAATAACTGATTTGCGTGTACCTTTTGTGCTAATTCTAAATCCAGAAACAATTTGATTCAGACAAACATTAACTGTGCATTACTTTTGTGTCCTTAGGTGAGTACATTAAAACTTGGAGGCCTCGTTATTTCATCCTAAAGAGCGACGGCTCCTTCATCGGCTACAAAGAGAAGCCTGAAGTGTCCAGTGATCACAGTCTGCCACCTCTCAACAACTTCTCTGTCGCAGGTCAGTTCTGCATCCCGGCTGGTGCAGCTGTTGTTGAACTTTGACGTGTCTTTCCATGTTTTGGTGAACGCCCCTCTAGTTGTCTTCTTATCTGGTGCCGCTGTGCTTTTGTAGAATGCCAGTTGATGAAGACAGAGCGGCCCAGGCCTAATACGTTTGTTATCCGCTGCCTCCAGTGGACCTCAGTCATTGAGCGCACCTTCCATGTAGACAGCAACGAGGAGAGGTTTGTTCTCACCAAATTTCTATTAAGATCAGTTAGATTGAATAATTTCTTACAGTTTCCAAAAAAAATCACTATCATACAACCTGTCTGCTGAAGGGAAGGTCTATTATCATTGTACCTTTTTTTTTTTTTTTTTTTTTTTTTGTTATTCAAAAGTGATTCTTTAAACTAGGGCTGTTCCGATAATAGTTTTATGCTGCCGATTTTGATAATGATTCTGATAAGGATCACATGGATTAGCTGCACATTTTTCAATTTTAGGGGTGCTCACTAATGATTATTTTAATAATGGATTAAAATATATTTTACGTTAATTGATCGGGTTAAACAAAAACATTTTTCAAAATTTCCATCCCTTTATTGTATAAAATAGGACATTATTTTAAATTGACAGTACAGAAAATGCACAAACATGTTATGATTCAGTTACTGTTTTGGTCTGGTCTGTTTTTTTTTTTTTGTAAGATTTGTTGGAAAAAAAATATTACCCCAAAAAGGTGTATTCATTACATTGATGTAAATTAGTGTAAAAAACACTAATACGTAACACACACATTCACGTGTGATAAACATGACGGCCAATAGTTTGCAACTAGATCTAACTCCATCTTCACTAAGTTCTCCATGTCACAGAACATCCAAATCATTTTTTTTTATAAAAAAAAAAAAAAAAAGAACATCCAAATCAATGTTCTTCAGTCACAAAAATCACATCAATACTGGCTTCAACTGAGAGTTTTATCAAGCCAATGGGAACAAAAGCAGGAAATAGAAACCAGCCTAAAATAAAAATTTGTGTTAAACATCTCTTAACGGATGCATAGCTGCATATGTCTGCCATGTTATCCAGCCAACTACTGGTATTAATATTTGACGATCAAAATACCGTAATTGGTATACCTATAAATAAAATGTTTTGGGGTTTTTTGTTGTGAAAACCAAGGTGTGAATTCAAATTAGACTTTTCCATAAGAGTTGAAGCTCCACTGTAATCTAATGGAGATGTTTGTGTTTAAACCATGATCCTATCTTGATTTTACCATTGACAACGTTATCTTGAACAAGTCTCAAGTTTCAACAGTAGCGCATGC
Organism: Festucalex cinctus; assembly: GCF_051991245.1. NCBI lineage: Eukaryota > Metazoa > Chordata > Actinopteri > Syngnathiformes > Syngnathidae > Festucalex > Festucalex cinctus. The sequence continues at coordinate 13,353,580 of NC_135423.1, read as the reverse complement.
TCGCCATCGCCAACGAAACAGCAGGCCTAAATGACTCATTGTTCTTTAAAAGCAGGGAAATCCATTTTAGATTGTGATAATTACATTTGTGCTCAAAATAGAATTTGCGGCCAAATTAGACCCGATTACAACCGGGGATACTTTTTGTTTATGTAACCTTTAAGTCTTTAAATAACAAACATTGCTTGATGAGCAGTTTTGGCAGGTTAGTTTTTTGCAGTGTATTTTGTTTTGACCAACTCAGTTAGTATTGCTGTTTAAATGTATGTGACATCCAAATTCATAATACAGTGATTATGGATGGAAGGGGTTGAGGCGTCATGTGTGTTTATGGGCAATGTTGTTTCAGGGAAGAATGGATGCGATCGATCCAGGCGGTGGCAAACAGCTTGAAGAGTCAACACCAGGACGAGGAGCCCATGGAGATCAAATTTGGCTCACCGAGTGACAGCAGTGGCGCAGAGGAGATGGAGATCGCCGTGTCCAAATCCCGCTCAAAAGTGGTCAGCTCACGTTTTATTGAGCTCGTGCTTTCGAGCCTCTTGATTCACGCCGAGGGGTTATTTGGGGCCATAAGGATATGAATTGATGTGTTTTGGTCATTGTGCCTTCTCTGTCATCGCCTCAGCAGACCATGAGTGATTTTGACTACCTTAAGCTGCTGGGCAAGGGGACATTCGGCAAAGTGATCCTGGTGAAGGAGAAGGCTACGGGCATGTACTATGCCATGAAAATCCTCCGCAAAGAAGTCATCATCGCTAAAGTTCGTGCTTGTGTTTTTGAAATGTCTTCTAAATAACCACTGTGTAGAGTGAGAACATACTCATAACTAGTTTTATTCTGTGCTATGTAACTATGCTTTACATTTAATGTATTATTGATAGTTTGCATTTGTGCACTGTGCTTACCCTTGTTACATGTACAAAATATATGTTTGCTCTAGGATGAGGTAGCGCACACGGTGACAGAGAGCAGAGTCCTCCAAAATACGCGGCATCCCTTCCTCACAGTAAGTCACCAAGCCTCTAGTTTTGCTCTCCAAAATGACAGTCATTTATAATTAACCTCCCCACTCTTTTCACGCAGACACTAAAATATGCTTTTCAAACAAATGATCGTCTATGCTTTGTGATGGAGTATGCAAATGGAGGAGAAGTAAGTTATTCCTCACTTGCACTCATGTTTACTGTATGAACAATTGCTCTTCAGTGTGCAAAAAGCATATCCATGAAATGTAGTGACTTTGTCTTTAAATCCAGTGTCATGTCTTCGTTCATTTGCAGCTCTTCTTTCACTTATCCCGGGACCGAGTGTTCACAGAAGACAGGGCCCGATTCTATGGTGCAGAAATAGTATCAGCACTGGAGTACCTACACTCATGCAATGTCGTTTACAGGGATTTAAAGGTAAGCTTTCATGCTACCAAGTATTATTTTTGTACATTGATAAGGAAGTGATGCATCATCTGTTTGCTCAAAGTGAAACCACACTTTCGCTGGATCTGTGTACGCCACAGTGCTGTGTGCTTCGTCTGTGTTGGTTCAGTGGCTTCATGTTTGGGTTGACAGATGAGCACTCTGTAGGCTCAGCTCCCAAGACATGTCACAAATCAAGTCACTGTGATGGATGCCATCCACTTTTTTGTCATTAGTTGTAGAGTAATTTGACACCTTTCTTTGGTCAGCTGGAAAATCTGATGTTGGATAAAGATGGCCACATAAAGATAACGGACTTTGGCCTGTGCAAAGAGGGCATCACGGATGGTGCCACCATGAAAACCTTCTGTGGGACTCCTGAGTACCTGGCACCCGAGGTAACCCACACGCTCAGCGTGATGAGAATTTTTTTACAGCAAAATAGTGTTCAAAATAAAGATCACCTGACCAAATAAGCACAAATTGGGGTTAGACGTTGAGAACACTCCCATCACTCTACTCGGACAGGTACTAGAGGACAACGACTACGGTCGCGCTGTGGACTGGTGGGGCCTGGGTGTGGTCATGTACGAGATGATGTGTGGCCGCTTGCCCTTCTACAACCAGGACCATGAGCGACTGTTTGAACTCATCCTCATGGAGGAGATCCGCTTCCCCAAGAACCTGGCTCCCGAAGCCAAGGCGCTGCTGGCCGGCCTGCTCAAAAAGGATCCCAAGCAGAGGTTTGTCCAGAGTCTTGACCTCCGCTACCATTTTCTACGATGGATCGGATATCTTTAAAGCTACAGTTCTATTGGTGTGACTGTACAAACGTACACGAAATGTATGTTGGAGCCTCTCGAGTGAAAATACAATCCGTTCTCTAATGCTGATTAACTTCCTAGTTGGTTCCATCCATTTTTTATTTATTTTTATTTTTTTTAACTCATTGATTGGCCCCAAACATTTCTGATCATGTAAAGTCTAAAACGAGAAACACTGATACTAGCACCATGATGAGATACCTTTTTGGAACAAGCACAACTGTGGCACAAGTGTTGAAACGCTCCATAACATTCTATAGCAAAGTCTCTGATGTTATTTTTTATCTAAATTATATTTTTCGGACAGGATAAATGGCATTATCTTTTGGCCACACAGACACATGATGATGATGCATCTGTTCCCATTTACTGCAGTGCAGCTTTTCAATAGAGCTTAAATTAGTTTTACGAGACCTTCTCGCTCATCTCGCCTTCAGCCAGCACTAGGCGGTAAACCGCATTATTTAAGCTCTGTTCTTTGATTCGTTTTGTTCAAGACTGCTGGCCATAAACAAGGATGCCATTGATTGTTGCTTTGGTGGAGGTTCAGTGTTTTTAGGTAACTAAAATAGTGTCAGGGTGCTCTGCCTGCAGGCAAGGAAATTACGAACAAATTTGTCTCAAATTGTCCCATTACAAGGGAACAGCACATTTTAAGTGTGGTGTTTACACAAGCTGTGAGGTCAGTAGGTGGTGATAACAATGTTTTATGTGTGCGTTGTTACCAGGCTCGGAGGCGGACCCGACGATGCCAAAGAAGTGATGACCCACAAATTCTTCACATCCATCAACTGGCAGGATGTCTTGGAGAAGAAGGTGAGGACTTACTCAGTCAAAAAATAAAAATAAATACTCTGAACGTCAACACTGCTTTGCTTGTTCTTGTGCGCAGCTCGTCCCACCTTTCAAGCCCCAGGTCACCTCGGAGACGGACACGAGATACTTCGATGACGAGTTCACAGCACAAACCATTACAATAACTCCACCGGACAAGTGTAAGTACGCCTGCCATGGTCTGCTCCAATTCGTCCCGATCATCAGTAAGTTGGCACGCCACAAGTATAGAAGGTCAGAAGTTCCATTACAGCAAACATTGAGTCATACCGCAAATGAAAATGCATTTGATTAGATGTTATCATATTGTCATATGATGACACAGTAACCTCAAAATTGCATTTTGTTTTCTTGTTCTAAAAGTCACAAATCAGAACAAAAATTATGATCAATGTCAAACACACAAACTAAACATAAGTTGCCCATCAGTTTGTCAGTTTTATTTTTGATGTTAGACTTACCCTTGAGTGGCTAAAGGTCCTCATTAACAAAGTCCAAAATTAACTTGCAACAAACCACAATGAGTAATGCCTCAAATCAAAGCGCTTTATGAGAGCTTTTCAGCGCTATTAATAAGTTAACAATATTCCCTCACGATACAATGATGTAATAACCCCCAAGCTCACTAACTCTGTTTTGTGATATGTGGCTAATCTCCCACTGTTTTTTGTTGTGTGCATTCCAACACACAACTTCACAACAAAATAACATTTCATCACATACGGATTATCTTGCTTCACCTTTTTCTTGTCTTTTGTGCATTTCCAGATGACACTTTAGACCCAGAGGACTCGGATCAGCGTACTCACTTCCCGCAGTTCTCCTACTCTGCCAGCATACGGGAATAGTGGCGCCGACCTTTTACCAAGCAGGCAGCAGGCAGGCTAACACACGACCCAAATCTCACGTTTGCACTTGCACTGCTGAGGACACATCGAATGACACACACACACACACACACAAACTGGCACAAGACACACTTTCATCCAGTCTTTTACCCCCCACACCGCCACATAGCCAACATGCATACAGACACATAAACACAGAGACCAGCAGAGAATCGTGTACACAATGAACATGCGAGTGAATGGACCTCACTGTGGTTTCACGTGGACAGACGGGCAGCTTTGTCTCCACACATCCTCTCAGGGGGGACCCGCGCCGCACTACACTTTGAAACCAGGTCATGCCAGCAAGTACCAGCTCGTTACCAGCCGCAGACACACAGCCCCGATGCGTAGACTGCATCTTGCATGGACACATTATTGATACCGTTTTTCAAAATCTAAAATTAGGAGAAGGCAAGTGAGACTGGGTGATAATTGACCAATTTTAACTTCATCGATTGTTACGGTTTTAAATCTAAAGCCATATTTCTGCTTTTTTAAAATTTTATTTTAAATAAGTGCTCTTTCTGGAACTTGCTGTTACAAATCAATTGCGTGTGTGCGTGTATGTGGAGTGTGTGTGTGTGTGTATGGTTGCCATTTCTGTGTATGCACTGCATGTGTCACGTCCGAATGAATGTGTGAGCGAACTTCCGAACAATTTTGTTTTGCAACCATCCATTTTGTCTGTTTTCATGGATGCTGGAACTCGGGCAAGCAAGGACACTACACAGTGATGGCCTTCTAAAGGGAACAAATGTGTTATTTATGAAAAATAGCAAGCGGCTAAGTGCGAAATTGACTCTTTGGCTTCCCTTGCATGGCTTTTTAAATTGTGTTGCTTTAAAATAATAATAATAATAATAATGGCGAGACACTCGAAGGGCCCGTGTACTTGCGTGTTACTCACAGTAACATGGACAAGTTAAAGGCCACTTGGCCAGTGTGTTATGAGAGACAAGTTGACCTCAGCCGTTCACCACCATCAGTCCAGTCATCTTCACTGCCAGGCTTCATTCAGTTTAGCCACCCATCTTCTCTTTATAATTTCAGTGCAACTTTTTTTATTGCAAATGTTTTAAAGCAAGCCTTTTGAATGTTCTTACAGTATGTTTTTAAAAACAGGAAGTGTTCATTTTTTGATGTGGCCAAAAAAATCCCACAAAAAACAATTGACTGACATGGTGGATGTTCAACACTTCAAATGATTCCACGTTGGATGTTGGTTTTGTGTTTTCTGGGGAAATCTGTCTCCCAAGCACTTAAACCTGCAGCTTCAAAACAACGAGAAGCCAACCAAGCTCCATCGGCCTAAACCCGGTCACGTACTAATCAGTGGCCCCTTTTTACACCTGTATTAATCCACCCTTCTCCCATGTCGATATTCTGTAAAAATGGCACCAACATGGAATAATGGTGGGGGGCAAGTCTACGCGGCAATTTTCTGCCTTACGTAGTATCAGAGCCATAACAGCAGCGTGACACTGCATGTGTTTCCTTCTGTAACAAAAATCTGAAGTTGTGCTGAAAGTCACTGTCTGACAATTTCTTTTAATCACGCCAGACACGAGAGCTGTTGCAGGCAATATCCTGCGTCGCTGGGTTCTGTGTTAAAAGGTAAATGCAAATTAATGCCGTATATTGTCTAAGATCTCTGTTGCAGACATTTAGCAGGATCTCTGTAAAAGAGGCTCGTTTCGGCTGATGTGTAATTTAGTCAAATCAAAGTTCTGGCCAGATTTTTTTTTATGAAATTGTGCTCATATTTTATTTTTTATGGAGAACATGCTGGCTAAAATTTGAGCTTTGCTAAAGGAAAATCAAGTCCTTTTTATTTTTGTTGTTGTCATTCATTGTGCTTTGTGTTCCTCTTTTTTTTTTTTGTCCATATATTTCTAAAGACAAATTTGGAAAATGTCATGTTAAGCATACATTCTATAAAATATATATTAAAATGTTTTAAACTGCGTTCTTTTCTTATTTTCGTTTAATGGCTTTGACGGTGGCTCTGTAGTGTAAAACAACACAACAGCAAACAGAAACATAACTAAGCAAAACAAAACAAAAAAGCGAGCAAATAAAATAAAACAGAGAAATAACTGCAAAACAAAAATGAAACGATGGAAATTAAAAAAAAAAAAAAAGCACAACAGCAAACCAAAATGCACAAAAACATAACTAAAAATCACAGCAAAAAAATATTTTATTTGCTGTTATGTTACCTTTTTTTTTTCTTTTTTTTTCTTAAGGTAGTTTTTGTGTTGTGCTTATTTGTCATTGTGTTTTGCATCACATTTCACATTATTAAAAAATATAATGGTAGCTAGACAGGAAATAGACCCTGAACCAAACCAGTCACTAGGCATCCTCATGACCTTTTAATTTACTGGCATCCTTTTTGTGAGTGATGGTGAGAGTGTTGAGTGAAAGTACAAAACGAGTTAGTTTTGTTTTTTAAGTAGGTGCGGCAGGCGCCTCAGGGGTGGGAAACCTACAGTCCGTGGGCAATGTTTGACCCGCAATTGGGTTTTGATCAGGTTCGCCGTGCAATTGTAAAGCAACTCGCAGTTTGCCACCACAGATTCGCATATTCACTGATTTTATTTTATCCCAATATTTTTGGGCATTTTTTTTTTCTGGTTTTCTGGGATTAACTCCCATTTTTAGTGGGAAATGTATATCGAATAGTTTATCACTGAAGACGTTTTGGGGTTTGGGAAAAAAAATTCCAATGCATTTCAATTTGTGGGGGTCGACTGTACACCTCTGAGAAACTTGTGTAAAAAGCACCTCACTTCGAACCCATAATAAAATGGTCGCTGGTTGCAATGTATTTTTCCAGAAGGCTGTTGACATGAAACAGCCCCTGATCGGTTTAATGGTTCCCCACTCCTGTGATCAAATGTCTTTGACTCTCCAGTTGTCAACTGCAGCACCTCATCTCACCGGCTCAGGCACCACCATCACCGCCTCTAGCCTAGTGTCCTGCTTTAAGGGTGGGTCACACACTGGACATCAGAACTGTACTGCACTGTGGATTTGCCTTCGTTTGTTGCCACGGCCATAAGGGGGTGCTGCTGAACTTATTTTTTGAATTTTTTTTTTGGTTGTTTTTTGGTTGTGAAGCCATACACTGAATCTCGCTGCTGGCCACGCTTTAAAGCAATGCTTCACGGCCGAACCTGCAAGTGGAACTCTCCTGTAGGGCATACGCTGGCACAACAAGTGCCTCCTCACTATTATTGTGTAAATACACACACACATAGCCTACACACATTGATAGAGTATGCAGCGTAAGTGTGGGAGGTGTGCAGCTTTTGTAGAATTTGATTTGCAGCTTTATCTTGCTTCTCTGTGTATTTGAATGTGATCATCAGTCACGAATGTCACACCGGATGCTGGTGTAATGACATAATTTTGTTCTTTTTCTAATTGGAATTAGTTAAGGCTCAGAGAGCTATTAAAAAAAAAATCTTTTAAGGGTAGAGAACTGTCCTATTGGACAGTATACCAGCTCCCAAATTGCAAGACAATGTAACGGGTGAAACCTGCTACAATATGGTAGCTTATAACATTTGCAATGATAATGTGCCAGTAAACATTTTACTGAACCAACCTGTGTCTGTGCATATATTTTAAGTACAATTTAACACCATTTACACGTCAATATAAATCATTAACATTTCATTTATACAGAACACATAATGTGTGATCATTCTAACCATCCGGTTCATTAGTAGTGTTTTATTTTTTAATAGACCTACAAAGTCCATATAAGAATCGTAGACACGATGCAATGATCAAATGTTAATTTTTATTATACATTACAGTATTAACAGTGTTTGCATGTTCCTCGTGTATACACATGAGTGTTCTCCAGATCTGCTTCCTCTCAAATTCCACAAACACACATGTAAAGGTTAATTGAAGACTCTAAATTGTCCCCGAGTGTGAGTTGTCAATGTGTCCTGCAGTTGGATGGGAACCGGTCCAGATCGCCGAATACAAATGTGTATTTAAAATGCATAAAATCGATCTAAATAATGACTTTAATGAACGTCAATACAGTTATTATTATTATTCTTATTATTCTTCTTATTATTATTTTAGTATAGCGATCATGAGACCGGAAGTCGTCATCTTGCTACTGGCCTGTGACGTCACCACGCCAATCATTCGTGTCGGCCCACCTGAGATGCCTTCTTTATAATTGGCGCCAGTGGAAGCGGGCAATGGCGTGTCTTTGTTTTTCAAGGCCTCCGTCGACGCCGTGCGTAAGTAGCTGCAGTGGCCCGTCAGGGAACTCCGTCTTCGGCTGTGAACATGGCCAGGGCCGGGTTCTGCGACTCCAAGCCTCTGCTGGACTTACACAAGGTCAGCATGGGCTAGAAATAACTCCATCACTTGGGTGACGTCGTGGCGCTTTTTCACTGTAGTTTTTCCCCATCAAAAAAAAAAAAAAGCCTTATCGGGTATAATTACCTCATGTCGTGAAACTTAATTGGTTAGTCTTAAGTGTTTTGGACTCTTTAATTTTGGTCACGAGTCATCTTATGCGGTTAATTATTTTAACTAGTCAACGCCATTGAGTTAGTGTTTTATATATGATTGTATAGGTGGCATGCGTTTTACTGCATGAGTCAGAGAATGAAAACATACAACTAAGCTAAGTCGACCTCCACCAAGGCCAAACGATCCATATTTTGATTAGCACCGACTAGTGCGTAGTCACTAGAACATGTATTAATTGATTTGTCTTAAAAACATTTTCTCATATTTTCTGTTTGATTCTGCAGGCGGTCGAGAGGCGAGCCCTTATAAGAACTTTACCAACTGTCATTGGGACCACCGATTGCTGGCAGCCAGTGGAGGTTTCAGAGTCCAAACTGGTGCCTGTAAAGAGGGAGCAAGAATCCAGATGGGTACCTGAGCTGTTCTCCATATATACAGTATATAATTTAAATTATTATTGGAACGATGTTTTAAATGTTACTTGTGATTTTGTGTTGGTATTTCATGTATGTCACTAAAGTGAGTACACCCCCACACACACACACTTATCTCTAATTCCATATTTTCATGGGACAACATTTTCGAAACGGTACTCTGACACAATGAAAAATGTTCAGATTACTTAACAGTGTAAATTTGTTACCTCAAAATACAGCCATTAATAGCTAAACCCCTGGCAACAAAAGTGAGTACACCCTTGTCCAAATTGAGCACTGTCATTTTCCCTTCCCAATGTCATGTGTAAATGGATGTTGTTGACCACTAATGTAAAACATTAAAATGATAAATGACAGGTATTGTAGCTAGCGTTTGGCTCCACTGTCACTTTGTTTTCTTTTGGCATTTGTATTCAAATGACCCAAGTTTTGATGCATATTTTCTCCCAACAATTTTGCTCTGTTTCTGAATTGCATGTTTTCTTGTTGGTGCATGAACTGTGCACTTCTGTTGCAGGACAGGATGTTGTCAGCCAAAATGAGCTTTATGGGCTTCGGCGATGACACGTGGACATTCTCATCTGGCAGCGTCATCCCTGCCAAAGGTGTTGAAACAAAACGGAGGTGATCAGTTGCTGAATGCCACTTCATTTGCTTGTACTTTTTTCCTCTGCGTGTCCTCCTTTCCTTGCGCGTGTGGCAGATGGATTTCTGGAGGAGCCTTTGCGTCTTTACCCTCGCAGCCTGCAGGGCTTCCACGGCCTGCAGTCGCTGGTGCCCGGCCTGCTGCGCCATGAAGTGGAGCTCGCCCTCGAGAAGCTGGACCTCATATGGGACCGCACCTTTGCCTGGGAAATGTTCTTGGACATGATGGTGAGGATGCTATTTGGTTAACTTCACACTCAGTTAGGTGGCAGGTAGACTTATTTGTGTAAATGCAGGTAAAAAGACATTTCCATAGCACTTTAAATGTTTTCTTTCAATTAAGGCTTTATTTCTTTTGTGTGCAGAGAAGTCAAACTTTGCACACGCTGCCCAATGCTGAGCTGCCGCGACACTTCACTGATGCCACTCGAGCCGTCCTGGTTGACTGGCTTGTTCAAGTCCATGTGAGTGCATGGCGCCTGATGCGCCCCCCAAAAAAGTCAAAACATACTCTTGTCTTTGGCCTCGTACCTGCAATGATTGGTTGGTATGCTAAAACTTCTAATATGAGATTTATATTGTATTATAAGCGTGTCTCTTCCAGCCAAGGTCATTTTCAATTCAGTTTTATTTGTTTATTTTTTTTTAGTTTTGTTTTAAATTTAGTTAGTTCCTAATTAGTTTTCACGGTAGTTGTTTTGTTAGTTTTAATTAATAAATGCTTAGTGTTAGTTAATTTCAGTATTAGTTTTATTTATTAATCTTTTTTTAAATGTGTATTGTGCGTAATATTTAAAAAAGACACAATGGGAGCGATGTCATCTGAAGGTGCTTTTCTATTGGCTGCTGCTAGATGACATCACTTCTGTGTGACACACTTTCAAACGTATTTATTCCGGTTAATAAATCTAGTTAAAATCATCCCCGTAGGCTCATGTATTTTACAATGACTAAATCGAAGGACATTTTTGCTATAATTAGTTTGTTAGTTTTGTCAACATAAAATTAAAATTTAATTTCAGTTAGTTAGTTTTTTTTTAAAATCTTATCTAAATAATTGGTTAATTGCTTTATTATAAATACAATTAAATGTATTGGGGGGGGGAGATTGAGTATTTTTTATTAATTCCATTTGATTTTCATTCAAATTGTTCGTTAATTCACTGAAGTGTACATGATTAAAAAAAAAAAAAAAAAAAAGCTTGCCAATTTTACATGCACATTTGAAATATTTTACTTGTCGAAATAACCTAGCCCGTCTGCTTTAAAATCAAATGTGGCCCTTGAGCACAACTTCGCCCACTAATGCTACACATTGACTTGAAATTTATTATAAAACTAGGGATAGGTATAGGTAATTAATATTTAGATTGATTGTGTGGAATTTATTTAATTAGTTAAGTGAACATTGATTGCATTATTTAGCTGCAAACAGTAGAGGCGCCTTTTTTTTTTTTCTTTTTGCATCGTTTATGCTGTCTGCCAGTTTCTAGTTAAATGTTGTTGAATATCTCAAAAAATTTTAAATCAAATAAGAACTTCATTACTATAATGTCAAGCTGCAATTCGTGGGCTACGTCCAAACCGTTTTCTTTCTATACTTTCCATGGCACACCACACATCAAATATGGATCCCATCTTTTCAATATTTAGAAGATTTGGTTCTTTGCTTTTGTTTTTCTTTGTAGTAACAAAAACACACTGCCATGACTGATATCCCAGCTGCATCACCTGAGAGCACAGTTGGAATGATTTGAACTATGAAGTCTTAATAGTCTTATTTTCCATACCACTTGTCTTCACAAACATAAATATTTTCTTGTTTAAGATGGAAACTAAATTCCCCCATTATACAGTAGTTGTGACACTATCTGATTCTTGTCGAGTTTAGTCCATGAAAATGACACCATGATTGTTTTCAGTGCGTTCCAATACTTTTAAATTTAAATCATGCCTAAATGTAAGCAGCATATGCACATTTCTTCTCAGGAGATGTTGCACTTCCAGGATGAGACGCTCTACCTGGCCATTCACCTCCTCAACCGCTCCCTCCGCCTGATCAAAGTGACCACAGCCAACCTGCAGCTCCTCGGCATAGTCTGCCTCTTCCTGGCTGCTAAGAAAGAGGAGTCTCTCCTCCCGGAGGTATGATTCCTAGGGGGAGGGGCCTGCTCAGCTGAAATGCGCTTTATTTGAAGGTGACATGCACCTCCTGTTCCTCAGGTATCTGGACTGTGCTACCTAATGGACCATGCCTACACCAAGCATCAGCTGCTGCGCATGGAGAGGAAAGTCCTCACTGGGCTTAAGTTTAACTTGTCCTACTGTCCCCCTTTGCATTTCCTGTTGCTCCTCGCGTCCGTTGCCCGCTGCAGCGCTCAGGTGACGGTTAATTTGCTTTATATGAATGCCGGCAAGGTCAAATCATGAGTTGTTGATTGGCTAGCAACGTTGTAGTACAGAATGAATTCAAACGGCATATAATTAATATTCTAACCACTCTAATACTTGGTCATGCAATATTTGAGTACATTTAATGTCAGAATTATTTTTGATACTCGAGTACAGCGGATGAATGACTTTCCCTGAAGGAATATATTACTAGCCAGGTGACTTGAACTTCTCCAAAATTAATTTCGGTTAAGGTAGTTAAGTATCACTTTCAGGTACTATATTATGCTGCATGTTAGGAATGTAATAGGGGCAATATCGTGAAAAACTGCCACAATGTCATCATGTCACAATATTAAAATACGTTAGTCAGGTTGATATCCATTTGTGCAGTTCTAGCACCCTCTGGTGGCTATTTTAGTGCAATTTAATTTTCCCCATGTGTTTTGGCCTTTCTATGTTAAAAATCCACACTAATTGTCAGATGAAGGGGAACCTAATATGCTTGTGAACAGAGTCAAAATGAGGAACTCAGTGTGTGCATTAGCAAATGCCTCAATATTAAGTCATTGTAGGTTGTTTATATGCATTGCTGTCATGTTTAAAAGCACAATATTGTGCTTCTGTTTTTAGTCTTTTTTTTTTTTTTCTTCTTTTTTTTTTTTTTAAATTGCGCCAACCTCCCCATAATATCATTACTGTATCGTGGGCCTTCATATCATCGCTTTGTGATTGTTTTTTGGATATCATTACATCCCTAATGTCAAAGCAATGTGCCATCACTTTTGATCTGTGCCACCAGATGGTGTGGATGTCTCGCTACCTGCTGGAGTTGTCTCTACTGGAGGGTCAGTGTGTGGCGTTTCTGCCTATGCAGTTAGCGGGGGCGGCCCTTTACTTGGCCCGGCGAGTCCTGCAAGAGCCCCAGACCCCGGAAGGCGAGGCTGCCTGGTGTCTAGCCTCCGGCATCCACGCTGGCAGGTATTGCAGCTATTTTGTTTACACTTTCTTCACATTCGTTTTAATCGGCGTCTGCTTCATTTGTAGTGAGACCGTCCTACTGCGAATAATGCAAATTCTGGCTGGCGCTGCAGCCAGAGCGCACACCCGAGAGACCTGTGCTACTTTTATCAAATTCTCCTCCCGGGAAACCATGCATGTCAGCAGACACCCTGGTCTGAACAACACCTCTACTCTGCTGGCCGCGTGCACTTGACTGGCACTTGTGTGCTAATGCTGGACAGCAGTAACGCCAGAGTCCTAACTTGACTCCTCTGACCTGGGGAGGAAGAAGGGTTAATAATATGATGGCAAACATCTTACCATGCTAATGTTTGCGTCCATTTTATGATCGAACATTGCAGCGTATTTATAAAATATTTGAAATTGTATTCATGTCTATTTTCCTATTTTTTTTTTGTTTTTTTTTGTGTATGGAGATGTGGTTTGTTTGTGAAATTGTCTAACTTTTAATGTTAAAAATAAAGTGTCTGCTGCAAACTACTTGAGTTACTCAAACACACACTGTACCCAAACAGAACTCATAATTTCCACAGTCAGACAGCATGCTCAAGAGTTATTGTGCAACATTAGATGCAATGTCATGTGGGGCAGCAGTTGTCCCTAAATGGCCTCAGTCGTGTACATTGGGCTTGTCTACGCTGGCGTAGACAGTATAGAGTCTATACTGTCTGCGATAGCATGCACAACACAAGTCTTCGAATTTAGTTTTAGCAGTATTAAAACGTTTGGGAAAACGCGTGAAGACATAACCCAGCGTGTTCACTGCTCTCGTATGTCGCCCTTGTCACAGTTTTAAATACTTAAACTAAAAACGAGCAAATTAGACGCAATGGAACTACGTGGCCGTTCACTTCCCCACACTTCCGACTGTCTTACGTGAGCCAAGCTCTGATTGGTTCTTCCTAGTTTGTCTGACCGACGAATGGGCGTTTAGCCCATTCCCGAGGCTGGCAGCGGTCCAACAAAAATGTGACGCGAGGCTGTGTTCAGTTCAGCAAAACACCTTATTCGTCCCAGATAGTGCCAAGCTGGCCAGCATCTGACCTCGTGTGACATACAGAGCCCACGCAAATAACACGTTTGTTTTGTTACACTTTTCTAACAGTTTGTAGTCGCGTAAAGGTTGCAACGGGTTGTGCGGCGTCAAGTTCACGGCAGTCTGTCAATCGGCATTTCAAAACAAGGCCAATCGAGGTGCCATTGAAGGATCAACGTTATGGTAAGTGCAACTTTAAAGTATGATGCCAAGCTGAATAAGGGTTTTACAATTTGTGCAATTCTAACTAATGTAGTTTATGGTATAACATGGATTTCTTTTATAACTTTGTTTTATTTTGAAATATGATCGGGTGTGCTGCCGCTGCATTCATGCCTTTTTGCCAGTCGGATATATCACAACCCGTTTCACTTGTGTATATTTCAGAAGGTGTTTAAAAAGATTAGGATAAATTAAGTATTTTTGTACTTAAACACCGACAGATACTTCCAACATGGTTCCGAGTGAGAGAAACGGCGTTGCTCGGCGCCGTATAATCGAGCCGATGGGGAAAATCGGCTGTCAGTGTTGGGAATAGCTGTTTAACATCTGGAGGTAAGTTATGAACACAAGTTATAGACACACTGCACGCATTCGCACACAGCCTCGATAATGCATTATATTATCATAGGGCGCAGCTTTTTCTTCAAGCCGGCGATTAACTTGTATATTTCACTCACGGTTAACAGTCTGTTAGCAGAACACCATTGTATTTGTTAACCAAGACAATTATAGTTTCAGATCATTTTATTTTTAGTTGTTTTTGCACGCGAAACCGTAGACGGTGTTTGTGTTGAGAAGAGGAGAGGCGGCTACGGTAAGTTGGGTGTTACATAATAGGAGGGGGAAGGTGCCGTGGTGTGTTACTGTGTTGCCTTCATGTACTTCCTGTAAGTTCCAGACGACTGGAAGTGATGAGATGGATCACACGTGTTTTTAAATACGTTATTCAGGCCGGGGCGATATGGCCTGAAATCGCTTCTTCTTCTTCTTCTTTTTTTTTTTTTTTTTTAACTGTCTTGTGCATAGCTCCAACAAGCTTTGAAAGAGGTTTGGTTGGATGATTGTTTTGTTTTTTCATCGAGCATTAGCTTGCATCTGCAGTATTTCTATTTTTTCTTTACAAACTGAGCAAAAAGTACTTCCTCTTGCAAATGTGGCGTTTTTGTGAAAACAAATATGTAAACGCAGCCCTTAATGAAATAAAATTTTAATATGTTTAACAATTTAACATCATAAAATGAGTTGCCAAACTACATGGCTCGTCAGATGTATAATTATGTCTTAGGTGTGCACCTGTTTCGCAACCTTGGATGTGCATATATTGTAACAAAGGTTTGTCAGTGATTTATTTCCCCCAGTTTTTTTTTTTTGTTTTTTTTTTTAAATACATACGATACGGACAACAATGTCAAAATGATTCCGCTCAATGTGTCATTTTTATTTTATTTTTTTAAGTGAAATCTAGTTTGAAAAATTTCGAAATACCGTATAGCGACCAAGCTGCTTCGTTGGCAACAAACTAATTGATTTTAAAACACATCATTAAAAAATTTGTCCTGACAAATTTAGATTAATCTCCCAGCACAAGTCTACAATTAAGTGCTGATTGCTAATGATTATTGCAATATTACTCACCTCAGCATTGCTGTAGTATCATCCACACATTGTAAAACTGGTTTAATATTTACATGTGCGTTTTTTTACATTGTGTCCTTGGACCACATCCATCCTCAATTGAAGCAATTTATTTTGAGCCTGACATGACTTGGATTGTATGCTTGTGACGTCATCATGGTGATAACTGTCCTCAGGCTTTTATGATTACCTTTTAAGAGACATAGCTTTACAGAAGAGCTTTACAGGAACACATAACATAACACAAGAATTGCTTTGACACCATTTTGTGGCATATTGGCGCCAAGAAACAATTGGTGCTGAAAACAGAAAAAAAGAATATATTGCTCTGTGTCTAAACTTTATCTTACTTGTACTGAGCAGCCAAGACAGATGTGTGTTAAACTTTTCTACATTGCAATAAGTTAGTAGAAAATTGGCAAAGAAACAGCAACAAATGTTAAAGTCTGAAGTTTTGCATGACAATTGTTTTTAAGATAAGTTTGAGGCAGCAGTGTTGTGACAGATGCACCTATGACAACTGATGGATTAGACTGCGCAATGTAAACAAGGTTGAACAGTACACGATTGAGAACAGCATGTTCTCTCTCAGATCAGCATACTTGCCTGGCTGCTTTCCCAAGATATTATTTCACACAATACACCTGTCCAGAGTGGTGAAAATAATTTAATCATTCTAAGTGATTATTCTGTTGAACATTTGACACAAAGTACACGTCAGATGAAAATGAACTTTTTTCTTTTCTTGTTTTTTTTGTTGGTAGACATGCTGTCAACAAGTGAACATGTATGTTACGTAACGCCATGTGAAAGTTGCCATGGTTACCAGACTTTTGCAGACCTACCAGTCAGCGTAATCCAGCAGGAGGTTAAATGCTGCTGTATGTTTTGTTGCAAAAGCTTCCTGTGCTTGCATGGGTTTTATCCAGCAACTTCCACACACAGTCCAACAACTCGGTGGTCAATCTCAATTGTCCAGATGTTTGAATAGAAGCAGGAATTTTTGCGGCCTTATTTCTCGAACCCTACGTCCGACTGGTGACCTCCGGGCATCGGTAGATTCGTCTCGGCGAGGCCTTTCCACCGGTGTCTGTCCCATTGCGCCATGACATTGTATTCCGGAGAAAGAAAGTATATACTGTGCTGTATATTAAGTAAATAAAAAATATATACTTTTAAAGAGAGACTTCACTTATTTAGCCCATTATAGCAATAAAAAGTTAATATTTTGTCTATAATTAATTTGATAATTTCATTATTTTTTATGTACAATTAGTACCTTTAAAAACACATTTTGCAATTTGCTGTCGACTTAAAATGACATCACAAGGGCTCAGGTAACCAATCACAGTTCACCTGTTTTCTAGGTTTGGTCATGTGACATTCACAAGCTGAGCTGTGATTGGTCACCTGAGCCCTTGTGATGTCATTTTCGGTCGACGGCAAGTTGCAAAAATTTGTTTTTAAAGGTACTAATTGTACATTAAAAATAATGAAAATATCAAATTCATTATAGGCAAAATATTAATGTTTGACTGCCAAAAATGGTTAAATAAGTAAAGTATCTCTTAATGGAAAATGACTAAATGAACATAACAAAAACAAATGATGAAAGAAAAAGCATTCATAATAAACTAAAAATCATACCAAAATAAAAATAAAAAACATAATAAATGAAAAAAATGTATACTGTGCTGTATAATAAGTAAATAAAAAAAACCCCATACTTTTAATGAAAAAAAGAACATATATGATGAATGACAAAGAGTAGCGGTTGACGCCAATGCTCTTTGTACCCTGTTGAAGTTGGCACATAATTTCACTGTTGACAAATATTTTTGCGTTTTCTATGGTGTCATTTGTATTGTAGTGAAAAGAAGAAAACATCATGACAGGATGTGTTCCAGCTTGCTGAGGGGTGAAAGGCAGGGCCACAACCTGTCTTACATCTCCAACCGGCTGGAACAAAGAACAGTTTGCGCAGAAGTTTATTATCAGGAACGCATTGAATGACGAATTGGCATGCCTTACCATTCATTGGCTGGCGACCAGTCCCGGAAGTCAGCCGAGATATGTCAGTCAGCCGGGATATGCTCCAGCTCACCCGTGCCCCTAATGAGGACACGTGCTGTTGCAAATCCATGCATGGTTGATGATTTATGTTTTTTTATTTTATTTTTTCAGAAGCCAGAATGGTAAAAGAGGAGCTCGTATTGGGTGAGTGCTCTTCTCATCCTGCAAGCAGCAAGAATGCCAAAGACAAGAGCAACAGTTCCACTCTGAGGGCCATGAGAGAGACCAAAGACTCCGACGACTGCAGCGAACGCGGCTTCCGCTGCAGCTCAGAAAAGGACTCTGGCTACTCCGGTGAGTTGAAGTTAAACATTCGACCGTCTAACGCTTTCCTACCAATGCCGTTTGTATATTCTAGACAACTGCTCCGATTGGCAGCAGACGGACGCGGATCGACAGAGCAATAAAAATCAAACACAAGCGGCTGCTGATGTGACGTCCGGCCCAAGCCAAGATGGCGGAAAAGGAAACGCTGGCAATCCTAAACGTATGCCAAGTGTCCAAGCAATCCAGCCCATCTACATCCTCAACAACATAATGTTCAAACGGGTAATTCAACACAAAATGAGGTTATACTGTTATCAATACAAGGATATATTATTTTACATTTTCTTCTATCTATCCATTTTCTATATCACTTTTACTGTTCAGAGTCACTGGTGAGCTGGAACCTATCCTAGCAGATGACACCTTGGACTGGTCACCAGTCAATCTCAGGGCATACACTGATCAAGATGGAAACTAGTGATGGGAAACTGAAGCTTCATGAAGCACTTGTTTCATATATATATATATATATATATATATATATATATATATATATATATATATATATATATATATATATATATATATATATATATATATATATATATATACTCCGGTCTCCTCCCACATTCCAAAGACATGCATGGCAGGTTAATTGGGCGCTCCGAATTGTCCCTAGGTGTGCTTGTGAGTGTGGATGGTTGTTCGTTTCTGTG
Organism: Festucalex cinctus; assembly: GCF_051991245.1. NCBI lineage: Eukaryota > Metazoa > Chordata > Actinopteri > Syngnathiformes > Syngnathidae > Festucalex > Festucalex cinctus. The sequence goes on along the minus strand of NC_135423.1, from coordinate 13,334,882 downwards.
TGCCCTGCGATTGGCTGGCAACCAGTCCAGTGTGTACCCCGCCTACTGCCCAGAGCCAGCTGAGATAGGCGCCAGCAGCCGCCGCGACCCTTGTGAGGAATAAGCGGTCAAGAAAATGGATGGATGGATATATATATTTTTTATTTATTTTTTTTAAATAGGAAGAGTGGTAGAAAATGACCATAATATGTTCATGAAAATTGCCCAAAATGCCAGAAATTTGACAAAAAAGTCAGAAAAGTCTAAAAACGTATTAACTTTTTTTTTTTTTTTTTTTAATCCAAAAATGGAAGACAAAAGGTAGGAGAAAATGAATCTCAAAGCATTTGATGCTGCATTTTGATCCTGATTTTTGTGTTATGGTGCCAGTAATTAGCTTTTGGGCCAACAGTATGAGACTAACACTAACACACTAATTCAGTCATCACGATGTTCAAATGTTTTGCGACTCCAGACAGATTTTTTGTTCTTCATTTGGCCTAAATGCATCTTTTGACAGGAAAGGTTGCTGACCCCTGGGCGAGTGCAATTGAACTTGGCTACATTTCCACTGCATCTTGAAACCAAGAGTGCCCTCTAGAGCAGTCAAAAAATACCACAAGCGCTTCATGAAGCTTCATTTGTCCATCATTAAAGTAAACAATAATTAATTATACTTACCTTACGCAGATCTGATTGGCTGGATCGGATCGACAAACAAAAATTGGCATTTTTTTAATGCAAAATTGGTGAATGGTGCTTGGTTGTAATGTCATGATTTGCCGATCGACCAGTAACGTTATTGGTCAGAGCTGCAAAATAAAACATTACAGCAAACACAATCTCAATCACGTTCTGTTCTACCATCGTTAATAATCCAAGCTTTATCAGCATATAAAGTCAGATTAACAAAAACAAGTAGTGCTTTCAAAGTTAAAGCATTAACTAATTAATCACAAAAAATATTGCATAATCATGTATTAATGCATATCAATCACAATATTAATTTTGACCACAGATCATCCTTTATCTTGACAGCGGGGATGCTTACGTTAAAAGTAGCACAGGTTATGTTAAGAGCAATAAACATAACTACATGTATTAAAGCATTTAATAAACGTTTGCATATAACATTCAGAATATTTGTTCATGTCAAACTATCGGGGGCATTTTTTTTTCCATTTCAATTATGCAAGTAATTAACTGATTAGAAAAAGATGAGGATGAGAGTGCAAGTGGATCAAAAAAAGTTGAAGACGTCCACCTTACATTAAATGTCGAAAAATGAACACATAACAGGTGCTCGTCAAATTTAGCAGGCAAAAAATGTTGCTAAAAAAGCCTTTTTAATTAAGCTATGTCATTTATCTGATTTAAAAAATTGAATCATTTGACACCTTAAAAAAAAAAAAGTCAAATATTTTTAAATAATTTGTTTTTGTGCCCCAATTTTCAGTGTACCGAATGTTTATTTTTTAGATAATTTTTAGGCCAATACATTTCAATTGAGATCAATTATACGCCAGTTTTGCCTACGGCGCGAACAATTTAAATGCTATGTGAATCAAAGCACAAGTCAGCGTTCCATGGGACTTAATTACGAAACAATACTTGTTCCAAAATTTTGCTTGTAACTGATTTGCATATGAACAAGTGCGCTTGTGAACCGTCTACCGCACTTATACTTCTTTAATCCCATCCCTCCTAATTCTCACCACTGTCTCCTTAATCCCTCCAGCCACAAACCATCCCAAAAAGTGGTCATCTTCTGTGGCCACACGTTAGCAGTGAAGCCCCTGGTTCCGCTGGCGCCCACATGATCTTTTTTCCACAACCTAGCTTGATGCCCACCACCCTCCACAAGCCCTCCTCGCACAAGAACAGCACAGCAGGGAAAAAAGTCTTACCCGTTCTCAACTCTTACCCCCGCATTGCACCGCACCCCATCAAAAAGCCTCCCGATAAATCCCTGTTGAGCGACGAGGCGCAGAATTTGAGCAAGAGGGTGTGCACAGAACACAAGGGAGATCTCGAACCCGTGGCCACCAGTCAGCAGCTGGCAACCTCCGCCTTGGACCAGCCATCATCATCATCATCATCTTCATCCTCCTCCAGTCCCACTCAGGAGTCCTCAAATTCAGCACCCTGCAGTCCATCCGCCTCTGCGCCCACAAGCAGGCCGCCTCCGAGAAGCGGGAGCGGGCGCCACCGCCGCTTCCACAACACCGTGGAGATCCTGCGGCAGTCCGGCCTGCTGGACATCACGCTGCGCACCAAAGAGCTCCTGCGGCAGAGCAACGCCACCGAGCGGGAGATCGCCGAGCTGCGCCGGCACGCCGAACTGCTCTGCCAGGCCGCCGACGGCGGCAGCCCGAGCTGGCAGAGCGTCTACCGAACCATGGCTGAGTCTAACTACTACCCGGACCTGCAAAACCTGACATGTTTAAAATCGCCCACTCACCGGGAGTCGGTTGACCATTTGGAGATTGCTGGGAAAGAGGCCACGCGGCGCTCGGACCCGTCCGGCCTTCTCTCAACGACACCAAGACAGAACTGCTCGCGCGTCGAACCACGCCGAGAGTTCTCGTCAAGTGAGACTTCACCTGAGGTCGTCTTCACGCCTCCTGATAGTTCCACGGGTTAGCATGAGGTGTCGTGCCTTAGGTGTGTTCAAGCCATCAATGACTCGATTTAAAATTTGAAGTCTGCTTTTTAGTACATGGAGGATTAGCCTCTAAGTGCAACTGTTAGGGGTACTAATGGTCCTCACAGATGTACTTCCAGTCTAGAATTGTAAAGCATCAAATTTGCGTGCCTTCTTGTATTCTTACCCCGATGCACAAATTAACAGTACTTCATTGCCTGCAGTTTGTAGCCTCAATGTCGGTACTATCGTTATTTGAATGTTTACAACAAAGATATGAACTACAAGCCACAATATCTGACTCTTACAGTACTTTTTCCTTTAGTGTCTAACATTACAACAAAGAGGAAAAATTAGCTGATATTTTTATTTATTTTATTTTTTGGGTGGGGTAAAGTTTGAATATCATTCTTTGTCTTATATTGTAATGTTACAAAAAATATATATAATTTGATGATTTTAAATCACACAATTTTGGCTAATTAATTGGTTGGGCCCTAAAAAATATTTAAAATTAAAAAAAAAAAAAAAAGCTTGCTCTCACACAGACATTAATTAATTGCTGAGGCCATTGGAACTCAATTGCTAACCAAAACCGCAGAATCTACCAGGGCACTTGATTGGAAATAAGTTTTGAGTATTAAACAAGTGCCCCTGTGGAAGTAGATGCCTCTATTTTCCTACATGAGGAGAAAAATGGATAACTTATCACAAAATTTGGACATCAATTGTTAACTGTTGAGCATGCAGTAGCTAACCAAAACAGCAGCACCTATCAACATGTAAACAATCTGTAAGATAAATTAAAATAAGACTTATCACATGTTGGAAATGGGTTATCTGCACATTATCAAAGGTAATCATTTGGAGACGTGTTTGTGCCACAATGTTGTGTACATCTTATGTTCTGCGGAGCTACACACCTTATTTCTGCCCAGTCTGACAAATACCGACAGGTATGCGGAACCAACAGTGGAATTAGGCCTTAAAACCAGTCTCTTCTTATCAAGATCAGCTGTTGTCCTACATGCCTTATTATTATTATTTTAATCATCATATTTTATCGCCTTAAAAAGAGTTTCACACTGTGCAGGTCCAGCACCCGTCTTTTGCTTTTATGCAGCCGGTGTGGTTTGTACTTACATGATCCTCATTTTTATCATTTAGCGGGACTCCTTATTGGCCATAAACACACCAAACGTCCTTTGATGACACTTTAATTGTTTGCACACTGCCAACATTGCATTGTTTATAGAATGCCTTTTAAAAAAAAAAAAAAAAAGTAAGGTAAAATTAACTGTCGTGAGTTTATTTCTAAGTAATCTTATGTGCCCAAAGTGAAGTTCACGCCACCATTTTAGTAAAATTACAGAAGATTGAGAAATAGTGATATGAACAATGGCGTGAGATACTTTCATGTGTATAACTGCTTCTGTTGGGGAGTTCAGGATCAGTTCATCGAGAATCATTCGAGCTCCTCCTCAGTGATGCGATGCAGCGCCGTGTCTTTCCTTAGGCCCAACGAGCAGTCAGGTGGCTCGGGCCAGCACAGGCGATGGAGACGCTAACAAATAAATGAAAAGTTGTAGTGAAACATGCCAAAATCACATACAGGTATACAACCAAAGACTAGATGTTTTCTTTTTGGATTCTTGGAACATGTAGTCGACAAATTGTCGACTCGACCCACCTGACTGAGGGTTCCGCTGGTGGTGCTTAACTTGTATAGCGCGCAGCCCGGCACCAACAAGATGGAGGACAGGGCCATCATCCAGCCCATCACGTAGGCCCAGGTGGGATACACGTACCAGCGGTTGAATGTCAGTGGCTGGTAGTCAACTAGAGAATATATAAAAGCGCCCTGGGCCAAAACAACAAAGTTTTTCAAGTGTGGTTGAACAGTCAGCCACCATTGTCCACCACGATTATGATTTAAAAATTAAATGTTCTCACTCACCAGTGAAACCAAAGGGGTCAGGTAGCGCCAGCAGATTTTGAAGAAGGGGTTTGCACGCTCGCCTGTCATGGCCGCTATGACGCCATACATCCGCTCTGCTCCTTCATGGAGAAATACATGCAACAGCACATAATAATGAGCTCATATTGGAGCTACTATAATACATGTCATGATGGCAATCACAGAAAAATGTGAGTGATTGGTGTTCACTTGATAAGTTTTTGATATTGATTCACTTTCACCATTAGGAGAGATTCTTTTATCACAGTTCACTGTTCATGACAAGGTAAAATAAAAAAATTAAAATCTGTTCTCAACAAACTACACCAACTCATACGTCAAATTAGAGTACTTGATGAAAGCTTACCAGATTTTTAACCCTTTTTTGTCAGTAAGTCATAAATGATTGCACAATAAACCAAGAATCAGACATGACCCATCAACCTACCAAATATCCAGCCGATTGCCAAACTCTCAAATACACAGAGAAAGAGGATGCAGGCTCCGTTGCAAGCGTAGTAGTCGATAATCTGGAAGACGTACATCCCTCCCTGAGAACGGCATCAAGGAGAATTATTTCAACTCACTGGCCACAATATTAGGTACACCTTGTATCCAGTGATGGGAAAATGAAGCTTCATGAAGCGCTTACATTATTTTTATCCTTCCCTAGATGGTGATGTTGGTTTAAAAATAAAGGCTAGTGCTTCATGAAGCGTCATAGTCCACAACTACACTTAAATTTAACACTGAGGCCTTCCATTACAAACACAGGGACACTGGGGGAGAGAAAATGGCTTATTGGGCCCAATTTGGACATTTTCGTTTAGGGTGCACGCACTTTTGTTATAAGGGGTTGAACTGCCTATGTGTTAAACTGTTTTGAGCGGATAGTCCATTTACAAACTGTACAATTCACAATGGAATAAAGTGTGATTTTGTCATGGCCTTACTCACTCCCGTGAAATTTTGTACATGGGAGGAAACCATTTCATCACATGCTTATGGGATTTAAAGTGCATTTTTGACAGCTGCAGACTGATTCATTACGTGTGTGTGCAAGCCAATATTCCGACCTCGGTGATCATGACGAGTTGTGAGAAGAAACACGTGAGACAGAAGAGCAGGAGGAAACGTTCCCGTCTTCCCGGCCGACGCAATACTGCGGGAAATAGGTCAGTGATGGACGTCATCACCACTTCCATGGATACAAACTGCAGAGAGAGCAAAGCCACGAGGTCACGTCCAGACAAAATGGAGTCCAAAGACAGACGTCGAACCTCTGTGTCCAGGCCCAGGAGGACGATCATGATGAAGAAGCAGACCGACCACACTTGAGGCAGTGGCATCATGGCAACTGCCATAGGGTATGCGATGAACGCCAAGCCTGGACCTGGAACCAACATCCACGAGCACCAACCATCAACTTGTAACATTTAAATCATGGGTGGTACTCATTTTATTTGTGGTCTATATCGTAGATATGGTTTATTAGTTTTAGAATTTGTTTTAGTATTTTTAAATAAATATATATATATATATATATATATATATGGCCACTGTGATGAACCATGTGCTGAACCATGGTGTGAGCAAGGCTGGCTTGAGGGTCTTGCTGCTGGCCTTCCTTGATGACTTCCACAAAAAACTTTTTCCACCAGATCACGTTGATGATCCATAAAGATTTACTGAAATTATGTTGTCATCTGGGACAATGAGAGTTTCCAGCGGGCTCTGCTTGTACATCAGTGGTTCTAGGACCACCCACATTTTAGTGATTCCTCCCGGCATATTCACCATTGGTCAACCCCATAGAGGAGTTATTTTCTGCTTGGAGGTGGAAGGTGTATCAGTGAACCCCCCAGACTCAGGTCCCACTTGTCCAGGCCATGGAAGAAGCCTGTGGTGACATCAGCCTCCAGTCCATTCAGGGATTTATACGCCACTCAAGGCGGTTCTTCCAGAGATGTCTAGATAGGGAGAACATCGCCTGTGATGTGGACGAGGCCCTCTGGCCTGACAGAAACCGAAGGCATCATGATGCTTGACCATGATTATATCTCAGTCGCGTATAAAAATAAAACATTTTTGGCTGCATATTTGTGTGCTGTTTTAAGATTGTTTGATGAAAAAAGTAGACTAGACTCAGTCATTTTTACAAATGGAGAAATATCTTATTTTCCAGAATGTTTTCAATTTTGCACGACAATGTGCTGTAAATACTTGGTAGTGTGCAGCAAAAGCTTAGTTGTGTGTGCTCAATGAATGCTATGTGTCATTGGAAAATACGACTGTGTGTAGCAAATGAAAACATGAGTTCCATTTTGTGAACACAACGTAGAGATTTGATGGCAAGAGTCTTCTTGCAAAGGGAGTGTCGGGTTTACCATTTTGTGTGTGCAGTATTGAGAAATCTGTTATTGTATTGAGAATCGTAATAATAATACAGTTGTTTTATGACTGATTGCCAATCACACATCCAATCAAGATAGAAGCTAACTGTTTAACTGCCATGTAAAATAAGTTTAGCGGTTTCCTTTTAGGGCTAATACCAGCACCATACACATTAAAAAAAAAATATAATAATAATAATAATTATAGAGTGACTTTTTCAGCAAAAACAAGGGGATAGGTGCATGACCAGGCATATGTACAAATGCCGAACTGTGGAGATGATGATGTAGAGGTTCACCTGACTCCGCCACGTCAGCAATAGGAACGCCTTGCTCATGAGCCATAAATCCCAGCACCGAGAAGACAGCAAAGCCAGCAACCACACTGGTGCAACTGTTCAACGAGCACAGCCAAAAGCAGTCCCTGAAACACACAAACATTTTCGGTATCCTCTGACCAATATTGAGAAGCTCCATGGACCGAGGATTGCTGGACAAGAAGGACTTTGTTTCTATCAAGCAATGTATGAAAATACACATTACCTGTAACAGTTATTCTTTTGGTTATTGTAGCTGCCCAGTGTAGTCAGAGTGCCCACGCCGATGCTGTACGAAAAGAAGATCTGAGAGCCAGCTGCCATCCACACCTGTTTAAAAAAGGCTTCCATGAGTATGTTTTGCCCTTCAATCCATCAGAGTGGATGTATCACAGTCCTACTTGAGGGTCTGCGAGTCGCGACAACTCAGGCAGAAGGTAAAACTCCACTCCTTGTCTGGCTCCGGGAAGAGAGAGTCCTCGGATCAAAAGGATGAGGAGCATCACGTAAGGGAAAGTGGCAGTGAAATACACCACCTATAGGTGAGATGAAGGCTCATTTCAGTCACATGTTTTCTTGGTTAGTGCATTTTGATGGCTTTCACCTTTCCAGTTGATTTGACTCCTTTCCAGACGCTGAAGTAACAAATGACCCACATAGCCAGGAGGCACAGAAGCACCTCCCATCTGATGCTACCAATCTCCTCAATGCCCCCTGAGATTTTTAACACTCGATGTCTGGAGAGGTTGATATGTTTTATGTCACTTAAAATGTTTAAAAGATGATATTCTAATGTGATCTCACTTACTCCCAAAATTCCATTGCAGCTGAAGTTCTTTTGGTGTGGTTGGTGTGATTCCTCATTGTAATGTCGAAACAATCCACTGTGACCAAAGTGACAAAGATATACACACAGACGCGCACTCCCAAAGACATGCACACACACCTAACCTCACCTGTGTTCCAGTAGTTGTCGCAGGTGCTCCAGGGCAGTGTCGAGTTGAAGGAGAACAGCAGGTAGAAGAAGGCCCAGGCCATAACAATAATGTAGGTCGTGGAGGTGTACAGCAGGATCAGCTGCCCCCCATAGCCGATACCTGACACACATAAACCCAAACATATTTGATGTCAGGCTTACTGGTGTTAATCACTCTCTTGACATCATGCTGCTGCATCTTAATTCTTTTATAGGTCAAGTCTTTTACTAGGCTGTATTTTCTTGTATATAACTAATTGTGCAACAATGAAGATTCACATTCTTCTTCAGTTCTTTATTCTGTCCTTTGGGTCATCCTCCTGTTGAATCACCCATCTTCTGTCAAGCTTAAGTTCAATTTCAAAATATCTTGAATTGATTTTGCCATTGCTTATAACAATTAGTCCAGGCCCTGGACTAACATAGCAGCCCCAAAACATGACGGCGCAATACTGCACAGATGGTAAGACATTGTGATGTGTTGTGTGCTGAGCGATTTGGATCCCAAAGTGCAGAAATTTTTTCTATTTATTCACATTGAGAGGCAGAAACTAAGAGATCTGTACACAGGAACAGTGAGCAAAAATCCAACAACACTAACATCTTTCAGACAGCTTAAATAGAGAATCAATCAATCAATCAATCAATCAATCAATCAATCAATCAATCAATCAATCAATCGCATCATAGATCGTGGCAAGACATCGTATGACATGTTGCTGTGATTTTTATTCTACAGATTGCAATTCCTTCTAAACAATTAAACTTTGGTTTCATGTGCCCACGCAATATTTTGAACATCCATATGCTCTGTTGCTAACTTCAAACCTGTAGTCAGGTTTCTGGGGACAGCAACGAATATGTTACTTATTCTACTTACTTATTGTCAACAGAGATGCTTGCATGTTGACTCCCAAATTTTTCTGCACAGCCAATGCTTGCAAACTCAAAACTGGAATCTTGAACCAACAACTTAGGTCGGCTTATTGCAATTAGCTCTCAGAAAAGGAATCATACATGACAGAGTGTTGCACACCTTCAGCCAGTGGGCACATTTTCCTCCAGCAGCTGATGCCTCCCTGTTGGGTGTGCTGGCCCATGGTGGTCTCCAAAAGGAAGATCGGTACGCCGCACGTCAACACAAACACCAGATACGGCACCAGGAATGCACCTGAAAGTTACAAACACTCGTTTATGATTTGTACACGTTTCAGAAGGGAATATTTTTGCTTACCGCCGCCATTTTTGTAGCACAAGTATGGAAACCTCCACACATTGCCCAGGCCCACAATGTTGCCGGCAACAGCCAGAAGAAACTCCACTTTGTTGCTCCAATGTCCTCTCTCCTCAAGTGCATGTTGGCCTGGTTGTACGCCACGTTTTTTGCTCCGCATTCCTTAAAAGCTCAATTTGAACCCGACCTCCCGTTCAGCAACACACTTATGTGAGCCACACTGGCTGCCCAGTTTTGTCTACCAAATTGTCATATAATGAGCAACTTAGCAGTTAATCAGTTTCAAGGGGAAATATAAATCATCTGCAGAACAAAGCCATGGCTTCATCTCTTTATTTAAATATAGAAAATTAATAATGTAAAAGATGAGACATTCAACATTTCTGTCTGTTGAGTCAGCAACCCCGTAAAAATTGATCCTGGATGATTGGGATCATAAAACATAAACCAGACTAGGACGTCAGGCGAAATACAATGTGGTTATTTATTTGGAGCTGATGAATCATGTACATAACTGCTTCTTTTGGGGGAGTTGAGGATCAGTTCTTTTTTTTTTTTTTTTTTTGTCTGCGTCAGAATCATTCCAGATCCTCCTCATTGATGTGTTGCAGCGCCGTGCCTTTCTTTAAGGACAGCGAGCAGTCAGGCTGCTCGGGGCCAGCACAGGCCATGGAGACGCTAACAAATGGATACAAATGACACTCCGAATGAATTATACCGAAATACTATTTACAAGCAAACAATTTTTTGAAATTTTTTGATTCATAGAAAAGTATTCCTTCTTTGATGATTGTGCATTGTTAGTGATAGACTCGGCCTACCTGACTGAGCGTTCCGGTGCCAGTGCTTAACTTGTATAGCGCGAAAGCTGGGACCAGCAGGATGGAGGACAGGGTAGTCATCCAGCCCAACACGTAGGCCCAAGTGGGGTACACGTACCAGCGGTTGAAGGTCAGTGGCTGATAGTCGACTACAGAGTATATAAAAGAGCCCTGGGAAAATCATATATCATATATCACTATATCATCATCACTTCCCAATTCACACCATTTAGGTCTTGAGATGAGTTTGTCATTCGGTGATGCGGGTGTATGAAGTGCCTGATGAGCATGTTTCGCCAAAACCCTCAAGAAATTGAAGTTTAACTCACCAGTGAAACCAATGGGGTCAGGTAGCGCCAGCAGATTCTGAACAAGGGGTTTGCACGCTCGCCTGTCATGTCTGCTATGATGCCACACAGCCGTTCTGCTCCTTCATGGAGAAGTATGTACAATTGTACAAAACAAAGACCATATTAGAATGACATCAATAGTCTACTTAATACTAATGTTGAGCCATTTACCACTTACAACTAGTGGTGGGCGGATCGATGCAAATATCGGTATTATCGATACCAAGTCAGTATCGATACTGACTGACACTATAATATCGATCTAGCAATGAAGGCAGAATTTTTAGTTTGATAACTAATTTGTTTAAGTTTGTTTTTCTGGGGAAAAAAAAACAATAATTTTCTATTTATCAACAAATTTGACTGCTTTTACTGCATCAAAATGTACTGCTTTGTCATATTATTGTTAACGCCCTTAATGAAAACTGTCATTTCTATAGTTCTTTTTGCCAAGTCAAAAAATATGACGCAATTACGGTACATTTATAAAAAATCAAATAAAGACATAATCCATCAACCTACCAAATATCCAGCCTACTGCCAAACTCTCAAACACACAGAGAAAGAGAATGCAGGCTCCATTGCAAGCGTAGTAGTCAAAAATCTGGAAGATGTACATCCCTCCCTGAGAATGGCATCAGGGAGAATTATTTCAACTCATTGGCCACAATATGTGATGTGCCTAATGAAATGCCCAACATGAATGTCCAGTTGATTTCACTCAAAATAGATGGGCCATTTCTAGTGTTGTTCCGATACCGATACTGCATTAAAACAGTGGTATCGGTATCGGTGACTACTCACAAGTAACATGCCGATACCATTAATTCCAACACTACTATAGGATTTTGGATGCAGCATCTTGTGTCTTGTTCGTGCATGACATTCACTGATATGTGATATGTTCACTGCATGCCGATGTAAGATATCCTATTGGCCCTTGAATGCCCTGAACCAATAGCAGGGCAGCTTTTTCATGTTGAGGAAAAGAAAACTCAAGTATCGGTATGGTATCGGTATCGGCCGATACTGCAAAGCTGGGTATCGGTATCGGGGGCAAAAAACGGTATCGGAACAACACTAGCCATTTCATTACATGCAACATGTAATGGCTTGACCCAGCTCAATTGGGTTTAGACTTTCATTTTTATTTTTTATTTTTTTTTGACAGCACAGACTGATTCATTGGTGATGCCGATGCGAGCCAACATTCCGACCTCGGTGATCATGATGAGCTGCAAGAAGAAACACGTGAGGCAGAAAAGCAGGAGGAATCCTTCCCGCCTGCCCTTCCGACGCATCACTGTGGGAAACATGTCTGTGACTGACGTCATCACCACCTCCATGGCAACAAACTGCAGAGAGAACAGAGCCGTGAGGTCACTTCCAAGCAGAAAAAAAATCGCCAAGACGGAGGTCTAACCTGTGTGTCGAGGCCAAGGAGGAGGAGCATGACGAAGAAGCAGATGGACCACACTTGAGGCAGAGGCATCATGGCTACCGCTTGAGGGTATGCGATAAATGCCAAGCCTGGGCCTGAAACCAACATCCACGTGTACCATTAGTTTAGAACATTGAAGTGGACACAATTACAGACAGCACAGCAGAATAGTGTTTAGCACATCTGCATCAGGATTTGATTCTTGGTTCCTCCCACATTATAAAACATGCATACATGTTAGGTTAATTGAAGACGCTTCATTTTCTATGGTTGTGAATGTGTGAGTGCTTGTTTGTGAGTAAAAGTGGATGGATGGATTGATGAAGAGAAGTCTAGTAAAATCATACTGCTATCAAGTTTTAACACAAGGGCCACCATCTTGTCTTCATGTCACACAATGACATGCGTTGTTTGCTTCGTCTATGCAATACAATTTGGAGCAAAAGCTTCAAATTGTATTCCATTGTTCTTTTTTGTCTACATGTCTGCATGTTTTTCCAAAAACCTTTTTGTATGTGTTTTTTGTATGCTACCAAAGTGGCAGTCGTGTCAAACGTTGGTTTGTTTACAGTGCTAATGCTAGCTTAGCTTGTTTTGTTGAGTGATAAGCTAACTATCTAGCAACTTTTTGTGGTTGGAGACTATCACACCATTTGCTAGTTTCACCACATCCACTCATTTATTTATTTATTTATTTATTTATTTATTTATTTGTTTATTTGTCATAGAGTGAGTGAAGTTTACCTGACTCAGCCACCTCTGCAATAGGAACACCTTGTTCTTGAGCCATAAATCCCAGCACGGAGAAGACCGCAAAGCCAGCCACCACACTGGTACAACTGTTCAGCAAACATAGCCATAAGCTGTCTCTGCAACACAAAAATGCATTTTTGTAGGTTGGAGCTTTACTCTTCAGACGGGATGAGTATGAGCTATGCCCACAAATTTATCCAAAGGGACCATTCTTGACCAACATACAAGGTTGAAGCAGCTAAACAAGAATTACACAAATAAAATTTGGACCATAACTCCCTTCCGTATTTATTTGTACATATTTTGGGTTGTAATTTCAATTTAATTCCAATTTAGTTTTCTAATCAAGCAATTAACTTAAAAACAACTACAAGGAACGGTCATTTTAAACATTGTCAGTAGGGGGCGTCACAAACATGTTTACTACATTTAGCTTTTTCTAGTACTGTACTCAAAATTTAATGCACACTCTCAGTAAATGTCAACTTTCACTTGCATAGTTAAACAAAAACACTTACGCTCATATTGTAAAATTTGGTTTACTGTATTTTGCAGAGATGTACAAGTGATCTGCATTATTGTTTAGAGTTGTTTCTGATGTATGTAGCTAAATAAGGTTACTAAAATATAGGAATAGCTTTCAGTATGACGCAGTGCTGTGCAACACCATTGCAAAGTACAATATCAATAATATACATGCTGAAGTGTTAATTTCATACTGTCAAAAAGGTACTGTACATATCATCTTTGTAAAGGCAGAATTTGTTCATTCAGCTCTTAGCCAGTCCATGTGTACCTAACGTTGTGACCATTTAGTGTGTGTATATGCATGTCACTATGACACCAACTTGTAGCAATTGTTTCTTTGGGTGTTGTAGCTGCCAAGTACATTCAAGGTGCCCACACCGACGCTGTACGAGAATAAAATCTGCGAGCCGGCGTCCAGCCACACCTGTTTTAAAAAGACACCCAAATGTATTTGTCCTTTATCACAATGTATGTAATATAACATAGTCTTACTTGAGGGTCTACGAGTCTTGACAGCTCAGGCAGAAGGTAGAACTCCACTCCTTGTCTGGCTCCCGGAAGAGAGACTCCTCGAATTAAAAGAACGAGGAGCATCACATAAGGGAAAGTAGCAGTGAAGTACACCACCTGGAAAAGAAGGAGGTCACATTAAATACATTTGTTTTCTTTTCTTTTTTAGTGTTTGCTGCGGTTTGACGGACTTCACCTTTCCAGTTGATTTGACACCTTTCCAGATGCAGAAATAACAAATGACCCAATTAGCCAGGAGGCAAAGAAGCACCTCCCATCTGATGCTGCCAATCTCCTCAATGCCCCCTGAGATTTTCAACACTCGACGTCTACACAGGTTAAAAGCAACAACATATATATATATTTGCCATTTAGAATGTTTCCTTTTAGTGTATTATTTTTCTTACTCCCAGAATTCCGTTGCTGCTGAGGTTGCTTTGGTGTGGTTAGTGTAGTTCTTTATTGCAACATTGACACAATCCACTGAAAGAATGACAATGGGAACTCCAAATCAGGACAAAAACACACAGAGAGAGAGAGAGAGAGAGAGAGAGAGAGAGAGAGAGAGAGAGAGAGAGAGAGAGAGAGAGAGAGAGAGAGAGAGAGAGAGAGAGAGAGAGAGAGAGAGGATAAAGACCTCACCTGTGTTCCAGTAGTTGTCACAGGTGCTCCAGGGCAGCTGGTAGTTGAAGGAGAACAGCAGGTAGAACAAAGTCCAGGCCAGAATAATAATGTAGGTCATGCAGCTGTAAAGCAGGATGAGCTGCCCTCCATAGCCAACACCTGACACGCATCACACATTCGACGTTCAAGTATTCTCTCTTGTCATATTTTACATGTAAACACCACATATTGAGATGTGCATCTCTCCAATAAAGGATGATTCAATATCTCAATACATTCAAGTAACATTTTCAACAGTATAAGGATTCAATTTGGCGATTGTGGTGTATTGTTACAATGTGAACGCTCGGCGGCACTTTGGCATGTTGTCTATGGATGTAGCCCACGCTGTCGTCAAACCAGCACAAGGTAGAGAAATACAAAGGCGATTAGATTGGAAATGGGAGGGCTGTAGCTTTTGCTAGGTTCAGTAATATGTTTAAAAAAAAGCCCATATTATTCAAGTTCAATAAACACAGTGAAACATATATTAAAACTGTATCCTCTATTAGATGCAGCTGTATCAAAACTGGATTAAAACAGATGACAATGTATCACAAAATGGAAATGTCCCACCACTGCAAATGTTTTTGGTTTGAATTGAGTGCTGTTAATGTTTGCCTCACACTTACATTGACATACCATTTGTGTTATGTTTCATTCAGTGTGTAATGAGTTACTAACATCTCATAGGCTACTACTCAAAATGTTGTGACCTAAATGAAACACTCAGCTGTCCTAACTGTGTGGAAAAATGTAAGTGGGTCCTTTTTGGAGAGAAAAACAGTCTCCTTCATGCTGTGTGTTAGAATGACAGGTTTGTAGTGTTGCAGACCTTCAGCCAGTGGGCACAGCTTCCTCCAGCAGGTGATACCCCCCTCCTGGGTGTGCTGTCCCACAGCCGTCTCCAAAAGGAAGAGCGGCACACCGCACGTCACCGCAAACACCAGATACGGCACCAGGAACGCACCTGAATGTTTCACATGCCTTTTTGTGTTACGGACAACTTTCGGAAAAAAGCGCCGATCGCCATATTTTGCTTACCGCCGCCATTTTTGTAGCACAGGTACGGAAACCTCCACACGTTGCCAAGGCCCACAATGTTTCCGGCAACAGCCAGAAGAAACTCCATCTTGTTGCCCCAGTGTCCTCTCTCCTCAAGTGCATCTTGGTTCAGGTATACTCCACGTTTTTCCCCCCACATTGCCTAAAAGCTCAACGTAAGTGAATACCTTCCTTGTAGCTACATACAACACTTGCTTGCTGTATAGATTTACTTGGATGCCAAATGCTCACTCAAAGTCCGGTAATGAGCAACTGGCTGAGCGGTTAATCAGTTCTCAGGACAAATTTAAGTTATCTCCAGAACATATAAGTCATGGCTTCATCTCTTTATTTAAATCCACAAATATATTGAAAGGCATCAATACAACATTCTACAAGTACTGGTACAAAACTGTCAAGCATGATGAAATTAAAACATTAATATCTATATTATATTAAAAAAAAAATACTTCAATACCCATCGTGTGCTTTCTGTCAAACCCACACTTTATTCCAGTCAATAATAAAATGCTAATCTTGCACATAAGACATTAAAGTAAACAAAAACACATGCCATTCATGTTTAACCGGTAAATATCACTTACCTCACTTCGTCCCCCAAGTGTGAAACCTTTCGTCATGCTGTAGTGAAATGGCAACAGGTGCGCAAACCAATCTGAATTTTGCTTCTCTGCTCAACTTGACCACGGGTCAATGTAGTAAACAGGTGTGTGTGGCAATTACATACTCTGGGGTATGTGGTCTAACAATTTTAAACAAACAAGAGTTACTCATATGATTTCAGGCCTGGCTAAAACTAAGAAGTCATTTTTTCAGGATGGTGTTGAGCCAAAGGGAGGACTTGTTTGGTCTTCTGATCATTTTTAACACATTCACTGCCAATCCAGCAAAAAAAAAAAATTGACGTTGACGTCTTTTTCCGTCAATGGCAGTGAATGAGTTAAGGAGTACGCCGCCCAAGATGAAAACCTCTCCAGTTGAACTAAGTTCCCTGCAGGCTCACTGATTTGACTTGCAGACTCAAGTTTTTGCCTCCAACATATGAGAGACATTTCTGGAAGCCGTGTGGAAAATCACAATAAAACCTCGATATCAACAGAAACAGTGAAAAGATGAAAAGAAATGAAAGTTCAAGATTAAACTAAACAAAATATAAAAAAAAATAAAAAATAAATAAGAGAGGAGCAACAATCCACATAGTTTACCAAATAGGAAAGAATGTTTATTTTGTCTGTTATTTTAATCTTGTTACTGTAATGTTTATCTACTATATCCAAAACTGTCAATAAACAGATTGTTGAGGTGGAAAACAAGTAGTACAAGAAGCTATCGTACATTTCAGAAGATGAGTGTGCAAACATGCTGAAGGGGGATAAGATGAGAGTCAGGTTTTGAATAGCACACATGGGTTGTGAACTTGTGACTACTTGATTGAATAAATAACCTCAAGCAAAGGCTTTTTTTTTTTTTTTAACTGCTTGAGTCAAGGCTTGCTGAGCTTACTGGCGCTTACACTGGGTGGGAAGCAAGTCATCTGTGTTCGCTCCCACAACGGCACCTATGTCGAACTGCACGAAATACCAAAAGTTAGCAATGGCGTGGGATACTTTGTCATTTTTAATGATGTAAATAACTGCGTAGATTTGGGAGTTTGGGATCTGTGAGTGTTTTTTTTTTCTTTTCTTTTTTTTTCTGTGTCACAATCATTCAAGATCCTCCTCAGTGATGTCTTGCGGCGTGGTCTCTCTATTTAGGGCCAGCGAGCAGTCAGGCGGCTTGGGCCAGCACAGGCCATGGAGACGCTAACAAATGGATACAAATGACACTGTTGAATTGAGATATGCCAAAATCATGTAGGTAATTATTTGCTTTTTTTTAGTCACAGAAATCCTGTTTCTTCCTTCACTTTCATTTTCACTGGTGGACTTGGCGCACCTGACTGAGTGTTCCCTTGGCGGTGCTCAGTTTGTACAGCGCCCAACCCGGGACCAACAAGATGGAGGACAGGGCCATCATCCAGCCCATCACGTAGGCCCAGGTGGGATACACGTACCAGCGGTTGAATGTCAGTGGCTTGTAGTCAACTAGAGAATATATAAAAGAGCCCTAGACAACAAGAAAAAAAATTCAAGTTTTAAATACTGTACCTACTACGAGATAATACTTTGATTAGTTTTTTTATAATTGTTTTTTATTACAAATTTAAAGGATAAAATCATAAAACCATTGTTAATAAAATAATATATTTTATATTACATACACATTCATTCGTTTAAAAAAATTCAAATGTGGCCTTCAGAACAATTAAGTTCGCCCACCCGTTAAATGGTGCACGTCATGAAATGGATGACAAGCACATAACAGCTCAAACCTGAAGAATGAGAAGTCCCACTCACCAGTGAAACCAAAGGGGTCAGGTAGCGCCAGCAGATTTTGAAGAACGGGTTAGGACGCTCGCCTGTCATGTCCGCTATGATAACGCACAGCCGCTCTGTGCCTTCAGGGAGAAGAATGTAGAGTACAAAAGCATGCAATAATTAGCCCATAATCAAACTACTGTAAGACTTGTTGTCACTGTTCATTGCTGTAACAAAATCGAAAATCTGCTACCAATAAACCACATCGACTCACATATCAAATTAAAGGCCTTGATGAAAGCTTACCAGATCTGCATTTCCTTCTGCCAATAAGTCATAAATTACCACACTATGAAAAAAAGAGACATGACGCATCAACCTACCAAATATCCAGCCCATTGCCAAGCTTTTAAACACGCAGAGAAAGAGAAGGCAGGTTCCACTGCAAGCGTAATAGTCGAAAATCTGAAAGACGAACATCCCTCCCTGAAGACATCAAAGAGAAATATTTGTACTCACTGGCCACAATATTGGGGACACCTGTATTACGTAATACTCAACTCAACTTTATTTATAAAGCACTTTAAAACAACTGTTGCTGCATACAAAGTGCTGTGCATGGAATAAAAAGCAGTCACGCAGTAAAGTGAAGAAGAATAACAAAATAAAATAACTATAAGTAAGTATCCAAGTCAATAAAATTAATAAGAAGTAGGTAAGTGAACCCCGTGACCCTTGTGAGGATTAAGCGGTCAAGAAAATGGATGAATGGATGGATAGGTAAGTGAATACGTAAATACAATAAATAATACAAATTACTTGTAATAACACAGAATACAGTGGACATCATAAAGCACTGAAACTGCACTGCTAAGTCTCATGCTGAGTCAAAGCCAAATAGTAGAGATATATTTTAAGACGGCTTTTGGAAAATGGCTGCCACATAGACCAATGGTTAAACCTGTGAAGGCTCTATCGCTGAATCTTTTCTCTTGAGCTTGTCCTACGTTTACAACAGATTCCATGCTTTTAGTATCAAATGAGGAATTTCTTCATGAATTTCCCTAACTATATGGCTCGTCACCGAGGGGTGGAGCCTGCTCACTTTTCCTACTAGTCATTTAGGGTGATTCATTGATGTGTGTTGTTATTTTAAGGGGAATGCTCTACAAGTTGTACACTAATTGCTTTACATAGTAGAAAAGTTCCATTTTGTTAGTGTCATTCAATGATAAGATGCAACAATTATTAACAAAAATGCGAGTTTTGTGAGCTACTATATATGAAAGGTAAAACCATTTGATTACATGATGATAGGCTATCACCATGCTCATGTTATGGACTTTAATTGAAGTAAGCTACTTTTTGACAGCACTGAATCATAGCCAGTGTGAGTATGTATTCCCACCTCAGTGGCCATGATGAGCTGAAAGAGGAAACACGCCAGGCAGAAGAGCAGGAGGAAACTTTCATGCCTGCCTGCCCGACGCATCACCGTGGGAAATATGTCTGAGATGGACGTCATCATCACCTCTATGTCGACAAACTGCAGAAAGGAGTCAAGCTATAAGGTCACTTCCATCAACTCTCACAAAATCTTGACCATTGCACCACATGTATCGAGATATGTACCAAATCATAATTCATTAGAAAGGGTATTTGAATTCATTTAACAAGGGACTCTCCCATTGAGTTACAATATCTTTTCTCACAGGGAGTCCTAGTCAAGACAGGTGGCAGAAAATTGTACAACAAACATCAGACTCAACAGAGCCACAGACAAACAACTACCGGTATACTAAATTTGATACAATTTTGGACCAATTATTGGATCATTTCCAACAGTGATTAGGAATCAGTGTTCGAACCTGTGTGTCCAAGCCCAGGAGGATGATCATGACAAAGAAGCAGACTGACCACAATTGAGGCAGCGGCATCATGGCGACGGCCTGAGGGTACGCGATGAATGCCAAGCCTGGACCTGGAAAAAACATGGACTGTTAATATCTACCATTCAAATTATTTGAAGTGGCTCAAACGTGGGTAGCATCCTAAACAGATATCGGAGCAACATCATGAGGCTCCTACTGTGAGTCCTCCTGTTTTGATTTTGTTTTTGTGTTTTTGTTTTTAGTTGTGTTATTTGATTAGCTTTTTTTTTTTTTCTTTTTTTCTTTTTGCACTTCAGGACCACCGAAGTTTACAGTCTCTGCCACCGCCGCACGTAAGCAGCCGGGTTTACATGGAGACGTTTTACTCATTCCGAATGAACTGACTTCAGAATGAAACTCTGTGGTCACCTGTTTACATGGGACATTATTCATTCCGATCTGCCGTTTACTATGGAAGCCCAAAAGTGTCAAAATTCAATAAATAAAAAGGCCTTTTTGAAATAACTATCCTTTTGATAAATAACAGACAATTATGTAATATGGCCATTAAAATGTAAAATGAGGAGTTGGTATTATTATGAAAAGTGTTCATACTGTTCTTTAATATGTAAAAAATATTTTATTTTGATTAAATATTTCATAATTATTATTTTAACAACGTGATACATTTGAAAAAAATGACACTTAATTTATTTTTCAAGGTTTTATAAGATAAGAAAACTTTGTTTTATAAAGTCAGTTTTTATTTCATAATGTCCTTTTCCACAATGGTCTTCTTTTACATAATGGCTAACTTAACTAACTGGATAACTTTGTAAAAAAAAAAGAAAAAGTTTTCTTATCTTATAAAACCTTGAAAATAAACTAAATGTCATTAATTTTAAAAAGTATGACGTTGTTAAAATTATCACTATGAAATATTTAATAAAAAAAAAAACATTTGTTACTTTTCAAAATAATACTAACACCTCATTTTAAAATTTAATGGCCATATGACATAATTGTCTGTTATTTATCAAAAGGATAGTTATTTCAAAATGACCTTTTAATTTATTGAATTTTGACACTTTTGGGCTTCCATAGTTTACATGCTCCCCCATTTAATCAGATCAGCCCCGCGGCAGCCGCAGGATGTACGGACATCGATCACGTGATTTATCATGATGGAGTTAATTCGTCATTTAACACAGTAGTTTTGGTAGTGTTAACACTTTTGTTGAAGCAACATCTTGGTAAAAACAAGTTTAAAGTACTTAATAACAAGTTCTCCCTCGTAGACAAGCTCTGGGGAGACACCGCCATTTTATTCATTTATTTATTTATTTATTTATTTATTTATTTTTTTAATTATCACTCATTCATACATACATACATACACAAGCTCACTTCATGTAAGCCACATGGGTCTCACAGGCGGGGGAGCGAACCCACGCCAACCGGCACCAAAGGCAAGTGACAGTTCCAGATTGATTGACAGGATGGGGAACCAATCGTTAAGATGATCCACGCGTAAGACGCGAAGAAATAACATGATCCGAAATACCTTTAAAGAGAGATTTATAAGTATATTTCAAGTTTACCTGACTCGGCCACCTCGGCGACAGGAACGCCTTGCTCATGAGCCATGAATCCCAACACTGAGAACACAGCAAAGCCAGCCACCACACTGGTACAACTGTTCAGCAAACTCAGCCACAAGCAATCCCTGCAACACACAAACATATTTGTATCATATATATATATATATATATATATATATATATATATATATATATATATATATATATATATATATATATATATATATATATATACTAACTTGTAGCAATTGTTGCTGCGGGTGTTGAAACTTCCCAGTACAGTTAGCGAGCCTGAACCAAGGCTGTAGGAGAAGAAGATCTGTGAGACGGCATCCATCCACACCTGTTCAAAAAGACACCTACTGCCATAAATGTGTTTGTCCTCCATCAGAGTGCATCTAAAACATTCTTCATACTTGAGGGTCCATGAGTCGTGACGGCTCAGGAAAAATGTAGAACTCCACTCCTTGTCTGGCTCCCGGCAGAGTGATTCCTCGGATCAAAAGGATGAGGAGCATCACGTAAGGGAAAGTGGCAGTGAAATAAACCGCCTGGGTGAGAGGAGGGTCACAAGATTTCACAGCATTTAATGAGTATTTATTTCGAGCAGTTTGATGGACTTCACCTTTCCAGTTGATTTGATGCCTTTCCAGATACAGAAGTAACAAATGAACCACACAGCCAGGAGGCACAGAAGCACCTCCCACCTGATGCTGCCAATCTCCTCAATGCCCCCTGAGATTTTCAACACTCGGCGTCTGGACAGGTTAAAAAATGACAACAACATATTTGGTGTCACATAGAATGTTTTAATGGGATGTTTAATGTATTGTCTTACTTACTCCCAGAATTCCATTGCTCCTGAGGTTCCGTTGGTGTGGTTGGTGTGGTTCCTTGTTGTAATATTGACACAATCAGCTAAAAGAATGACAGGTATTCATTCTCTGTATTACATGTATATGTGTATAAGTATATGCTGTATGTAGCGTACAAAGGCTTGGGGAGTATGTGCAAGACCTCACCTGTGTTCCAGTCGTTGTCACAGGAGCTCCAGGGCAGCGGAGAGTTGAAAGAGAACACCAGGTAGAAGAAAGCCCAGGCCAGAATAATATTGTAGGTCACGGAGCCGTACAGCAGGTTCAGCTGCCCCCCATAGCCAATACCTGACACACCACACGTGTGAGGAATTTATCAATCTGATGGGTAAAAAAGTGCTAGCTGAAATTGTTGGTAAAGTGAAAATGATTAATTATTTCTCAGCTGTTGACTCAACCCCTGACATTTTCCACATTGATTAGATGACATTTATAAGAAGATTTGTGTCGCACTGAAGAGCGCTTTGTAAAATTTTTGCCAATAGTAAGGAAGAGTGGTGAAAGCCTGTTCCAGTCACTAACAAGTGTTTTAGAAGAAATGGGCGTTGATATTGCAACTTACAGGGAGCAGAACTATGATAATGTCAGCAATGTCATAAGCAGATCATCTTGGTTAGGGTTTGGGAGCGGGGGGGCTATATTTGATGGTTAGCCCCAGGGCCTATAAGTAGGTAAAGGCGGCCCTGAGGGTTACACAAATTAGCAGGCACCTGTAGCACTCCCAGATGTACAAAAAAAGTCCATTGTAACCATGTCATGTTTTGGTTCTGTTTAGGGTGGGTTTTGCTTTGTTTTTGTTGGGTTTTTAGTTTGTCATGTTTATGTTCTGATTTCCTGGTTTTCCCTAGTCTCGTTAAGCCTTTCCATGTCCACCTGTGTTTACCTGCCCGTCCTCATGTGCCAACCAATCAGCACCCCCTTCCACTTGTGTCTTGCCCAGCTGTGTCTCGTCGTGTGTAATTAGTGTGTGTATTTAGTATTCGGTTTTCGTGTCAGTGTTTGTCGGTTCATTATTCTTGTTTCCCCACGTCCATGCTGCCATCGTTTAGGCTGCTCCTGTATAGTTTTTCCCTTTGGTATTTTTGTTATTCTTTGTCACCAAACCCTGTTTGCAACTTTAGTTTTTGTTGGATTAAATTGACTCTTTTTCGCACCTCTGACTCGTCCGCCTCCTGCATTTGGGTCCACCACCATACTTCATAGTTCCTGACAAACCATATGTTAAAATGAACTTTTTTTTTAGTCCTATTTTGGCCAATTTTTGCATATTTACATACTTTTGCTGACTTCTTCGTGACGTTTCATCCGGTGGATTTCAAACTTGGCCAGTTTATTATTTTTATTTATTTATATTTTATTTTTATTTCATTGTATGTGAGTACTGGACAGGGCAGATTGTTGCACACCTTCAGCCAGTGGGCACAGCTTCCTCCAGCAGGTGACGATACCCTCTTGTGTGTGCTGGCCCAAAGTGGTCTCCAAGAGGAAGAGCGGTACACCGCACGTCACCACAAATGCCAGATATGGCACCAGGAATGCACCTGAATGTTACACACAATTATGTACAATATTTGCAAGAAGTGTCGTGCCGATGGCCACATTTGCTTACCACCGCCGTTTTTGTAGCACAAGTACGGAAACCGCCATACATTTCCCAGGCCCACAATGTTCCCGGCAACAGTTAGAAGATACTCAATCTTGTTGCCCCAGTGTCCTCTCTCCTCATGTGCATCTTGACGATTTCCCCCCCGCATTGCCTAAAAGTACGACGTGAATTCAACTTTCGTTTCAGCCACGCACACATATACGACATACACTTAAGGTTACATCATGAGCAAGTGGGTGAGTAGTTCAGTTTGACGACGAGATATCTTTAAAGCAGGAGTTGCCAAACTGTTTGAAACTGAAAGCTACTTCTTAGCAGCTAAGGGCTACCAGTTTGATACACATTTCTGAAATAAGAAACTGTTCAAATTAACTTTAATAATGGTATTATTAAGGCCTGACTTACCATATTTAATCAGCCTATATTAACTCTTTTTAAAGTAAAAAAAAAAAATGTGCAAAAAAGAAATTATTTATTTTGGATATGTTAACACACTAAACGATAAAACAAAGAAATTTATGTTCAAACAAGGTGGAAAAATCAGCCAATTTATGACAATTTTGCTCTGTTATAAACTTAAATACAGTCTTCCCTCGCTATAACGCGGTTCACTTTTCGCGGTCTCGCTGTATCGCGTTTTTTTTTCTAAGTGCAATTTTGCATATTTTTTTACAGTAATATACCCATTTTATAAAATTTAGGAAGGTTTGAACATCGTCAAAGTTTGAACAAGAGAGAAATGTGAGAACATGTAAATGCCTCAATGAGAAAAGTGTATAAATTGTGCGGTCGGGGATTTTAGAGCCTTAAAACATTTATAAGAATTGTAAAACATAAAGCTAACTACTTCATGGATTTCATTTATTGCGGGTATTTTTTGGAACCTAACCCCAGCGGAAAACGAGGGAACACTGTAATAAAGGACAAAGTATTGTAAAACAGGCAAATGTTCTGCCTGAACTTCAGATTTTTAATGGTTGTAAGCATTAAGCTTGCAACTGGATCAGGGCGTGCCCTGAATAAAGCAGGGATGGGCTCCAGCACCTCCGTGACCCTTGTGAGGAATAAGCGGTTCGGGAAATTTTTGGATGGCTATATCAAGCACTGCAAACTAAATAGTAACATTTTCATATATTAAAAATGTACAAATTTTACTTACCGTAATTAAATAAACACCTATCCTACATTTCTTTCAAAACCACTTTTAACACAGTGAATCATAAAACTGCAATATTGCCCATAATACTTCCATAGTTCCATCTATTATCTTAACCGCTTATCCTCAATACAACAACAATAACAACAACAAAAATAGCACATGCCATAATTGTTTCAAATGCTACATACCTCACTTCACCGACCAAAGTTGCAAACGTTTCTGCAGTTGTGAAATGGTGACAGGTTCACAAAACTCTGCTCAACCGGACCTGCTCTCTGCTTGGCAAACCAGGTGAATGTGTTAACTTCAGCTGTGGTGAAATTAGAATTAAACAAACACACTCTCAAAGTTTGTGGTTAGATGAGGAGGGTAAACTTAACAGTTTAATTAAGTTTAATTATTGAGTTGAATTATTAGACATGAGTTCACACCAGGCCACAAAGTCACAGGATTGGCCGTCAACGCCTAAGTTTACACAACACGCTTATATAATGACAATATTCAAGCAATATGGGTGCTATGTGTTGACAGATTTTAAATCACATCTGTGAGAGGAATTACACAGCAGGAATTACACTAAAAATGGGACAAACATTTTGTGTACACTTTTGGTAGGCCTTTATATAACATTGACTGCCTACTTTTGTTACTCAGGGTAGCACCAAGTCAAAATAATTTATTATCAAAGGTTGGAAGAATTTAATGCAAGACTAATAATTACACTAATAATATGTATTATTACCCTTTAAATAACTGCATGCATGCTCAAGTTTAACGTATCACAGGTTCTTCGAAAGAAACTCTTTACTAACTAATGAGAAATTGCTTGTGAATGCTGAAAGTTGAAAACAAGCATTTGAATGCATGTGGAATGTATAACAATAATGTTAAATGTTATTGAATTGATGGCTGTTAAATCTGCTGAATGCAGAGAATTGAATTTCGAATTGTTACTGCTACCTATGGCCAAAAAATGATTCTGCACACTCCCTTCTTCACGTAGCTACACAATGCACACTTGACATCATGCTTGCAGAAAGAGGGCGGGAAATTCAAACCCAAATATAGTGTGAAAATTATTGGCGAAAGGCTTGCAAGAGTTCCCATTGTTAACTGCTAAGGTGTTAATCAACGAATTAAAAAAAAAAAAAAATCAGTCATAAATGGTCAAAATAAAAAGGCTACTGTAAAATATTTGGGGGAATTTGTTACACAGAGCAGCTTTAAATAATTGGACAATGAGTTGCACTAAAATGTGGTCCAATCAAACTGGAATCAAACACAGGGCCTCCACATGCTAGTCATGTGCTTTAACCACTGTCGTATTGTGGACTTGGATGTATCTGTGAAATTGTATGCAATTGTATTGAATAATGCAGTTTAATGCGTTGAATTTGAATTTTGAATATAGAACGGGATAATCACGGGCAAAATCACGTCCCGCCTCTTCCGTGGCATATACCCCATAATAGTTAAATGTCAATTTCAAGTTACTGTCTAAAATGCTTGCTTGAAACTGTCCTACCGGCCAAACTGGATTTACGAAAAACAAGCATTATTTATTTAGCCTAAGATGACGTTTTAAAACAATTAATTAAACAACAGTCTGGATAAACATATCAGGTCCACAATGCTCCCGGCAACAGCCAGAAGAAACGCCACCTTGTTGCTCTGGTGACCTCACAGTAACTCAGTTAATCTGACCGCAAAAATTGGTCGACAAAGAATTACGCCTCCAAACTTTAATAATTTTAAAGCCATATGTCTGGAGTTAAAATCATACCAAAACCCCGTAAACACAAAAAACGTGATCTACGTACACAAAACCTGAGTTACGTGCACAAAACCTTTCTTGTTGTTGTAGTTGAAGATATGCTTCTTTGTGTACATAGATCTCGTTTTGTGCAAGTATTAGCAAATTACTTGTGCTATTGCTCCCTCTAACATGTTCTCATTTAGTGGTGAGTGGCAGCATTTTGAACCAGAAATTTGGCTGACTCCAAAGTAGCCTTAAAAAAACAAAGAACAAATTGTTCTTCTGTCCTAATAATACTGTTAAATGTCAATTGCTTGCTAGAAACTGTCCTACCAGCCAAACTGGATTTACTATAAACAAGCATTATTTATTTAGCTTAAGATGACTTTTTCCATCCATCCATCCATTTTCTTGACCGCTTATTCCTCACAAGGGTTGCGGGGGGTGCTGGAGCCTATCTCAGCTGGCTTTGGGCAGTAGGCGGGGTACACCCTGAACTGGTTGCCAGCCAATCACAGGGCACACAGAGACGAACAACCAACCACACTCACAAGCACACCTAGGGACAATTCGGAGCGCCCAATTAACCTGCCACGCATGTCTTTGGAAAGTGGGAGGAGACCGGAGTACCCGGAGAAGACCCATGCAGGCACGGGGCGAAAATGCAAACTCCACCCAGGAAGGCCGGAGCCTGGACTCGAAGCCGAGTCCTCAGAACTGGGACGTGCTAACCACTCTCCACCATGCCACCCAAGATGAGTTTTTAATACAATTAATCAACACTCCAGACAAACACATCAGGTCCACAATGCTTCTGGCAACAGCCAGAAGAAACTCCACCTTGTTGCTCTGGTGCCCTCTCTCGGTAACTCAGTTAAGCTGATCACAAAAATTGGTCAACAAAGATTTATGCGTCCAACACAGGTTCATTTCAGAGTCATTTCCTGCAAAAAATGAGATTTTGACAAAGTAATAATAATAATAATAATAATAATAATAATAATAATAATAATAATAATAATAATAATAATAGTTGGGCAGTTATGTTGGCATGATGTTTTGGCACAAGAAAACATATACACAGCATTTTCGCCCGGTTGCCTAATAAAAACGGAATTATATAAAGAACTGCTTCTATTGGGGAGTTTGGGATCTGTGAGTGTTTTATCTATTTTTTATTTTTTCTGTATCACAATCATTCAAGATCCTCCTCAGTGATGTCTTGCTGCGTGGTCTCTCTATTTAGGGCCAGCGAGCAGTCAGGCGGCTTGGGCCAGCACAGGCCATGGAGACGCTAACAAATGGATACAAATGACACTGTTGATTTGAAATATGCCAAA
This sequence comes from Festucalex cinctus, assembly GCF_051991245.1. Taxonomy (NCBI): domain Eukaryota; kingdom Metazoa; phylum Chordata; class Actinopteri; order Syngnathiformes; family Syngnathidae; genus Festucalex; species Festucalex cinctus. The sequence goes on along the minus strand of NC_135423.1, from coordinate 13,306,686 downwards.
ATCATGTTGCTTTTTTTTTTTTTTTTTTTTGGTCACAGAAATCACCTGACTGAGGCTTCCCTTGGCGGTGCTCAGTTTATACAGCGCCCAACCCGGCACCAACAAGATGGAGGACAGGGCCATCATCCAGCCCATCACGTAGGCCCAGGTGGGATACACGTACCAGCGGTTGAATGTCAGTGGCTTGTAGTTAACTAGAGAATATATAAAAGAGCCCTAGACAACAAGAAAAAAAAAATCAAGTTTTAAATACCTGCTTGATAATACTTTGATTACTGTTTTTTTATTATTGTTTTTTTAATTACAAATTTAAAGAATAAAATCATAAAACCATTGTTAATAAAATAATATATTTTATATATTTACATACACATTCATTCGTTTAAAAAAATTCAAATGTGGCCTTCAGAACAATTAAGTTCGCCCACCCGTTAAACGGTGCACGTCATGAAATGGATGACAAGCACATAGCAGCTCAAACCTGAAGAATGCGAAGTCCCACTCACCAGTGAAACCAAAGGGGTCAGGTAGCGCCAGCAGATTTTGAAGAACGGGTTAGGACGCTCGCCTGTCATGTCCGCTATGATAACGCACAGCCGCTCTGCACCTTCAGGGAAAAGCACACGATTATGAGCCCATATTCAAACTACGGTAAGACTTGTCATTCATTGTTCATTGCTGTAACAAAATCAAAAATCTGCTATCAACAAACCACATCGACTCACATATCAAATTAAAGGCCTTGATGAAAGCTTACCAGATCTGCAATTCCTTCTGCGAATAAGTCATACGTGACCATACTATGAAAAAAAAATGAAATACATGACCCTTCAACCTACCAAATATCCAGCCCATTGCCAAGCTTTTAAACACACAGAGAAAGAGGACACAGGTTCCACTGCAAGCGTAATAGTCGAAAATCTGAAAGACGTACATCCCTCCCTGAAGACATCAAAGAGAAATATTTGTACTCACTGGCCACAATATTAGGGACACCTGTATTACGTAATACTCAACTCAACTTTATTTATAAAGCACTTTAAAACAACCGTTGCTGAATACAAAGTGCTGTGCATGGAATAGAAAGCAGTCACAAAGTAAAGTCAAGTGAAACAAGAATACATGTGTGTTTATTTTAAGGGGACTGCTCTATAAGTTGTACACTAATTGCTTTACATAGTAGCAAAGTTCCACTTTGTTAGTGTCATTCAATGATATGAGATACAACAATTATTAACAAAAATGTGAGAGGTGAATTCACTTTTGTGAGCTACTCTATGTGGAAGGTAACTGGTCACATGATGATAAGCTATCAACATGTTTATGTTATGGACTTTAACTGAAGTAAGCTATTTTTTGACAGCACTGAATTATAGCCAGTGTGAGTATGTATTCCCACCTCAGTGGCCATGATGAGCTGAAAGAGGAAACACGCCAGGCAGAAGAGCAGGAGGAAACTTTCATGCCTGCCTGCCCGACGCATCACCGTGGGAAATATGTCTGAGATGGACGTCATCACCACCTCTATGTCGACAAACTGCAGAAAGGAGTCAAGCCATAAGGTCACTTCCATCAACCCTCACGGAATCTTGACAATCGCACCACATGTATCGAGATATGTAGCAAATCATAATTCATTGGAAAGGGTATTTGAATTCATTTAACAAGGGAAGATCCCATTGAGTTACAATAACTCTTCTCACAGAGAGTCCTAGTCAAGACAGGTGGCAGAAAATTGTACAACAAACATCAGACTCAACAGAGCCACAAACAAACAACTACCGGTATACTAAATTTGATACATTTTTGGACCAATTATTGGATCATTTCCAACAGTGATTAGGAATCAGTGTTCGAACCTGTGTGTCCAAGCCCAGGAGGATGATCATGACAAAGAAGCAGACCGACCACAATTGAGGCAGCGGCATCATGGCGACGGCCTGAGGGTACGCGATGAACGCCAAGCCTGGACCTGGGAAAAATATGGACTGTTTAAAGGCCCTGTCTGCCGGTTTGACTCTGGAAAAGACACTTTTTAAATATTGGATTTAAACAAACTACGAGCATGCATGATTCTGTTTACAATCTCTTCCACCGCCTCGCTTCATAGACGGCTGTCCTCTTTCAACTCTCAGCCGTTTTAAAGTAAGCGATGAGATCGGTGGAGCTACAACGATGAATAGCTGAATCCCAAGCTCACCGGCTACATGCTACAAACACTTGATGTGCGCATGCGCAGTTAGGAATGAGCACACACACAACGTCGTTACGTAAACATTTCTCCAGATTGAGTGACAGGATGGGGAACCAATCATTAAGATGATCCACCCGTAAGATGCCAAAATACCTTAAAAGAAAATTATAAGCATATTTCAAGTTTACCTGACTCGGCCACCTCTGCGATAGGAACGCCTTGCTCATGAGCCATGAATCCCAGCACTGAGAACACAGCAAAGCCAGCTACCACACTGGTACAACTGTTCAGCAAACACAGCCACAAGCAATCCCTGCAACACACAAACATATTTGTATCATATATATATATATATATATATATATATATATATATATATATATATATATATATATTTTTTTTTTTTTTTATGGCTTAGTGGTGACACTAACTTGTAGCAATTGTTGCTGCGGGTGTTGAAACTTCCCAGTACAATTAGCGAGCCTGAACCAAGGCTGTAGGAGAAGAAGATCTGCGAGGCGGCATCCATCCACACCTGTTCAAAAAGACAGCCACTGCCATAGATGTGTTTTTCCTCCATCAGAGTGCATGTAATGTAACACATTCATACTTGAGGGTCCATGAGTCGTGACGGCTCAGGAAAAATGTAGAACTCCACTCCTTGTCTGGCTCCCGGCAGAGTGATTCCTCGGATCAAAAGGATGAGGAGCATCACGTATGGGAAAGTGGCAGTGAAATAAACCGCCTGGGTGAGAGGAGGGTCACAAGATTTCACAGCATTTAATGAGTATTTATTTCGAGCAGTTTGATGGACTTCACCTTTCCAGTTGATTTGATGCCTTTCCAGATACAGAAGTAACAAATGACCCACACAGCCAGGAGGCACAGAAGCACCTCCCACCTGATGCTGCCAATCTCCTCAATGCCCCCTGAGATTTTCAACACTCGGCGTCTGAACAGGTTCAAAAATGACAACAACATATTTAGTGTCACGTAGAATGTTTTAATGTGATATTTAATGTATTGTCTTCCTTACTCCCAGAATTCCATTGCTCCTGAGGTTCCGTTGGTGTGGTTGGTGTGGTGCCTTGTAATGTTGACACAATCAGCTAAAAGAATTAGAAGTATTCATTCTCTGAAGTATATGCCGTATGTAGCGTACAAAGGCTTGGGGAGTATGTGCAAGACCTCACCCGTGTTCCAGTCGTTGTCACAGGAGCTCCAGGGCAGTGGAGAGTTGAAAGAGAACACCAGGTAGAAGAAAGCCCAGGCCATAATAATATTGTAGGTCACGGCGCTGTACAGCAGGTTCAGCTGCCCCCCATAGCCGATACCTGACACACCACACATTTGAGGTTCAGTATTCAAAGATTTTCCTGACTAAGATGACTTGACTTGACTTGACTTGACTTGACTTGTCTCCAAATGGAGAAATTTGTCTTGGAGCATGGTGCTGCAAGGTGCCATTGCCTATGTCTGTATAATTTCTTACTTGTTTTCTTCCATTTTTTACCAAAATGAATAACATTTCTGAACACCTAAACACACACACAAAAATCACCAAACTCATCGTGATGAAAAATTTGATGACAACAAAATGGCTCCGTGGCGCCCCCTATTGTGGAAAAGCAAAAACCAATCCCGGCACGTTTGACCCAGGGCTACAAATATTAGCAGGTACGTGTATGTAGAAAAAAAGTCCATTGCAACCATATTCTAAAATTATTTATTTATTTTTTTTAATGTCCTATTTTGGCAATTTTTTTGCACATTTACAGGGGTCATACTTTTGCCCACTTCTCCTAGACCTTTCGTCCGATTGACTGCACCATGACATGCCTGCACCATGTTAAGACTTGGGACAATGGGGGGAAAAAAAATCTTAATTTTTCAAAATACTATATGACGGGGGCGGGGAATTAAAATTTGTGCTCGTATTTCGTGGAGGAGATGAAGAGGAAATACTTAAAAACCTGTCTGCAAAAGATCCCAAAAAAATCCCAAACTTCACATGTATATGAATTCATTCCCTCCCAAACATTTTCACCGAAGCAACCCCCTTCGTTCCCGGCTGTTTTACTGGATTTTGACTGATTTTGCAAGGCCCATAGAATACGGTGTTCTATTGCTATAAAAACATGGAACATACCAAAAGAAAGATTATACTCTTCTTTCATCAGGAAAAATAATATGGGGGGTGCTGGAGCCTATCTCAGCTGGTTTTGGACAGTAGGCGGGGTACACCCTGAACTGGTTGCCAGCCAATCGCAGGGCACACAGAGACGAACAACCATCCACACTCACAAGCACACCTAGGGACAATTCAGAGCATCCAATTAACCAGCCATGCATGTCTTTGGAATGTGGGAGGAGACCGGAGTACCCGGAGAAGACCCACATAGGCACGGGGAGAACATGCAAACTCCACCCAGGAAGGACAGAGCCTGGACTCGAACGTGCTAACCACACAACCACTAGTATATGATTAGCGATCATTTTGAATGGAGCAGGTCCTCTTCCACGAATCAGCGGGTAAGGCTCATCAGCTGTGTACTCGATCTTTCTGGCATCCACTAAATAGTTCAACTAAGAATACGCAGTCTCCTGGTTGTTAGTAGTTTCGTGAGCATTCAAGATAAAAGAACCAATGAAAGTTCCAATCGAACTTTACAGTACCGTACATGAAAGATTGTTGCACACCTTCAGCCAGTGGGCACAGCTTCCTCCAGCAGGTGATGGCACCCTCTTGTGTGTGCTGACCCATAGTGGTATCCAAAAGGAAGAGCGGTACACCACACGTCACCACAAATGCCAGATATGGCACCAGGAATGCACCTGAATGTTACACACAATTATGCACAATGTTTGCGAGAAGTGTCGTGCCGATGGCCACATTTGCTTACCACCGCCGTTTTTGTAGCACAAGTACGGAAACCGCCATACATTGCCCAGGCCCACAATGTTCCCGGCAACAGCTAGAAGATACTCAATCTTGTTGCTCCAGTGTCCTCTCTCCTCATGTGCATCTTGACGATTTCCCCCTTGCATTGCCTAAAAGTTTGTTTCAGCCACACACACATACGCGACATACACTTAAGGTTACATCATGAGCAACTGGGTGAGTAGTTAACCAGTTTGATGGCGAGATCTCTTTCTCTTGCCAAACTGTTTAAACTGAAAGCTACTTCTTGTAATATTGAGTATAATAATAATAGTGAGTACCGCCAAGGCTGAATGGGGACACGTGCATTTAATCATTTAATACATTTCCTGATATGATAGTCAGTTAGTTAGCATGTATATCACTTAGCATAATGGGCATGGATACATTTGCAATGTACAGTCGGAGGTGAGATTATGATTAGATTACCAACTACGCCACTGAGCAGTATCAGACATCTGGTATTGGTAATGATGATAAGTTATACAGTATGTATGGAAGTGGGCATGGAAAGTTGAATGTCCCATTGAAAATGAAGGGGGAAAATTGTATTTGTTCATTTCCTTTTTCCTTTCGTACAATCATTCATTATGATATATATTTCGACATACAGTTTACAACGTGTATAACACCCGAAAAGAAAAAGGACTGACGGGATGAAGCCGAAGATTGAATGTGATAATTAAGCATTACATTGTGTGAACATTGTAAGTAATGAATTAGACAATAAATTCCTCAGATGGCGTGAATTTTTTAGTAAGTTGAAATTTGAACGGTAAATTGGATGTTTTCATGTTGGAGTATTCGCTGGACAAAAGAAGTGAGTAGTAGGAAAATTAGTGAAATTAAAAAATGAGTGAAATATTAAAGGTTAGAAATAACATAAGTGACCCACAATGACAAGCACAAGCAACTTGGCGGGCGGGCACGGCCCCCTATGACCTGACCATTGGGCTGTGGCAGGGTGAGACCATTTCGAGATATGAAAGCAGAATGTAAATGTGAACTCTAAATTGAATTTAGTAGAAAGACGACAGAATACGAATTACTTGTGCTAGTTCTCCCTCTAACATGTTCTCATTGAGTGGTCAGTGCCAGCATTTTGAACCAATTGGAGACATTTAAAGGAGTCCTGGCTGACTCCAAAGTAGCCTTAAAAACAACAAAGAACAAAATGTTCTTCTCTCCGAATGGGGTATATACCACGGAAGAGGCACATCAGTTTGGTTCCGGTTCGGTTTGCGACGTGTGGGCTACGTCAAAATACTTGTGCTTCCGACTTTGTGCCCCTCGGTTGCGCGTTCGCAACCCGAACCAAACTGATGTGCAAAATCACGTCCCGCCTCTCCCATGGCATATACCCCATAATACTGTTAAATGTCAATTTCAAGTTACTGTCTAAAATGCTTGCTTGAAACTGTCCTACCGGCCAAACTGGATTTAGGAAAAACAAGCATTATTTATTTAGCCTAAGATGACTTTTTAATACAATTAATTAATCAGCACTCTAGATAAACATATCAGGTCCACAATGCTCCCGGCAACAGCCAGAAGAAACGCCACCTTGTTGCTCTGGTGACCTCACAGTAACTCAGTTAAGCTGACCGCAAAAATTGGTCGACAAAGAATTACGCCTCCAAACTTTAATAATTTTAAAGCCATATGTCTGGAGTTAAAATCATACCAAAACCCCGTAAACACAAAAAACGTGATCTACGTACACAAAACATTTTTTTTTTTTTGTAGTTAAAGATATGCTTCTTTATATACGTAGATCAGGTTTTGTGTACGTAGATCAAATTTTTTTGTGTTTACGGGGTTTTGGCATGATTCTAACTCCATACCATATTTGCGACACCCACTTACTTACTCGTATACTGCGCAGATATTTGTTGCTGGTGACCCACTGTTCATTAACAAAGCTAGAAATACAGTAGGATGATGCCAAGGGTTTGAGTTTGATTTAAACAAACTACAAAAACAAAAAGATACATTTAGCTCACTCATAAGTGCCATTATTTTTATATTTTTATTTTTTAGAATCTCAGCACAAAGAAATCACACACTTGTCACTGGTGAGCTATTTTTGGAAGAGGCCCACCGATTACTTATGTGGTCGCTGGGAGTTGGTCACCTGGTGCCCACGTTAGTGACACCTGCCCTAAAAGCTCAACTTAAATCGAACCTTCCTTGTAGCCACACACACACGCGACGCACACACTTAAAGTCACGTTAAAAGCGAATGACTGAGCAATTAATAAGTTTGGAGGGGAAATTTAGATGATCTCCATAACATTGAAGTTCATCTTCATCTTTTTATTTAAATCCACAAGAATAAAGAGAGCATCTTCGATGATGGCTGCAGCACATCATTTACGTAGGAGACCACAATTTAGCAAAAGAAATAATCAGCTCACCTTTGATGGATTTATCTCTGTTAGTGTACGGCCCTTGGCATCAATGTAACACATATAGCATTCTACTGGTACAAAATCTAATTCCAACATCGAGCACTGAAAGCTAAAACAAAAATAAAACATCAACCGTTTCTATAAAATCCACACTTCATTCCACAGTCAAGCATAACATTCTAATATTGCACAAACTATATCAAACTAAACAAAAGCACATGTCATTAGTGTTTTAAATGCCACTTACCCTTGTGCAAATTTTCCTCAGAGAGCAGTAAAATGGCAACAGGTAGACAAACCAAATTTGCTTCTCTATTCAACTTAACCCCTCTGTTTGCCAACCCAGGTGAATATGACAAACAAGTGCATGAGACAATATGTGCGTGAAGTTGCCCCCCCATCCCACGCAAAATTTGATAGTCTGTTTCGTTGGTGCTCCTTTTTGTGCTGGTTTGTGGCACATAAAGGTTTGTTTGTGCTGTTACTGTTTTGCAGTTATTAGAATTTTTTTTTAGGTCATCTCGAGTTCACCCAGCCCCCATCTATTGAGAAACGGACCTGAAAGTTGGCGTGGACAGTTGAATGTCCCATTGAAAAAGAATGGGGAAAATTTAATTTGTTCATTTCATTTTTCTTTCGGACAATCATTCATTATGACAAATTTCAACATACAGTTTACAAAATGTATAACACCCGAAAAGAAAAAGGACTGATGGGATGAAGCCAAAGCTTAAATGTGATAATTAAACCTTACATTGTGTGAAAATTGTAAGTAATGTGGAATTAGACAATAAATTCCTCAGATGGCGTGAATTTTTTAGTAAGTTGAAATTTGAACGGTAAATTGGATGTTTTCATGTTGGAGTATTCGCTGGACAAAAGAAGTGAGTAGTAGGAAAATTAGTGAAATTAAAAAATTTGTGAAATAATAAAGGTTAGAAATAACATAAGTGACCCACAATGACAAGCACAAGCAACTTGGCGGGCGGGCACGGCCCCCTTTGACCTGACCATTGGGCTGTGGCAGGGTGAGACCATTTCGAGATATGAAAGCAGAATGTAAATGTGAACTCTAAATTGAATTTAGGAGAAAGACGACAGAATACGAATTACTTGTGCTAGTTCTCCCTCTAACATGTTCTCATTTAGTGGGGAGTGGCAGCATTTTGAACCAATTGGAGAAATTTGGCTGACTCCAAAGTAGCCTAAAAACAACAAAGAACAAATTGTTCTTCTGTCCTAATAATACTGTTAAATGTCAATTGCTTGCTAGAAACTGTCCTACCAGCCAAACTGGATTTACTATAAACAAGCATTATTTATTTAGCTTAAGATGACTTTTTCCATCCATCCATCCATTTTCTTGACCGCTTATTCCTCACAAGGGTTGCGGGGGGTGCTGGAGCCTATCTCAGCTGGCTTTGGGCAGTAGGCGGGGTACACACTGGACTGGTTGCCAGCCAATCACAGGGCACACAGAGACGAACAACCAACCACACTCACAAGCACACCTAGGGACAATTCGGAGCGCCCAATTAACCTGCCACGCATGTCTTTGGAAAGTGGGAGGAGACCGGAGTACCCGGAGAAGACCCATGCAGGCACGGGGCGAAAATGCAAACTCCACCCAGGAAGGCCGGAGCCTGGACTCGAAGCCGAGTCCTCAGAACTGGGACGTGCTAACCACTCTCCACCATGCCACCCAAGATGAGTTTTTAATACAATTAATCAACACTCCAGACAAACACATCAGGTCCACAATGCTTCTGGCAACAGCCAGAAGAAACTCCACCTTGTTGCTCTGGTGCCCTCTCTCGGTAACTCAGTTAAGCTGATCACAAAAATTGGTCAATAAAGATTTATGCGTCCAACACAGATTCATTTCAGAGTCATTTCCTGCAAAAATGAGATTTTAACAAAGTAATAATAATAATAATAATAATAATAATAATAATAATAGTTGGGCAGTTATGTTAGCATGATGTTTTGGCACAAGAAAACATATACACAGCATTTTAGCCCGGTTGCCTAATAAAAACGGAATTATATAAAGAACTGCTTCTATTGGGGAGTTTGGGATCAGTTCATGGTTTTTTTTTTCTTTTCTTTTTTCTGTGTCACAATCCTTCAAGATCCTCCTCAGTGATGTCTTGCTGCGTGGTCTCTCTATTTAGGGCCAACGAGCAGTCAGGCGGCTTGGGCCAGCACAGGCCATGAAGACGCTAACAAATGGATACAAATGACACTGTTGATTTGAAATATGCCGAAATCATGTTGCTTTTTTTTTTTGGTCACAGAAATCACCTGACTGAGTGTTCCCTTGGCAGTGCTCAGTTTATACAGCGCCCAACCCGGGACCAACAAGATGGAGGACAGGGCCATCATCCAGCCCATCACGTAGGCCCAGGTGGGATACACGTACCAGCGGTTGAATGTCAGTGGCTTGTAGTTAACTAGAGAATATATAAAAGAGCCCTAGACAACAAGAAAAAAAAATTCAAGTTTTAAATACCTACTTGATAATACTTTGATTACTGTTTTTTTATTATTGTTTTTTTTATTACAAATTTAAAGAATAAAATCATAAAACCATTGTTAATAAAATAATATATTTTATATATTTACATACACATTCATTCGTTTAAAAAAATTCAAATGTGGCCTTCAGAACAATTAAGTTCGCCCACCCGTTAAACGGTGCACGTCATGAAATGGATGACAAGCACATAACAGCTCAAACCTGAAGAATGAGAAGTCCCACTCACCAGTGAAACCAAAGGGGTCAGGTAGCGCCAGCAGATTTTGAAGAACGGGTTAGGACGCTCGCCTGTCATGTCCGCTATGATGACGCACAGCCGCTCTGCGCCTTCAGGGAAAAGCACACAAGAAAAGCACACAATTTTGAGCCCATATTCAAACTACGGTAAGACTTGTTGTCACTGTTCATTACTGCAATGAAGTCAAAAACCTGTTACCAACAAAACACATTGACTCACGTATCAAATTAAAGTCCTTGATGAAAGCTTACCAGATCTGCAATTTTTTTTGCCAAAAAGACGTCATAAATGACCTCACGATGAAACAAAAAGGAAAGACATGACCCGCCATCAACCTACCAAATATCCAGCCCATTGCCAAGCTTTTAAACACGCAGAGAAAGAGAAGGCAGGCTCCATTGCAAGCATAGTAGTCGAAAAGCTGGAAGACGTACATCCCTCCCTGAGGACGACATCAAAAGAGAAATATTTGGACTCACTGGCCACAATATTAGGTACACCTGTATAAAATTAGAGATACAACAGACTTGTTCACGTACAGTATTCCTCATAAAGTGTCCACAGGAGTACTTGTTTCACAACAGTGACTCGACATCCATCCGTCTCATTTTTGTAAATATTTCATTTTGTAATATTTCCTTTAGCCCAATATTCAAACCAGGTGCATGGCCTTTTTAAGTGGTGTAACTTTTTATCTGAAATAATGATGGCAGTTCACTGACAGACCGATGATCCCCACCTCTGCTTTTACGCACGTATGCCAATAACACAAATGCTCCTGTATATTATACAGCACTGCATGGAATCATGATGCTCTATGGCTGCAATAATGCCTCAAAATATTACGGACCAAGTGGTAATAGCCATATATATATATATATATATATATATATATATATATATATATATATATATATATATATATATATATATATATATATATATATATATATATATATATATATATATATATATATATATTCTATATATAAAATGCAAGATAGATCACAAAAACTGCTTTTTGTGGTTCTATTAGACTCGGTGTTCTTAAGAACATATATTTGCACAACTTTATTTGCATCTAAGGTAAACATTTAGATATAAAGAAATATGACATTGTGAGGGGCTGCCATATGGGCCAATGGTCAAATCTTTTGACGGCCCTCTATAGTAGATGAATCTTTTCTATAGGTCTTGCCCTATGTTTACAACAAATTTCAGGCTTTCATCATCAAATGAGCAATTTTTTTCCCCACAAATCTGCCCAACTAGATGGCTCGTCCTTGCTTAGGGGTGGAGCCTCCCGACCTTTGCTTCTGGTTGTTTAGACAATTACTGCTGTGTTATTATTTAAGGGGATATCGATACAACCTGTACACTAAATGTTTGATTAGTAGCAAAGTATCATTTTGTTAGTGCCGTCAAATGATAAGATACAACAATTATTAACAAAAATGGAAAGAAAAGCTAACTTTATTTTTGTGAGCTACTCTATATGGAAGGTAACAGATCACATGATTGATAAGCTATCACCATGTTTATGTTTTGAACTTCAATTGAAGTAAGCTACTTTTTGACAGCACAGATTCATAACCAGTGTGAGTATGTATTCCCACCTCAGTGGCCATGAAGAACTCTGAGAAGAAACACGTGAGGCAGAAGAGCAGGAGGAAACTTTCATGCCTGCCTGCCCGACGCATCACCGTGGGAAATATGTCTGAGAAGGACGTCATCACCACCTCCATGCAAACAAACTATAGAAAAGAGCCTGCTTAAATTGTCGGTTCATTGTCTATGTCATGTCCCTGTCACATCTTGTTGCTGCCTGCTTATCCCATGTCAAGTCTTGTCTTCACAGTATTTGTTTGTATCTGGATTTATGTCTTTGTTTATTTGGTGTTTTGGATAACTCTAGTACCTTTTTCTTGCCAACTTGCTTCCCTCCAGTTGAGTCTACATCAACCCTCACGAAAACTTGACAATCGCACCACATGTACTGAGATATGTACCAAATCATTGTTTATTGGAAATATTATTTTAACTGACTGAACCTTTATTTAACCAGGGAAGGTCCCTCAGAGTTACAATAACACTTCTCACAGGGACTCCTAGTCAAGACAGGTGGCAGAAAATTGTACAACAAACATGAGACTTAACACTTTGGACCATTTAAAGTGGAAGTCAACCCGAAACGTTTCTTGACATTAATATGTTTTATGTGACCTCGCTAAACATGACATTCTGATTAATATTACATTTTTGGAATATGAGTTATGAAGCAAAATCCAGCTGCTTTTATCCATCTCAGACAGCGGCCATTTTGCCACTTGCTGCCAACCAATCACAGCTCAGCTTCAGAAAACAGGTGAGCTGTGATTGGGTGTTGCCTGAGCCCTGAGCAACATGGCATGTCATCTTCAGTCGACTGCTAGTGGTAAAATGGCCGCCCCCTGAGATGGATTAAAAAAAAACGGCTGGATTTTGTTGCTTAACTTTACATATTCCACTAACGCAATATTAACCTGAATAACATCAAGTTATTCACAACAATCAGTGGTCGAACCTGTGTGTCCAGGCCCAGGAGGATGATCATGAAAAAGAAGCAGACCGACCACAATTGAGGCAGCGGCATCATGGCGACCGCCTGAGGGTACGCGATGAACGCCAAGCCTGGACCTGGAAAAACCGAGATATCTTATTTTTAGATAATGCAGTGTTGCACTATTGCGCTTTCCCCACCCCTTAGTAGTGCAACGCTATTTTTTGTAACCGGACAGGAAATAATCCCCAATAAAAAGAGAGGAAGCAGAGCATCTTTGCCAGTTTGTAACTGACAACTTTGCTCTCCTCGCTGCGAGTAAAAACGAATAAGTCTTGTCTTCTCATCCTTGTGTTGTCATTCTTATATGTTTTGGCGTGTAATCCTAACAGTAGGATTAAACAGAATGTCATGTTTAGACTAGTGAGGTCACTTGAGGGAAATTTTAAGTTTACCTGACTCGGCCACCTCTGAAATAGGAACGCCTTGCTCATGAGCCATGAATCCCAGCACCGAGAAGACAGCAAAGCCAGCTACCACACTGGTACAACTGTTCAGCAAACACAGCCACAAGCAATCCCTGCAACACACATATACACTTATCTTTTGAACGTTTTAAGTTCAAACTATTAAGAGGCTGTGCTATAGTTGGAATACTCGCATTGGATCCCATTGGTAAGTCCCGGTGTGAGGTGTGTTTATTGTTTTCTTGCTTAATTGTGACACTAACTTGTAGCAATTGTTGCTGCGGCTGTTGTAGCTGCCCAGTACAGTCAGGGTGCCTATACCGAGGCTGTAGGAGAAGAAGATCTGCGAGCCGGCATCCATCCACACCTGTTCAATAAAGACACCCACTACCATAAATGTGTTTGTCCTCCATCTGAGTACATGTAACACATTCATACTTGAGGGTCTGCGAGTCGTGAGGGCTCGGGCAGAATGTAGAACTCCACTCCTTGTCTGGCTCCCGGAAGAGTGATTCCTCGGATCAATAGGATGAGGAGCATCACGTACGGGAAAGTGGCAGTTAAATACACCACCTGGGTGAGAGGAGGGGCACAAAATGTTATGGCATTAAATGAGTATTTATTTGATGCAGTTTGATGTACAGTAAAGTTCACCTTTCCAGTTGATTTGATGCCTTTCCAGATACAGAAGTAACAAATGACCCACACAGCCAGGAGGCACAGAAGCACCTCCCACCTGATGCTGCCAATCTCCTCAATGCCAGCTGTGATATTCAACACTCGACGTCTGGATAGGTTGAACATTGACAACATATTTTGTCACGTGGAATGTTTTAAAGATGCTACTGTATATTGATGTATTTTTTTCCCCTTACTCCCAGAATTCCATTGCTCCTGAGGTTCCTTTAGTGTGGTTGGTGTGGTTCCTTGTTGTAATGTCGACACAATCATCTAAAAGAATGACATTTTTTATTTTATTTTTATTTTTTTTAAGTTTTTCATGTTACAGAAGAAAAAAAAACACGTATTCAGAATACAGGTTACAGGTTTGTTTTATGAAACAGGTTCAAATGGATCTTTAGTTGTCAACACCAATGTAATATGTCCCTCCACATTTGCCTTACTGTCATTGTGCCAGGCACAGTCTAAACAACTAATGTACAAAAACTAAATGTCGCCTAAAGCATGTAAACTGAGATCATTTTTCACCAACATTTACGCTGACATCTTTACTTGTGTGCACTTTATCCTCTTAAAATATTACAACCATTGTCCCAATATTAGCGATTTTATACCAACAGTATTTTCCCAAGCTTCTGTTTCTAATTGGGATGATCGTGATATTTCTTTTTAGAGGTTAATGTATAGGCATAAGTAAAATGGCCACATATATTTTGGTGATGAGTGATTGCAGTTTTATGACGTTAAGTGACGAAAACTTTTATGCATAATTAAAAGGGTGTGTAGAAGTTAGTGCCATCTAGTGGTGAACTAATAGAATGCAGTGACCTAAGTGCATATAGGTTACTTCATGAGTAAAGGTTCGCTCCCCCGCCTGGGAGACCCATGTGTGGCTTACATGATGTGAGCTTGTGTGAGCTTGAGTGATTAAAAAAAAAAAAAAAAAAAAAAAAAAAAAACTTCATGAGTAAAAAAATAATCATAACAGTCATTTATTTGTATGCCGTTTCAACTACCAGCAATATAGCGTCATGACTCACCTGAATTACATTGTCTGACTATCAGAGCTGTCATCACCGCCTCTATGCTGTCTAGCTATTAATGCTTGAGTGTCTGAGTGATTATACGAACTGTAATGGTTAGATCAAAGCAACAGATAAATGACAGATCAAGGGTTGCTTTTATAAGATATAAGAAAATTTGCAACCAAGAATCAGGAGTCGCAAAAAAAAAAAAAAAAAAAAAAAAAAAAAAAAACTTGCAGCCAAATTTTAAAAACTTGAAAATTTGTAATTTCATGAGAACAATGTTTTTTTTATTTGTAAAGGAAAACATCATTTTTTTAATTGTTTGAAAATTGGTTTATTTTGTTTGCCTTTTTAATTAAAAAAATTACAAATCTTTATTTTGATTGCAAATAAAGACACAAATTTCCCTCCTTGTGTGTAATATATGACTTGGCCTTCATAAAGGTTGAAAAATGGGGTGAGGGTTATTTGCTCAAAAAGGGTCATGATGCATACGTTGTCATTGTGTGTAGGACCTCACCTGTGTTCCATTCGTTGTCGCAGGTGCTCCAGGGCAGTTGAGAATTGAAGGAGAATGCCAGGTAGAAAACAGCCCAGGCCAGAATAATCATGTAGGTCGTGCAGGTGTACAGCGCGATCAGCTGCCCACCATAGCCAATACCTGACACACCACACATTTCAAGTTCAGTGTTCAATGATTTTCTTCACTTTTCTCCATAAGGAGAAATTTGTTTTGGAGCAAGGAACAGCTGCATACTGTACATGAAAACAAATAAACATACATCAATATTACATTTGAAATAAGAAAGGTCCCTCACACATCAACATGTTTCCTCCACAGTGAGTTTTTTTGGTTTTATTATAGCCTATATATTATTTTTAATGCGTGAGAAGTGTTGCACACCTTCAGCCAGCGGGCACAGCTTCCTCCAGCAGGTGATGGCACCTTCTTGTGTGTGCTGGCCCAAAGTGGTCTCCAAAAGGAAGAGCGGTATGCCGCACGTCACCACAAACGCCAAATATGGCACCAGGAACGCACCTGAAAGTTACACACTGTAAATGAACCTGTTATTGTTTTTTGGTGTTGCATTTTTTGTGTTGTTTTGTTTTCCGTTGTGCCATTGCAGTATGGTATAGGTGACGATTTTATTTTGAAGTGAACAGGAAGTGGTGTCAAAAATCGAGAGGAAAAACGTAACAAACCGACATACCGCCCTTTGTAGTGTTCCAAGGTTGAGGAAGACGTGTGTGCGCCAGCAAGATAGAGAGAAGGAAAACAACTAAGGTTAAGGATTCACCGACTATTTATTAGCACCTGGTTGAGAAGGGAACGAGGTTTGTGTCGTCATGTTTATGGTTAATGGATTAATATTGTTACATTTCACGTTGTTTGTTTGTATAATTTGCTGCGTGGTGAAACACTATCATTTTCACCCACTAGATTGTGCTAACGCACTACGCTAAGGCTTAAGATTCTGTTTTGTTTACTGAGGATTTGTATCTCTATATGTTTTTTTTTTTTTGTTAGAAGGAAAAGGCAACGGGCAAGGTTACATTTTTTATATACTATGTTAATTGTAGGCAAAAAGATGAACAATAAGGTGATTCATTTGTGGTACAGGGTTTGAATGGGGTAAGATGTATGCATGGAACATGCCGTTTAAGTTGTTAATTTTATTTTGTTTTGTATTGTAGCTCTTACGGTGTGTTCACAATAAGGAAAGGTCAATAAAAAATTGTGAACCATCAGTTGGAGAGATCACCTTTATTTCAACCCAGGATGCTACACCCCCCCCCCACACACACACACACACTTGTGATATGTCGTGTTGAAGAAGTGCCGACGGCCACATTTGCTTACCACCGCCATTTTTGTAGCACAGGTACGGAAACCGCCACACATTGCCCAGGCCAACAACGTTTCCGGCAACAGCCAGAAGATACTCCATCTTGTTGCCCCAGTGTCCTCTTTCCTCAAGTGCATCTTGGCGTTTCCCTCCTCGCATTCTCTAAAAGTGTGTGGCTGAAAGGAATTCTTCATACACACACACACACGCACGCACACGAGACACACTTAAGGTCACATCATGAAGAACTGCATGAGCAAGTCTTTAAAGAGATAGTTCGGATTTTTTGACATGAATCTCTATTTCATCCTCACCTCCAGTGTGTGCGATCAACACTGACTTACCCCTGACAGCGTTCTGTGACACGAGTTCTGGTTCGGTGTTGGACGAGAGGAAAAGAGTCCAGCAAGTTGGCTGGGTTCACCTAAATAAAGCGTTTTTTCTTCTCAAAACAATTTGTGTTCAAAAGAGTGGTACATTTTGCACACTAAACTCCTTTCTGAAAAAAGTCAGACGCCATTATTGCCGGGCACTATTTTTCTGTTCGTTCGTATCACTGCGCGGTGCGCCGCATACAGCTAATCGACGCGCTGCAGACAGTTTGATGGCTACATCTTTTTAACGTAGGAGTTACCAACCTTTTGGAAGCTGAGAAAATTAATAATAGCTGTGGAAATAAATAATAATTTGAGAAGAGTTTAAATACTTTTTCATGGCACTGTAACAACATAGAGATGGTGCAAATTTTGGTTTAATTATCGTCAAACACTGCAAACATAAACACAGCTAAATAGCAACTTTACATATTAAAAATGTACACTTTTTACTTCAATAAACACCTATATTACATTTCTTTCAAACCCACTTTTATTCCACAACAAATCATCAAAGTACAATATTTCCCATTAAATATCTAACTAAAAATAGCACATGCCATTATTGTTTCAAATGCTACATACCTTGCTTTTCTTACCAAGGATGCAATTTTTTGCTGCAGTTGTAAAATGGTGACAGATGGCACAAAAGCAGCATTTATTTCCCTACTCAACCTGACCTGGGGCCTCATGAATGAAGGGTGCTCCTCCCATCTCGCGAGCAAAGACTACTGTATAAACTTGATGGTATACGTACAAATTAGGCATATACAGCTCTTAGGCAGTGAGTACACGGGTGGGGGTGAGGGGGGCTGTCTCAGGTTGGTCACTCACTATTATTTAACACACATATATATATATATATATATATATATATATATATATATATATATATATATATATATATACATACATACATCAGATCTACATCAGATACACATCTGCTACTCCTCTATAAATCACGAAATGGTTTGGATCCTGAATATATTCAAGAAATTCTGATTGAGTACAAACCCAGCAGGGCTCTGAGATCGACAGACTCGGGCCAACTAATGGAACCCAGAGTTTGAAGCAAACATGGTAAAGCTGCATTTAGCTATTATGCTGCACGCAGATGGAATAGGCTGCCAACAGAAATGAAGTCAGTTAGCTTTAATTAAGTTCTTTATTTTTTATTTATTTTTTATTTTTTTCTTCCTTTTTAATTATTATTTTTATTATTATTTTAAACTTTATTATACAAAATGTTTTAAAGTTTGCTGAGTCATGTTTTAATATTGTCATTGTATGTTCTTTTAGTCCTTGTGTAAAGCACTTTGAGTTGCCTTGTGTATGAAATGTGCTATACGAATAAACTTGTCTTGCCATATATATATATATATGTACATACATACATATACGTGGCCCTGATATGCCGTCGTAATTTTAAGATGACTTACTGAATGCCATGAAGTCTTTTTTAGAGCGCTTATAGCCTTAAACACAAACAACTAGGAACAAATTGTTCTTCTCTCCTAATCATACTGTTAAATGTCGATTTCAAGTTACTGTCTAAAATGCTTGCTTGAAACTGTACTACCAGCCAAACTGGATTTACTATGGATGAAAGCTTTCTTTATTTAGCTAAAGATGACTTTTTAATATTTATTTTTTAATATTTTTAATATAGATAAACATCAGGCCCACAATTCTCCCGGCCGGCAACAGCCAGAAGAAACTCCACCTTGTTGCTCTGGTGCCCTCTCTCGGTAACTCAGTTAAGCTGATCACAAAAACTGGTCTACAAAGATTTATGCCCCCAACACAGAATCGTTTAAGAATCATTTCCTGCAAAAATCTGATTTTGACCCCCCAAAAAATAGAAATAATAGTTGGGGAGTTCTGTTGTTAGCAGTTAGCATGATGTTTTGGCACAAGGAAAAACATCCATTGTTTGGAAAATATGAACCTATCTGTTGATCAATACAGCATTTTAGCCCAATATAAATAACTGCTGCTATTGGGGAGTTTGGGATCTGTTCATCTGTGAGTATTTTTAATTTTTTTGCTGTGTCACAATTATTCGAGATCCTCCTCAGTGATGTCTTTCTGGGTGGTCTCTCTATTTAGGGCCAACGAGCAGTCAGGTGGCTTGGGCCAGCACAGGCCATGGAGACGCTAACAAATGGATACAAATGACACTGTTGATTTGAAATGTGCCAAGATCATGTTGCTTTTTTTTTTTTTTTTTTTTTTTGGTCACAGAAATCACCTGACTGAAGCTTCCTTTGGCGGTGCTCAGTTTATACAGCGCCCAACCCGGCACCAACAAGATGGAGGACAGGGCCATCATCCAGCCCATCACGTAGGCCCAGGTGGGATACACGTACCAGCGGTTGAATGTCAGTGGCTTGTAGTTAACTAGAGAATATATAAAAGAGCCCTAGACAACAACAAGAACATTTTTCAAGTTTCAAAAATCTACTACATAGTACTTTGAGTACTGTTAAATTAAATAATTACATTAATTAAAATAATGTAGTTGATATATTTTACGTATACTTTTAAAATTTTTAGCCCCTCATCAATGCACGACCTAGACCATTCATTTGTTTTAAAACTCAAATGTGACCTTCAGAACAAGTTCGCCCAACCGTTAAATGGTGCAAGTAATGGAATGGCTGAAAAGCACATTACAGCTCAAACCTGAAGAATGCGAAGTCCCACTCACCAGTGAAACCAAAGGGGTCAGGTAGCGCCAGCAGATTTTGAAGAACGGGTTAGGACGCTCGCCTGTCATGTCCGCTATGATGCCGCACAGCCGCTCTGCACCTTCAGGGAAAAGCACACGATTATGAGCCCATATTCAAACTACGGTAAGACTTGTCATTCATTGTTCATTGCTGTAACAAAATCAAAAATCTGCTATCAACAAACCACATCGACTCACATATCAAATTAAAGGCCTTGATGAAAGCTTACCAGATCTGCAATTCCTTCTGCCAATAAGTCATAAGTGACCATACTATGAAAAAAAAATGAAATACATGACCCTTCAACCTACCAAATATCCAGCCCATTGCCAAGCTTTTAAACACACAGAGAAAGAGGACACAGGTTCCACTGCAAGCGTAATAGTCGAAAATCTGAAAGACGTACATCCCTCCCTGAAGACATCAAAGAGAAATATTTGTACTCACTGGCCACAATATTAGGGACACCTGTATTACGTAATACTCAACTCAACTTTATTTATAAAGCACTTTAAAACAACCGTTGCTGAATACAAAGTGCTGTGCATGGAATAGAAAGCAGTCACAAAGTAAAGTCAAGTGAAACAAGAATACATGTGTGTTTATTTTAAGGGGACTGCTGTACAAGTTGTACACTAATTGCTTTACATAGTAGCAAAGTTCCATTTTGTTAGTGTCATTCAATGATATGAGATACAACAATTATTAACAAAAATGTGAGAGGTGAATTCACTTTTGTGAGCTACTCTATGTGGAAGGTAACTAGTCACATGATGATAAGCTATCAACATGTTTATGTTATGGACTTTAATTGAAGTCAGCTACTTTTTGACAGCACTGAATCATAGCCAGTGTGAGTATGTATTCCCACCTCGGTGGCCATGATGAGCTGAAAGAGGAAACACGCCAGGCAGAAGAGCAGGAGGAAACTTTCATGCCTGCCTGCCCGACGCATCACCGTGGGAAATATGTCTGAGAAGGACGTCATCATCACCTCTATGTTGACAAACTGCAGAAAGGAGTCAAGCCATAAGGTCACTTCCATCAACCCTCACGGAATCTTGACAATCGCACCACATGTATCGAGATATGTAGCAAATCATAATTCATTGGAAAGGGTATTTGAATTCATTTAACAAGGGAAGATCCCATTGAGTTACAATAACTCTTCTCACAGAGAGTCCTAGTCAAGACAGGTGGCAGAAAATTGTACAACAAACATCAGACTCAACAGAGCCACAAACAAACAACTACCGGTATACTAAATTTGATACAATTTTGGACCAATTATTGGATCATTTCCAACAGTGATTAGGAATCAGTATTCGAACCTGTGTGTCCAAGCCCAGGAGGATGATCATGACAAAGAAGCAGACCGACCACAATTGAGGCAGCGGCATCATGGCGACAGCCTGAGGGTACGCGATGAACGCCAAGCCTGGACCTGGGAAAAATATGGACTGTTTAAAGGCCCTGTCTGCCGGTTTGACTCTGGAAAAGACACTTTTTAAATATTGGATTTAAACAAACTACGAGCATGCACGATTCTGTTTACAATCTCTTCCACCGCCTCGCTTCATAGACGGCTGTCCTCTTTCAACTCTCAGCCGTTTTAAAGTAAGCGATGAGATCGGTGGAGCTACATGCTACAAACACTTGATGTGCGCATGCGCAGTTAGGAATGAGCACACAGACACACAACGTCGTTACGTAAACATTTCTCCAGATTGAGTGACAGGATGGGGAACCAATCATTAAGATGATCCACCCGTAAGATGCCAAAATACCTTTAAAGAGAATTATAAGAATATTTCAAGTTTACCTGACTCGGTCACCTCTGCGACAGGAACGCCTTGCTCATGAGCCATGAATCCCAGCACTGAGAACACAGCAAAGCCAGCTACCACACTGGTACAACTGTTCAGCAAACACAGCCACAAGCAATCCCTGCAACACACAAACATATTTGTATCATATATATATATATATATTTTTTTTTTTTTTTTTTTTTTTAATGGCTTAGTGGTGACACTAACTTGTAGCAATTGTTGCTGCGGGTGTTGAAACTTCCCATTACAATTAGCGAGCCTTCACCAAGGCTGTAGGAGAAGAAGATCTGCGAGGCGGCATCCATCCACACCTGTTCAAAAAGACATCCACTGCCATAGATGTGTTTTTCCTCCATCAGAAGGCATGTAATGTAACACATTCATACTTGAGGGTCCATGAGTCGTGACGGCTCAGGAAAAATGTAGAACTCCACTCCTTGTCTGGCTCCCGGCAGAGTGATTCCTCGGATCAAAAGGATGAGGAGCATCACGTAAGGGAAAGTGGCAGTGAAATAAACCGCCTGGGTGAGAGGAGGGGCACAAGATTTCACAGCATTTAATGAGTATTTATTTCGAGCAGTTTGATGGACTTCACCTTTCCAGTTGATTTGATGCCTTTCCAGATACAGAAGTAACAAATGACCCACACAGCCAGGAGGCACAGAAGCACCTCCCACCTGATGCTGCCAATCTCCTCAATGCCCCCTGAGATTTTCAACACTCGGCGTCTGAACAGGTTCAAAAATGACAACAACATATTTAGTGTCACGTAGAATGTTTTAATGTGATATTTAATGTATTGTCTTCCTCACTCCCAGAATTCCATTGTTCCTGAGGTTCCGTTGGTGTGGTTGGTGTGGTGCCTTGTAATGTTGACACAATCAGCTAAAAGAATTAGAAGTATTCATTCTCTGAAGTATATGCCGTATGTAGCGTACAAAGGCTTGGGAAGTATGTGCAAGACCTCACCTGTGTTCCAGTCGTTGTCACAGGAGCTCCAGGGCAGTGGAGAGTTGAAGGAGAACGCCAGGTAGAAGAAAGCCCAGGC
The DNA here is from genome assembly GCF_051991245.1 of Festucalex cinctus. Taxonomy (NCBI): domain Eukaryota; kingdom Metazoa; phylum Chordata; class Actinopteri; order Syngnathiformes; family Syngnathidae; genus Festucalex; species Festucalex cinctus. Next base: position 13,283,818 of record NC_135423.1, on the reverse strand, counting down.
CATAATAATATTGTAGGTCACGCAATTGTACAGCAGGATCAGCTGCCCCCCATAGCCGATACCTGACACACCACACATTTGAGGTTCAGTATTCAAAGATTTTCCTGACTAAGATGACTTGACTTGACTTGACTTGTCTCCAAATGGAGAAATTTGTCTTGGAGCATGGTGCTGCAAGGTGCCATTGCCTATGTCTGTATAATTTCTTACTTGTTTTCTTCCATTTTTTACCAAAATGAATAACATTTCTGAACACCTAAACACACACACAAAAATCACCAAACTCATCGTGATGAAAAATTTGATGACAACAAAATGGCTCCGTGGCGCCCCCTATTGTGGAAAAGCAAAAACCAATCCCGGCACGTTTGACCCAGGGCTACAAATATTAGCAGGTACGTGTATGTAGAAAAAAAGTCCATTGCAACCATATTCTAAAATTATTTATTTATTTTTTTTAATGTCCTATTTTGGCAATTTTTTTGCACATTTACAGGGGTCATACTTTTGCCCACTTCTCCTAGACCTTTCGTCCGATTGACTGCACCATGACATGCCTGCACCATGTTAAGACTTGGGACAATGGGGGGAAAAAAATCTTAATTTTTCAAAATACTATATGACGGGGGCGGGGAATTAAAATTTGTGCTCGTATTTCGTGGAGGAGATGAAGAGGAAATACTTAAAAACCTGTCTGCAAAAGATCCCAAAAAAATCCCAAACTTCACATGTATATGAATTCATTCCCTCCCAAACATTTTCACCGAAGCAACCCCCTTCGTTCCCGGCTGTTTTACTGGATTTTGACTGATTTTGCAAGGCCCATAGAATACGGTGTTCTATTGCTATAAAAACATGGAACATACCAAAAGAAAGATTATACTCTTCTTTCATCAGGAAAAATAATATGGGGGGTGCTGGAGCCTATCTCAGCTGGTTTTGGACAGTAGGCGGGGTACACCCTGAACTGGTTGCCAGCCAATCGCAGGGCACACAGAGACAAACAACCATCCACACTCACAAGCACACCTAGGGACAATTCAGAGCATCCAATTAACCAGCCATGCATGTCTTTGGAATGTGGGAGGAGACCGGAGTACCCGGAGAAGACCCACATAGGCACGGGGAGAACATGCAAACTCCACCCAGGAAGGACAGAGCCTGGACTCGAACGTGCTAACCACACAACCACTAGTATATGATTAGCGATCATTTTGAATGGAGCAGGTCCTCTTCCACGAATCAGCGGGTAAGGCTCAACAGCTGTGTACTCGATCTTTCTGGCATCCACTAAATAGTTCAACTAAGAATACGCAGTCTCCTGGTTGTTAGTAGTTTCGTGAGCATTCATGATAAAAGAACCGGTGAAAGTTCCAATCGAACTTTACAGTACCGTACATGAAAGATTGTTGCACACCTTCAGCCAGTGGGCACAGCTTCCTCCAGCAGGTGATGGCACCCTCTTGTGTGTGCTGACCCATAGTGGTATCCAAAAGGAAGAGCGGTACACCACACGTCACCACAAATGCCAGATATGGCACCAGGAATGCACCTGAATGTTACACACAATTATGCACAATGTTTGCGAGAAGTGTCGTGCCGATGGCCACATTTGCTTACCACCGCCGTTTTTGTAGCACAAGTACGGAAACCGCCATACATTGCCCAGGCCCACAATGTTCCCGGCAACAGCTAGAAGATACTCAATCTTGTTGCTCCAGTGTCCTCTCTCCTCATGTGCATCTTGACGATTTCCCCCTTGCATTGCCTAAAAGTTTGTTTCAGCCACACACACATACGCGACATACACTTAAGGTTACATCATGAGCAACTGGGTGAGTAGTTAACCAGTTTGATGGCGAGATCTCTTTCTCTTGCCGAACTGTTTGAAACTGAAAGCTACTTCTTGTAATATTGAGTATAATAATAATAGTGAGTACCGCCAAGGCTGAATGGGGACACGTGCATTTAATCATTTAATACATTTCCTGATATGATAGTCAGTTAGTTAGCATGTATATCACTTAGCATAATGGGCATGGATACATTTGCAATGTACAGTCGGAGGTGAGATTATGATTAGATTACCAACTACGCCACTGAGCAGTATCAGACATCTGGTATTGGTAATGATGATAAGTTATACAGTATGTATGGAAGTGGGCATGGAAAGTTGAATGTCCCATTGAAAATGAAGGGGGGAAATTTTATTTGTTCATTTCCTTTTTCCTTTCGTACAATCATTCATTATGATATATATTTCAACATACAGTTTACAATGTGTATAACACCCGAAAAGAAAAAGGACTGACGGGATGAAGTCCAAGATTGAATGTGATAATTAAGCATTACATTGTGTGAACATTGTAAGTAATGTGGAATTAGACAATAAATTCCTCAGATGGTGTGAATTTTTTAGTAAGTTGAAATTTGAACGGTAAATTGGATGTTTTCATGTTGGAGTATTCGCTGGACAAAAGAAGTGAGTAGTAGGAAAATTAGTGAAATTAAAAAATGAGTGAAATATTAAAGGTTAGAAATAACATAAGTGACCCACAATGACAAGCACAAGCAACTTGGCGGGCGGGCACGGCCCCCTATGACCTGACCATTGGGCTGTGGCAGGGTGAGACCATTTCGAGATATGAAAGCAGAATGTAAATGTGAACTCTAAATTGAATTTAGGAGAAAGACGACAGAATACGAATTACTTGTGCTAGTTCTCCCTCTAACATGTTCTCATTGAGTGGTCAGTGCCAGCATTTTGAACCAATTGGAGACATTTAAAGGAGTCCTGGCTGACTCCAAAGTAGCCTTAAAAACAACAAAGAACAAAATGTTCTTCTCTCCGAATGGGGTATATACCACGGAAGAGGCACATCAGTTTGGTTCCGGTTCGGTTTGCGACGTGTGGGCTACGTCAAAATACTTGTGCTTCCGACTTTGTGCCCCTCGGTTGCGCGTTCGCAACCCGAACCAAACTGATGTGCAAAATCACGTCCCGCCTCTTCCGTGGCATATACCCCATAATACTGTTAAATGTCAATTTCAAGTTACTGTCTAAAATGCTTGCTTGAAACTGTCCTACCGGCCAAACTGGATTCAGGAAAAACAAGCATTATTTATTTAGCCTAAGATGACTTTTTAATACAATTAATTAATCAGCACTCTAGATAAACATATCAGGTCCACAATGCTCCCGGCAACAGCCAGAAGAAACGCCACCTTGTTGCTCTGGTGACCTCACAGTAACTCAGTTAAGCTGACTGCAAAAATTGGTCGACAAAGAATTACGCCTCCAAATTTTAATAATTTTAAAGCCATATGTCTGGAGTTAAAATCATACCAAAACCCCGTAAACACAAAAAACGTGATCTACGTACACAAAACCTGTTCTACGTACACAAAACATTTTTTTTTTTTTTTGTAGTTAAAGATATGCTTCTTTATATACGTAGATCAAGTTTTGTGTACGTAGATCGCGTTTTTTGTGTTTACGGGGTTTTGGCATGATTCTAACTCCATACCATATTTGCGACACCCACTTACTTACTCGTATACTGCGCAGATATTTGTTGCTGGTGACCCACTGTTCATCAACAAAGCTAGAAATACAGTAGGATGATGCCAAGGGTTTGAGTTTGATTTAAACAAACTACAAAAAAAAAGATACATTTAGCTCACTCATAAGTGCCATTATTTTTATATTTTTATTTTTTAGAATCTCAGCACAAAGAAATCACACACTTGTCACTGGTGAGCTATTTTTGGAAGAGGCCCACCGATTACTTATGTGGTCGCTGGGAGTTGGTCACCTGGTGCCCACGTTAGTGACACCTGCCCTAAAAGCTCAACTTAAATCGAACCTTCCTTGTAGCCACACACACACACGACGCACACACTTAAAGTCACGTAAAAAGCGAATGACTGAGCAATTAATAAGTTTGGAGGGGAAATTTAGATGATCTCCATAACATTGAAGTTCTTCTTCATCTTTTTAATTAAACCCACAAAAATAAAGAGAGCATCTTCGATGATGGCTGCAGCACATCATTTACGTAGGAGACCACAATTTAGCAAAAGAAATAATCAGCTCACCTTTGATGGATTTATCTCTGTCAGTGTACGGCCCTTGGCATCAATGTAACACATATAGCATTCTACTGGTACAAAATCTAATTCCAACATCGAGCACTGAAAGCTAAAACAAAAATAAAACATCAACCGTTTCTATAAAATCCACACTTCATTCCACAGTCAAGCATAACATTCTAATATTGCACAAACTATATCAAACTAAACAAAAGCACATGTCATTAGTGTTTTAAATGCCACTTACCCTTGTGCAAATTTTCCTCAGAGAGCAGTAAAATGGCAACAGGTAGACAAACCAAATTTGCTTCTCTATTCAACTTAACCCCTCTGTTTGCCAACCCAGGTGAATATGACAAACAAGTGCATGAGACAATATGTGCGTGAAGTTGCCCCCCCATCCCACGCAAAATTTGATAGTCTGTTTCGTTGGTGCTCCTTTTTGTGCTGGTTTGTGGCACATAAAGGTTTGTTTGTGCTGTTACTGTTTTGCCGTTATTAGAATTTTTTTTTAGGTCATCTCGAGTTCACCCAGCCCCCATCTATTGAGAAACGGACCTGAAAGTTGGCGTGGACAGTTGAATGTCCCATTGAAAAAGAATGGGGAAAATTTCATTTGTTCATTTAATTTTTCTTTCGGACCATCATTCATTATGACAATTTCAACATACAGTTTACAAAATGTATAACACCCGAAAAGAAAAAGGACTGATGGGATGAAGCCGAAGCTTAAATGTGATAATTAAACCTTACATTGTGTGAAAATTGTAAGTAATGTGGAATTAGACAATAAATTCCTCAGATGGTGTGAATTTGTTAGTAAGTTGAAATTTGAACAGTAAATTGGATGTACTATGTTGGAGTATTCGCTGGACAAAAGAAGTGAGTAGTAGGAAAATTAGTGAAATTAAAAAATGAGTGAAATATTAAAGGTTAGAAATAACATAAGTGACCCACAATGACAAGCACAAGCAACTTGGCGGGCGGGCACGGCCCCCTATGACCTGACCATTGGGCTGTGGCAGGGTGAGACCATTTCGAGATATGAAAGCAGAATGTAAATGTGAACTCTAAATTGAATTTAGTAGAAAGACGACAGAATACGAATTACTTGTGCTAGTTCTCCCTCTAACATGTTCTCATTGAGTGGTCAGTGCCAGCATTTTGAACCAATTGGAGACATTTAAAGGAGTCCTGGCTGACTCCAAAGTAGCCTTAAAAACAACAAAGAACAAAATGTTCTTCTCTCCGAATGGGGTATATACCACGGAAGAGGCACATCAGTTTGGTTCCGGTTCGGTTTGCGACGTGTGGGCTACGTCAAAATACTTGTGCTTCCGACTTTGTGCCCCTCGGTTGCGCGTTCGCAACCCGAACCAAACTGATGTGCAAAATCACGTCCCGCCTCTCCCATGGCATATACCCCATTATACTGTTAAATGTCAATTTCAAGTTACTGTCTAAAATGCTTGCTTGAAACTGTCCTACCGGCCAAACTGGATTTAGGAAAAACAAGCATTATTTATTTAGCCTAAGATGACTTTTTAATACAATTAATTAAAACTCATTCACTGCCAGTCATTATAGAAAATTTTTACATTTCCAATACTCACGTGATATTACATTCAATAATTATATATAAACCGAATCTACCAAATAACAGAATAGACTCCCTACTTTTTGTCCCGTCCCGTTCTTTTATAATTGACAGCAGAAAAATGTAGGTTTGCCAAAATACAGCCATTTCTCCCATGGACTCTGAAACTGTGTTTATTTCCTATAAAATGGGGCAATGATGTCATCTACCGGTGGTTGGGCATCAGTAAAGTTGTTTCCAAGTTTGATATTTACAGTGGAGCATGCTCAGATTCGCCCCCATTTAGCACCGCTCTAAAAAATACAATTGACAAGTATACTTGTCAAAGGCAGTGAATGAGTTAATCAGCACTCTAGATAAACATATCAGGTCCACAATGCTCCCGGCAACAGCCAGAAGAAACTCCACCTGACTGCTCTGGTGACCTCACAGTAACTCAGTTAAGCTGACCGCAAAAATTGGTCGAGAAAGAATTACGCCTCCAAACTTTAATAATTTTAAAGCCATATGTCTGGAGTTAAAATCATACCAAAACCCCGTAAACACAAAAAACGTGATCTACGTACACAAAACCTGAGTTACGTGCACAAAACTTGATCTACGTACACAAAACCTTTCTTGTTGTTGTAGTTGAAGATATGCTTCTTTGTGTACATAGATCTCGTTTTGTGCAAGTATTAGCAAATTACTTGTGCTAGTTCTCCCTCTAACATGTTCTCATTTAGTGGTGAGTGGCAGCATTTTGAACCAGAAATTTGGCTGACTCCAAAGTAGCCTTAAAAAAAACAAAGAACAAATTGTTCTTCTGTCCTAATAATACTGTTAAATGTCAATTGCTTGCTAGAAACTGTCCTACCAGCCAAACTGGATTTACTATAAACAAGCATTATTTATTTAGCTTAAGATGACTTTTTCCATCCATCCATCCATTTTCTTGACCGCTTATTCCTCACAAGGGTTGCGGGGGGTGCTGGAGCCTATCTCAGCTGGCTTTGGGCAGTAGGCGGGGTACACACTGGACTGGTTGCCAGCCAATCGCAGGGCACACAGAGACGAACAACCAACCACACTCACAAGCACACCTCGGGACAATTCGGAGCGCCCAATTAACCTGCCACGCATGTCTTTGGAAAGTGGGAGGAGACCGGAGTACCCGGAGAAGACCCATGCAGGCACGGGCGAAAATGCAAACTCCACCCAGGAAGGCCGGAGCCTGGACTCGAAGCCGAGTCCTCAGAACTGGGACGTGCTAACCACTCTCCACCATGCCACCCAAGATGAGTTTTTAATACAATTAATCAACACTCCAGACAAACACATCAGTTCCACAATGCTCCTGGCAACAGCCAGAAGAAACTCCACCTTGTTGCTCTGGTGCCCTCTCTCGGTAACTCAGTTAAGCTGATCACAAAAATTGGTCAATAAAGATTTATGCGTCCAACACAGATTCATTTCAGAGTCATTTCCTGCAAAAATTAGATTTTAACAAAGTAATAATAATAATAATAATAATAATAATAATAATAATAATAATAGTTGGGCAGTTATGTTAGCATGATGTTTTGGCACAAGAAAACATATACACAGCATTTTAGCCCGGTTGCCTAATAAAAACGGAATTATATAAAGAACTGCTTCTATTGGGGAGTTTGGGATCAGTTCATGGTTTTTTTTTTCTTTTCTTTTTTCTGTGTCACAATCCTTCAAGATCCTCCTCAGTGATGTCTTGCTGCGTGGTCTCTCTATTTAGGGCCAACGAGCAGTCAGGCGGCTTGGGCCAGCACAGGCCATGAAGACGCTAACAAATGGATACAAATGACACTGTTGATTTGAAATATGCCGAAATCATGTTGCTTTTTTTTTTTGGTCACAGAAATCACCTGACTGAGTGTTCCCTTGGCAGTGCTCAGTTTATACAGCGCCCAACCCGGGACCAACAAGATGGAGGACAGGGCCATCATCCAGCCCATCACGTAGGCCCAGGTGGGATACACGTACCAGCGGTTGAATGTCAGTGGCTTGTAGTTAACTAGAGAATATATAAAAGAGCCCTAGACAACAAGAAAAAAAAATTCAAGTTTTAAATACCTACTTGATAATACTTTGATTACTGTTTTTTTATTATTGTTTTTTTTATTACAAATTTAAAGAATAAAATCATAAAACCATTGTTAATAAAATAATATATTTTATATATTTACATACACATTCATTCGTTTAAAAAAATTCAAATGTGGCCTTCAGAACAATTAAGTTCGCCCACCCGTTAAACGGTGCACGTCATGAAATGGATGACAAGCACATAACAGCTCAAACCTGAAGAATGAGAAGTCACACTCACCAGTGAAACCAAAGGGGTCAGGTAGCGCCAGCAGATTTTGAAGAACGGGTTAGGACGCTCGCCTGTCATGTCCGCTATGATGACGCACAGCCGCTCTGCGCCTTCAGGGAAAAGCACACAAGAAAAGCACACAATTTTGAGCCCATATTCAAACTACGGTAAGACTTGTTGTCACTGTTCATTACTGCAATGAAGTCAAAAACCTGTTACCAACAAAACACATTGACTCACGTATCAAATTAAAGTCCTTGATGAAAGCTTACCAGATCTGCAATTTTTTTTGCCAAAAAGACGTCATAAATGACCTCACGATGAAACAAAAAGGAAAGACATGACCCGCCATCAACCTACCAAATATCCAGCCCATTGCCAAGCTTTTAAACACGCAGAGAAAGAGAAGGCAGGCTCCATTGCAAGCATAGTAGTCGAAAAGCTGGAAGACGTACATCCCTCCCTGAGGACGACATCAAAAGAGAAATATTTGGACTCACTGGCCACAATATTAGGTACACCTGTATAAAATTAGAGATACAACAGACTTGTTCACGTACAGTATTCCTCATAAAGTGTCCACAGGAGTACTTGTTTCACAACAGTGACTCGACATCCATCCGTCTCATTTTTGTAAATATTTCATTTTGTAATATTTCCTTTAGCCCAATATTCAAACCAGGTGCATGGCCTTTTTAAGTGGTGTAACTTTTTATCTGAAATAATGATGGCAGTTCACTGACAGACCGATGATCCCCACCTCTGCTTTTACGCACGTATGCCAATAACACAAATGCTCCTGTATATTATACAGCACTGCATGGAATCATGATGCTCTATGGCTGCAATAATGCCTCAAAATATTACGGACCAAGTGGTAATAGCCATATATATATATATATATATATATATATATATATATATATATATATATATATATATATATATATATATATATATATATATATATATATATATATATATATATATATATATATATATATATATATTCTATATATAAAATGCAATAGATCACAAAAACTGCTTTTTGTGGTTCTATTAGACTCGGTGTTCTTAAGAACATATATTTGCACAACTTTATTTGCATCTAAGGTAAACATTTAGATATAAAGAAATATGACATTGTGAGGGGCTGCCATATGGGCCAATGGTCAAATCTTTTGACGGCCCTCTATAGTAGATGAATCTTTTCTATAGGTCTTGCCCTATGTTTACAACAAATTTCAGGCTTTCATCATCAAATGAGCAATTTTTTTCCCCACAAATCTGCCCAACTAGATGGCTCGTCCTTGCTTAGGGGTGGAGCCTCCCGACCTTTGCTTCTGGTTGTTTAGACAATTACTGCTGTGTTATTATTTAAGGGGATATCGATACAACCTGTACACTAAATGTTTGATTAGTAGCAAAGTATCATTTTGTTAGTGCCGTCAAATGATAAGATACAACAATTATTAACAAAAATGGAAAGAAAAGCTAACTTTATTTTTGTGAGCTACTCTATATGGAAGGTAACAGATCACATGATTGATAAGCTATCACCATGTTTATGTTTTGAACTTCAATTGAAGTAAGCTACTTTTTGACAGCACAGATTCATAACCAGTGTGAGTATGTATTCCCACCTCAGTGGCCATGAAGAACTCTGAGAAGAAACACGTGAGGCAGAAGAGCAGGAGGAAACTTTCATGCCTGCCTGCCCGACGCATCACCGTGGGAAATATGTCTGAGAAGGACGTCATCACCACCTCCATGCAAACAAACTATAGAAAAGAGCCTGCTTAAATTGTCGGTTCATTGTCTATGTCATGTCCCTGTCACATCTTGTTGCTGCCTGCTTATCCCATGTCAAGTCTTGTCTTCACAGTATTTGTTTGTATCTGGATTTATGTCTTTGTTTATTTGGTGTTTTGGATAACTCTAGTACCTTTTTCTTGCCAACTTGCTTCCCTCCAGTTGAGTCTACATCAACCCTCACGAAAACTTGACAATCGCACCACATGTACTGAGATATGTACCAAATCATTGTTTATTGGAAATATTATTTTAACTGACTGAACCTTTATTTAACCAGGGAAGGTCCCTCAGAGTTACAATAACACTTCTCACAGGGACTCCTAGTCAAGACAGGTGGCAGAAAATTGTACAACAAACATGAGACTTAACACTTTGGACCATTTAAAGTGGAAGTCAACCCGAAACGTTTCTTGACATTAATATGTTTTATGTGACCTCGCTAAACATGACATTCTGATTAATATTACATTTTTGGAATATGAGTTATGAAGCAAAATCCAGCTGCTTTTATCCATCTCAGACAGCGGCCATTTTGCCACTTGCTGCCAACCAATCACAGCTCAGCTTCAGAAAACAGGTGAGCTGTGATTGGGTGTTGCCTGAGCCCTGAGCAACATGGCATGTCATCTTCAGTCGACTGCTAGTGGTAAAATGGCCGCCCCCTGAGATGGATTAAAAAAAAACGGCTGGATTTTGTTGCTTAACTTTACATATTCCACTAACGCAATATTAACCTGAATAACATCAAGTTATTCACAACAATCAGTGGTCGAACCTGTGTGTCCAGGCCCAGGAGGATGATCATGAAAAAGAAGCAGACCGACCACAATTGAGGCAGCGGCATCATGGCGACCGCCTGAGGGTACGCGTTTAAAGAGATAGTTCGGATTTTTTGACATGAATCTCTATTTCATCCTCACCTCCAGTGTGTGCGATCAACACTGACTTACCCCTGACAGCGTTCTGTGACACGAGTTCTGGTTCGGTGTTGGACGAGAGGAAAAGAGTCCAGCAAGTTGGCTGGGTTCACCTAAATAAAGCGTTTTTTCTTCTCAAAACAATTTGTGTTCAAAAGAGTGGTACATTTTGCACACTAAACTCCTTTCTGAAAAAAGTCAGACGCCATTATTGCCGGGCACTATTTTTCTGTTCGTTCGTATCACTGCGCGGTGCGCCGCATACAGCTAATCGACGCGCTGCAGACAGTTTGATGGCTACATCTTTTTAACGTAGGAGTTACCAACCTTTTGGAAGCTGAGAAAATTAATAATAGCTGTGGAAATAAATAATAATTTGAGAAGAGTTTAAATACTTTTTCATGGCACTGTAACAACATAGAGATGGTGCAAATTTTGGTTTAATTATCGTCAAACACTGCAAACATAAACACAGCTAAATAGCAACTTTACATATTAAAAATGTACACTTTTTACTTCAATAAACACCTATATTACATTTCTTTCAAACCCACTTTTATTCCACAACAAATCATCAAAGTACAATATTTCCCATTAAATATCTAACTAAAAATAGCACATGCCATTATTGTTTCAAATGCTACATACCTTGCTTTTCTTACCAAGGATGCAATTTTTTGCTGCAGTTGTAAAATGGTGACAGATGGCACAAAACACAGCATTTATTTCCCTACTCAACCTGACCTGGGGCCTCATGAATGAAGGGTGCTCCTCCCATCTCGCGAGCAAAGACTACTGTATAAACTTGATGGTATACGTACAAATTAGGCATATACAGCTCTTAGGCAGTGAGTACACGGGTGGGGGTGAGGGGGGCTGTCTCAGGTTGGTCACTCACTATTATTTAACATATATATATATATATATATATATATATATATATATATATATATATATATATACATACATACATCAGATCTACATCAGATACACATCTGCTACTCCTCTATAAATCACGAAATGGTTTGGATCCTGAATATATTCAAGAAATTCTGATTGAGTACAAACCCAGCAGGGCTCTGAGATCGACAGACTCGGGCCAACTAATGGAACCCAGAATTTGAAGCAAACATGGTAAAGCTGCATTTAGCTATTATGCTGCACGCAGATGGAATAGGCTGCCAACAGAAATGAAGTCAGTTAGCTTTAATTAAGTTCTTTATTTTTTATTTATTTTTTATTTTTTTCTTCCTTTTTAATTATTATTTTTATTATTATTTTAAACTTTATTATACAAAATGTTTTAAAGTTTGCTGAGTCATGTTTTAATATTGTCATTGTATGTTCTTTTAGTCAATTGTGTAACCTATTTTTATTTATTCTTCTTCCTCTGAATGTTCACTACAGTTTGTTGATTTTATTCTTCTTCCTCTGAATGTTAACTACTGTTTGTTGATGCTTATGTGTTGCCTTTCCTTGTGTAAAGCACTTTGAGTTGCCTTGTGTATGAAATGTGCTATACGAATAAACTTGTCTTGCCATATATATATATATATATATATATATATATATATATATATATATATATATATATATATATATATATATATATATATATATATATATATATATATATATACATACATACATACATATACGTGGCCCTGATATGCCGTCGTAATTTTAAGATGACTTACTGAATGCCATGAAGTCTTTTTTAGAGCGCTTATAGCCTTAAACACAAATAACTAGGAACAAATTGTTCTTCTCTCCTAATCATACTGTTAAATGTCGATTTCAAGTTACTGTCTAAAATGCTTGCTTGAAACTGTACTACCAGCCAAACTGGATTTACTATGGATGAAAGCTTTCTTTATTTAGCTAAAGATGACTTTTTAATATTTATTTTTTAATATTTTTAATATAGATAAACATCAGGCCCACAATTCTCCCGGCCGGCAACAGCCAGAAGAAACTCCACCTTGTTGCTCTGGTGCCCTCTCTCGGTAACTCAGTTAAGCTGATCACAAAAACTGGTCTACAAAGATTTATGCCCCCAACACAGAATCGTTTAAGAATCATTTCCTGCAAAAATCTGATTTTGACCCCCCAAAAAATAGAAATAATAGTTGGGGAGTTCTGTTGTTAGCAGTTAGCATGATGTTTTGGCACAAGGAAAAACATCCATTGTTTGGAAAATATGAACCTATCTGTTGATCAATACAGCATTTTAGCCCAATATAAATAACTGCTGCTATTGGGGAGTTTGGGATCTGTTCATCTGTGAGTATTTTTTATTTTTTTGCTGTGTCACAATTATTCGAGATCCTCCTCAGTGATGTCTTGCTGCGTGGTCTCTCTATTTAGGGCCAGCGAGCAGTCAGGCGGCTTGGGCCAGCACAGGCCATGGAGACGCTAACAAATGGATACAAATGACACTGTTGATTTGAAATGTGCCAAGATCATGTTGCTTTTTTTTTTTTTTTTTTTTTTTGGGTCACAGAAATCACCTGACTGAAGCTTCCTTTGGCGGTGCTCAGTTTATACAGCGCCCAACCCGGCACCAACAAGATGGAGGACAGGGCCATCATCCAGCCCATCACGTAGGCCCAGGTGGGATACACGTACCAGCGGTTGAATGTCAGTGGCTTGTAGTTAACTAGAGAATATATAAAAGAGCCCTAGACAACAACAAGAACATTTTTCAAGTTTCAAAAATCTACTACATAGTACTTTGATTACTGTTAAATTAAATAATTACATTAATTAAAATAATGTAGTTGAAATATTTTACGTATACTTTTAAAATTTTTAGCCCCTCATCAATGCACGACCTAGACTAGACCATTCATTTGTTTTAAAACTCAAATGTGACCTTCAGAACAAATTCGCCCAACCGTTAAATGGTGCAAGTAATGGAATGGCTGAAAAGCACATTACAGGTCAAACCTGAAGAATGCGAAGTCCCACTCACCAGTGAAACCAAAGGGGTCAGGTAGCGCCAGCAGATTTTGAAGAACGGGTTAGGACGCTCGCCTGTCATGTCCGCTATGATGCCGCACAGCCGCTCTGCACCTTCAGGGAAAAGCACACAATTTTAAGCCCATATTCAAACTACTGTCAGACTTGTCATTCATTGTTCATTGCTGTAACAAAATCAAAAATCTGCTATCAACAAACCACATCGACTCACATATCAAATTAAAGGCCTTGATGAAAGCTTACCAGATCTGCAATTCCTTCTGCCAATAAGTCATAAGTGACCATACTATGAAAAAAAAATGAAATACATGACCCTTCAACCTACCAAATATCCAGCCCATTGCCAAGCTTTTAAACACACAGAGAAAGAGGACACAGGTTCCACTGCAAGCGTAATAGTCGAAAATCTGAAAGACGTACATCCCTCCCTGAGGACATCAAAGAGAAATATTTGTACTCACTGGCCACAATATTAGGGACACCTGTATTACGTAATACTCAACTCAACTTTATTTATAAAGCACTTTAAAACAACCGTTGCTGAATACAAAGTGCTGTGCATGGAATAGAAAGCAGTCACAAAGTAAAGTCAAGTGAAACAAGAATACATGTGTGTTTATTTATTTATAGCAAATCATAATTCATTGGAAAGGGTATTTGAATTCATTTAACAAGGGAAGATCCCATTGAGTTACAATAACTAGAGTAATAGAGTTACAAATTCTTCTCACAGAGAGTCCTAGTCAAGACAGGTGGCAGAAAATTGTACAACAAACATCAGACTCAACAGAGCCACATACAAACAACTACCGGTATACTAAATTTGATACATTTTTGGACCAATTATTGGATCATTTCCAACAGTGATTAGGAATCAGTGTTCGAACCTGTGTGTCCAAGCCCAGGAGGATGATCATGACAAAGAAGCAGACCGACCACAATTGAGGCAGCGGCATCATGGCGACGGCCTGAGGGTACGCGATGAACGCCAAGCCTGGACCTGGGAAAAATATGGACTGTTTAAAGGCCCTGTCTGCCGGTTTGACTCTGGAAAAGACACTTTTTAAATATTGGATTTAAACAAACTACGAGCATGCACGATTCTGTTTACAATCTCTTCCACCGCCTCGCTTCATAGAAGGCTGTCCTCTTTCAACTCTCAGCCGTTTTAAAGTAAGCGATGAGATCGGTGGAGCTACAACGATGAATAGCTGAATCCCAAGCTCACCGGCTACATGCTACAAACACTTGATGTGCGCATGCGCAGTTAGGAATGAGCACACACACAACGTCGTTACGTAAACATTTCTCCAGATTGAGTGACAGGATGGGGAACCAATCATTAAGATGATCCACCCGTAAGATGCCAAAATACCTTTAAAGAGAATTATAAGAATATTTCAAGTTTACCTGACTCGGTCACCTCTGCGACAGGAACGCCTTGCTCATGAGCCATGAATCCCAGCACTGAGAACACAGCAAAGCCAGCTACCACACTGGTACAACTGTTCAGCAAACACAGCCACAAGCAATCCCTGCAACACACAAACATATTTGTATCATATATATATATATATATATATATATATATATATATATATATATATATATATATATATATATATATATATATATATATATATATATATATATATATATATATATATATATATATATATATATATATTATATATATTTTTTTTTTTAATGGCTTAGTGGTGACACTAACTTGTAGCAATTGTTGCTGCGGGTGTTGAAACTTCCCATTACAATTAGCGAGCCTCCACCAAGGCTGTAGGAGAAGAAGATCTGCGAGGCGGCATCCATCCACACCTGTTCAAAAAGACAGCCACTGCCATAGATGTGTTTTTCCTCCATCAGAGTGCAT
Source organism: Festucalex cinctus (assembly GCF_051991245.1). Taxonomy (NCBI): domain Eukaryota; kingdom Metazoa; phylum Chordata; class Actinopteri; order Syngnathiformes; family Syngnathidae; genus Festucalex; species Festucalex cinctus. The sequence goes on along the minus strand of NC_135423.1, from coordinate 13,268,195 downwards.
GTAATGTAACACATTCATACTTGAGGGTCCATGAGTCGTGACGGCTCAGGAAAAATGTAGAACTCCACTCCTTGTCTGGCTCCCGGCAGAGTGATTCCTCGGATCAAAAGGATGAGGAGCATCACGTAAGGGAAAGTGGCAGTGAAATAAACCGCCTGGGTGAGAGGAGGGTCACAAGATTTCACAGCATTTAATGAGTATTTATTTCGAGCAATTTGATGGACTTCACCTTTCCAGTTGATTTGATGCCTTTCCAGATACAGAAGTAACAAATGACCCACACAGCCAGGAGGCACAGAAGCACCTCCCACCTGATGCTGCCAATCTCCTCAATGCCCCCTGAGATTTTCAACACTCGGCGTCTGAACAGGTTCAAAAATGACAACAACATATTTAGTGTCACGTAGAATGTTTTAATGTGATATTTAATGTTTTGTCTTCCTTACTCCCAGAATTCCATTGCTCCTGAGGTTCCGTTGGTGTGGTTGGTGTGGTGCCTTGTAATGTTGACACAATCAGCTAAAAGAATTAGAAGTATTCATTCTCTGAAGTATATGCCGTATGTAGCGTACAAAGGCTTGGGGAGTATGTGCAAGACCTCACCCGTGTTCCAGTCGTTGTCACAGGAGCTCCAGGGCAGTGGAGAGTTGAAAGAGAACGCCAGGTAGAAGAAAGCCCAGGCCATAATAATATTGTAGGTCACGTAATTGTACAGCTGGATCAGCTGCCCCCCATAGCCGATACCTGACACACCACACATTTGAGGTTCAGTATTCAATGATTTTCCTGACTAAGATGACTTGACTTGACTTGACTTGACTTGTCTCCAAATGGAGAAATTTGTCTTGGAGCATGGTGCTGCAAGGTGCCATTGCCTATGTCTGTATAATTTCTTATTTGTTTTCTTCCATTTTTTACCAAAATGAATAACATTTCTGAACACCTAAACACACACACAAAAATCACCAAACTCATCGTGGTGAAAAATTTGATGACAACAAAATGGCTCCGTGGCGCCCCCTATTGTGGAAAAGCAAAAACCAATCCCGGCACGTTTGACCCAGGGCTACAAATATTAGCAGGTACGTGTATGTAGAAAAAAGGTCCATTGCAACCATATTCTAAAATTATTTATTTTTTATTTTTTTAATGTCCTATTTTGGCAATTTTTTTGCACATTTACAGGTGTCATACTTTTGCCCACTTCGCCTAGACCGTTCGTCCGATTGACTGCACCATGACATGCCTGCACCATGTTAAGACTTGGGACAATGGGGGAAAAAATCGTAATTTTTCAAAATACTATATGACGGGAGCGGGGAATTAAAATTTGTGCTCGTATTTCGTGGAGGAGATGAAGAGGAAATACTTAAAAACCTGTCCGCAAAAGATCCCAAAAAAATCCCAAACTTCACATGTATATGAACTCATTCCGTCCCAAACATTTTCACCGAAGCAACCCCCTTCGTTCCCGGCTGTTTTACTGGATTTTGACTGATTTTGCAAGGCCCATAGAATACGGTGTTCTATTGCTATAAAAACATGGAACATACCAAAAGAAAGATTATACTCTTCTTTCATCAGGAAAAATAATATGGGGGGTGCTGGAGCCTATCTCAGCTGGTTTTGGACAGTAGGCGGGGTACACCCTGAACTGGTTGCCAGCCAATCACAGGGCACACAGAGACGAACAACCAACCACACTCACAAGCACACCTAGGGACAATTCGGAGCGCCCAATTAACCTGCCACGCATGTCTTTGGAAAGTGGGAGGAGACCGGAGTACCCGGAGAAGACCCATGCAGGCACGGGGCGAAAATGCAAACTCCACCCAGGAAGGCCGGAGCCTGGACTCGAAGCCGAGTCCTCAGAACTGGGACGTGCTAACCACTCTCCACCATGCCACCCAAGATGAGTTTTTAATACAATTAATCAACACTCCAGACAAACACATCAGGTCCACAATGCTTCTGGCAACAGCCAGAAGAAACTCCACCTTGTTGCTCTGGTGCCCTCTCTCGGTAACTCAGTTAAGCTGATCACAAAAATTGGTCAACAAAGATTTATGCGTCCAACACAGATTCATTTCAGAGTCATTTCCTGCAAAAATGAGATTTTAACAAAGTAATAATAATAATAATAATAATAATAATAATAATAATAATAATAATAATAATAGTTGGGCAGTTATGTTAGCATGATGTTTTGGCACAAGAAAACATATACACAGCATTTTAGCCCGGTTGCCTAATAAAAACGGAATTATATAAAGAACTGCTTCTATTGGGGAGTTTGGGATCAGTTCATGGTTTTTTTTTTCTTTTCTTTTTTCTGTGTCACAATCATTCAAGATCCTCCTCAGTGATGTCTTGCTGCGTGGTCTCTCTATTTAGGGCCAGCGAGCAGTCAGGCGGCTTGGGCCAGCACAGGCCATGAAGACGCTAACAAATGGATACAAATGACACTGTTGATTTGAAATATGCCAAAATCATGTTGCTTTTTTTTTTTGGTCACAGAAATCACCTGACTGAGTGTTCCCTTGGCAGTGCTCAGTTTATACAGCGCCCAACCCGGGACCAACAAGATGGAGGACAGGGCCATCATCCAGCCCATCACGTAGGCCCAGGTGGGATACACGTACCAGCGGTTGAATGTCAGTGGCTTGTAGTTAACTAGAGAATATATAAAAGAGCCCTAGACAACAAGAAAAAAAAATTCAAGTTTTAAATACCTGCTTGATAATACTTTGATTACTGTTTTTTTATTATTGTTTTTTTATTACAAATTTAAAGAATAAAATCATAAAACCATTGTTAATAAAATAATATATTTTATATATTTACATACACATTCATTCGTTTAAAAAAATTCAAATGTGGCCTTCAGAACAATTAAGTTCGCCCACCCGTTAAACGGTGCACGTCATGAAATGGATGACAAGCACATAACAGCTCAAACCTGAAGAATGAGAAGTCCCACTCACCAGTGAAACCAAAGGGGTCAGGTAGCGCCAGCAGATTTTGAAGAACGGGTTAGGACGCTCGCCTGTCATGTCCGCTATGATGACGCACAGCCGCTCTGCGCCTTCAGGGAAAAGCACACAAGAAAAGCACACAATTTTGAGCCCATATTCAAACTACGGTAAGACTTGTTGTCACTGTTCATTACTGCAATGAAGTCAAAAACCTGTTACCAACAAAACACATTGACTCACGTATCAAATTAAAGTCCTTGATGAAAGCTTACCAGATCTGCAATTTTTTTTGCCAAAAAGACGTCATAAATGACCTCACGATGAAACAAAAAGGAAAGACATGACCCGCCATCAACCTACCAAATATCCAGCCCATTGCCAAGCTTTTAAACACGCAGAGAAAGAGAAGGCAGGCTCCATTGCAAGCATAGTAGTCGAAAAGCTGGAAGACGTACATCCCTCCCTGAGGACGACATCAAAAGAGAAATATTTGGACTCACTGGCCACAATATTAGGTACACCTGTATAAAATTAGAGATACAACAGACTTGTTCACGTACAGTATTCCTCATAAAGTGTCCACAGGAGTACTTGTTTCACAACAGTGACTCGACATCCATCCGTCTCATTTTTGTAAATATTTCATTTTGTAATATTTCCTTTAGCCCAATATTCAAACCAGGTGCATGGCCTTTTTAAGTGGTGTAACTTTTTATCTGAAATAATGATGGCAGTTCACTGACAGACCGATGATCCCCACCTCTGCTTTTACGCACGTATGCCAATAACACAAATGCTCCTGTATATTATACAGCACTGCATGGAATCATGATGCTCTATGGCTGCAATAATGCCTCAAAATATTACGGACCAAGTGGTATATATATATATATATATATATATAAAATGCAAGATAGATCACAAAAACTGCTTTTTGTGGTTCTATTAGACTCGGTGTTCTTAAGAACATATATTTGCACAACTTTATTTGCATCTAAGGTAAACATTTAGATATAAAGAAATATGACATTGTGAGGGGCTGCCATATGGGCCAATGGTCAAATCTTTTGACGCCCTCTATAGTAGATGAATCTTTTCTATAGGTCTTGCCCTATGTTTACAACAAATTTCAGGCTTTCATCATCAAATGAGCAATTTTTTTCCCCACAAATCTGCCCAACTAGATGGCTCGTCCTTGCTTAGGGGTGGAGCCTCCCGACCTTTGCTGCTGGTTGTTTAGACAATTACTGCTGTGTTATTATTTAAGGGGATATCGATACAACCTGTACACTAAATGTTTGATTAGTAGCAAAGTATCATTTTGTTAGTGCCGTCAAATGATAAGATACAACAATTATTTAAAAAAAATGGAAAGAAAAGCTAACTTTATTTTTGTGAGCTACTCTATATGGAAGGTAACAGATCACATGATTGATAAGCTATCACCATGTTTATGTTTTGAACTTCAATTGAAGTAAGCTACTTTTTGACAGCACAGATTCATAACCAGTGTGAGTATGTATTCCCACCTCAGTGGCCATGAAGAACTCTGAGAAGAAACACGTGAGGCAGAAGAGCAGGAGGAAACTTTCATGCCTGCCTGCCCGACGCATCACCGTGGGAAATATGTCTGAGAAGGACGTCATCACCACCTCCATGCAAACAAACTATAGAAAAGAGCCTGCTTAAATTGTCGGTTCATTGTCTATGTCATGTCCCTGTCACATCTTGTTGCTGCCTGCTTATCCCATGTCAAGTCTTGTCTTCACAGTATTTGTTTGTATCTGGATTTATGTCTTTGTTTATTTGGTGTTTTGGATAACTCTAGTACCTTTTTCTTGCCAACTTGCTTATTACAACTTATTCACAACAATCAGTGGTCGAACCTGTGTGTCCAGGCCCAGGAGGATGATCATGAAAAAGAAGCAGACCGACCACAATTGAGGCAGCGGCATCATGGCGACCGCCTGAGGGTACGCGATGAACGCCAAGCCTGGACCTGGAAAAACCGAGATATCTTATTTTTAGATAATGCAGTGTTGCACTATTGCGCTTTCCCCACCCCTTAGTAGTGCAACGCTATTTTTTGTAACCGGACAGGAAATAATCCCCAATAAAAAGAGAGGAAGCAGAGCATCTTTGCCAGTTTGTAACTGACAACTCTGCTCTCCTCGCTGCGAGTAAAAACGAATAAGTCTTGTCTTCTCATCCTTGTGTTGTCATTCTTATATGTAATCCTAACAGTAGGATTAAACAGAATGTCATGTTTAGACTAGTGAGGTCACTTGAGGGAAATTTTAAGTTTACCTGACTCGGCCACCTCTGAAATAGGAACGCCTTGCTCATGAGCCATGAATCCCAGCACCGAGAAGACAGCAAAGCCAGCTACCACACTGGTACAACTGTTCAGCAAACACAGCCACAAGCAATCCCTGCAACACACATATACACTTATCTTTTGAACGTTTTAAGTTCAAACTATTAAGAGGCTGTGCTATAGTTGGAATACTCGTATTGGATCCCATTGGTAAGTCCCGGTGTGAGGTGTGTTTATTGTTTTCTTGCTTAATTGTGACACTAACTTGTAGCAATTGTTGCTGCGGCTGTTGTAGCTGCCCAGTACAGTCAGGGTGCCTATACCGAGGCTGTAGGAGAAGAAGATCTGCGAGCCGGCATCCATCCACACCTGTTCAATAAAGACACCCACTACCATAAATGTGTTTGTCCTCCATCTGAGTACATGTAACACATTCATACTTGAGGGTCTGCGAGTCGTGAGGGCTCGGGCAGAATGTAAAACTCCACTCCTTGTCTGGCTCCCGGAAGAGTGATTCCTCGGATCAATAGGATGAGGAGCATCACGTACGGGAAAGTGGCAGTTAAATACACCACCTGGGTGAGAGGAGGGGCACAAAATGTTATGGCATTAAATGAGTATTTATTTGATGCAGTTTGATGTACAGTAAAGTTCACCTTTCCAGTTGATTTGATGCCTTTCCAGATACAGAAGTAACAAATGACCCACACAGCCAGGAGGCACAGAAGCACCTCCCACCTGATGCTGCCAATCTCCTCAATGCCAGCTGTGATATTCAACACTCGACGTCTGGATAGGTTGAACATTGACAACATATTTTGTCACGTGGAATGTTTTAAAGATGCTACTGTATATTGATGTATTTTTTTCCCCTTACTCCCAGAATTCCATTGCTCCTGAGGTTCCTTTAGTGTGGTTGGTGTGGTTCCTTGTTGTAATGTCGACACAATCATCTAAAAGAATGGCATTTTTTATTTTATTTTTATTTTTTTTAACTTTGTCATGTTACAGAAGAAAAAAAAACACGTATTCAGAATACAGGTTACAGGTTTGTTTTATGAAACAGGTTCAAATGGATCTTTAGTTGTCAACACCAATGTAATATGTCCCTCCACATTTGCCTTACTGTCATTGTGCCAGGCACAGTCTAAACAACTAATGTACAAAAACTAAATGTCGCCTAAAGCATGTAAACTGAGATCATTTTTCACCAACATTTACGCTGACATCTTTACTTGTGTGCACTTTATCCTCTTAAAATATTACAACCATTGTCCCAATATTAGCGATTTTATACCAACAGTATTTTCCCAAGCTTCTGTTTCTAATTGGGATGATCGTGATATTTCTTTTTAGAGGTTAATGTATAGGCATAAGTAAAATGGCCACATATATTTTGGTGATGAGTGATTGCAGTTTTATGACGTTAAGTGACGAAAACTTTTATGCATAATTAAAAGGGTGTGTAGAAGTTAGTGCCATCTAGTGGTGAACTAATAGAATGCAGTGACCTAAGTGCATATAGGTTACTTCATGAGTAAAGGTTCGCTCCCCCGCCTGGGAGACCCATGTGTGGCTTACATGATGTGAGCTTGTGTGATTAAAAAATAAATAAAAATAAAATAAAAAAAACTTCATGAGTAAAAAAATAATCATAACAGCTATACCATTGAGTCATTTATTTGTATGCCGTTTCAACTACCAGCAATATAGCGTCATGACTAAGGGTGTCACGATTTCGATTTTTTATCGAAATCGATCGAAATTACGTCACGATTTCGAGCATCGAAATAGAAGAGAGGACACACGATTGTTCAGGCTGTATTTGTTCCATGACTTTGGATACAATATATTTTTTGTTGTTGTTGCACATTGCACATTATTTTAAGAGGAACGCACAGCACACTGTTGTAACCAAAAACAGTCAATAGATGGCAGGCACCCACTGTGACTTTTTGTTTTTGTTTTTTTATTTTTTATTTTACACTTCAGTAAGAACAAGACGGTTAACTTTATATTGTAAATAAATTCTTTGAATTTGATCATTCCTGCCTAATGTCAATTATCATATATTACATAAATTTACACAAAAATAATATGGAAATTGCATCACCTATATGTAGCCGATCTTTTGAAATAAGATTTACTGTACAATGAATAGAACCAATGATCATAGACTAGCCTTAGCCTACAGAAGCATATGCCTCTGTGTTATAAAGTGGGGGAGCGAAAAAAAAAAAAAAAAAAAAATCGAAAAAAAAATCGAATCGTGACCCCAAAATCGAAATTTAAATCGAATCGTGGAGTTGGCGAATCGTGACACCCCTAGTCATGACTCACCTGAATTACATTGTCTGACTATCAGAGCTGTCATCACCGCCTCTATGCTGTCTAGCTATTAATGCTTGAGTGTCTGAGTGATTATACGAACTGTAATGGTTAGATCAAAGCAACAGATAAATGACAGATCAAGGGTTGCTTTTATAAGATATAAGAAAATTTGCAACCAAGAATCAGGAGTCGCAAAAATAAATAAATAAATAAAAAAAATAAAAAACTTGCAGCCAAATTTTAAAAACTTGAAAATTTGTAATTTCATGAGAACAATGTTTTTTTTTATTTGTAAAGGAAAACATCATTTTTTTAATTGTTTGAAAATTGGTTTATTTTGTTTGCCTTTTTTTAAAAATTACAAATCTTTATTTTGATTGCAAATAAAGACACAAATTTCCCTCCTTGTGTGTAATATATGACTTGGCCTTCATAAAGGTTGAAAAATGGGGTGAGGGTTATTTGCTCAAAAAGGGTCATGATGCATACGTTGTCATTGTGTGTAGGACCTCACCTGTGTTCCATTCGTTGTCGCAGGTGCTCCAGGGCAGTTGAGAATTGAAGGAGAATGCCAGGTAGAAAACAGCCCAGGCCAGAATAATCATGTAGGTCGTGCAGGTGTACAGCGCGATCAGCTGCCCACCATAGCCAATACCTGACACACCACACATTTCAAGTTCAGTGTTCAATGATTTTCTTCACTTTTCTCCATAAGGAGAAATTTGTTTTGGAGCAAGGAACAGCTGCATACTGTACATGAAAACAAATAAACATACATCAATATTACATTTGAAATAAGAAAGGTCCCTCACACATCAACATGTTTCCTCCACAGTGAGTTTTTTTGGTTTTATTATAGCCTATATATTATTTTTAATGCGTGAGAAGTGTTGCACACCTTCAGCCAGCGGGCACAGCTTCCTCCAGCAGGTGATGGCACCTTCTTGTGTGTGCTGGCCCAAAGTGGTCTCCAAAAGGAAGAGCGGTATGCCGCACGTCACCACAAACGCCAAATATGGCACCAGGAACGCACCTGAAAGTTACACACTGTAAATGAACCTGTTATTGTTTTTTGGTGTTGCATTTTTTGTGCTATAGTGTTGTTTTGTTTTCCGTTGTGCCATTGCAGTATGGTATAGGTGACGATTTTATTTTGAAGTGAACAGGAAGTGGTGTCAAAAATCGAGAGGAAATAACGTAACAAACCGACATACCGCCCTTTGTAGTGTTCCAAGGTTGAGGAAGACGTGTGTGCGCCAGCAAGATAGAGAGAAGGAAAACAACTAAGGTTAAGGATTCACCGACTATTTATTAGCACCTGGTTGAGAAGGGAACGAGGTTTGTGTCGTCATGTTTATGGTTAATGGATTAATATTGTTACATTTCACGTTGTTTGTTTGTATAATTTGCTGCGTGGTGAAACACTATCATTTTCACCCACTAGATTGTGCTAACGCACTACGCTAAGGCTTAAGATTCTGTTTTGTTTACTGAGGATTTGTATCTCTATATGTTTTTTTTTGTTTTTTTTGTTAGAAGGAAAAGGCAACGGGCAAGGTTACATTTTTTATATACTATGTTAATTGTAGGCAAAAATATGAACAATAAGGTGATTCATTTGTGGTACAGGGTTTGAATGGGGTAAGATGTATGCATGGAACATGCCGTTTAAGTTGTTAATTTTATTTTGTTTTGTATTGTAGCTCTTACGGTGTGTTCACAATAAGGAAAGGTCAATAAAAAATTGTGAACCATCAGTTGGAGAGATCACCTTTATTTCAACCCAGGATGCTACACACACACACACACACCCACACACACACACACTTGTGATATGTCGTGTTGAAGAAGTGCCGACGGCCACATTTGCTTACCACCGCCATTTTTGTAGCACAGGTACGGAAACCGCCACACATTGCCCAGGCCAACAACGTTTCCGGCAACAGCCAGAAGATACTCCATCTTGTTGCCCCAGTGTCCTCTTTCCTCAAGTGCATCTTGGCGTTTCCCTCCTCGCATTCTCTAAAAGTGTGTGGCTGAAAGGAATTCATTCATACACACACACACGCACGGACACGAGACACACTTAAGGTCACATCATGAAGAACTGCATGAGCAAGTCTTTAAAGAGATAGTACATATACATATATATATATATATATATATATATATATATATATATATATATATATATATATATATATATATATATATATATATATATATATATATATATATATATATATATATATATATATATATATATATATACACATATATATATATATACACATATATATATATATATATATATATATATATATATATATATATATATATATATATATATATAGATTAGATTAGATTGATACACATTTCTGAAATAAGAATGACCTAAAATAATGGTATTATTAATGCCTGACTTACCATATTTAATCAGCCGATATTAGCTCTTTCAAAGTAAAAAAAAATCTGCAAAAAAGAAATTATTTTGTATACTTTAACACACTACAAGATAAAACAAAGAAATTCATGTTCAAACCAGGTGAAAAAATTGGCTAATTTTTTGACAATTTGGTCTGTTGTAAACTTAAATAATAAAGGACAAAGTATTGTAAAACAGGCAAATGTTCTGCCTGTACTTCAGATTTGTAATGGTTGTAAGCATTAAGCTTGCAACTGGATCAGGGAGTGCCCTGAATAAAGAAGGGATGGGCTCCAGCACCCCCGCGACCCTTGTGTAAATAAGCGGTTTGAAAAATTGTTGGATGGCTATATCAAGGACTGCAAACTAAATAGTAACATTTGCATATATTAAAAATGTACAAATTTTACTTAATTAAATAAATATCTATCGTATATTTCTTTCAAACCCACTTTTATTGCACAGTGAATCATAAAACTGCAATATTGCCCATAATGCATCCGGTTCCATCCATTATCTGAACAGCTTATCCTCAATCCACCAAAAAAAATAGCACATGCCATTATTGTTTCAAATGCTACATACCTCACTTCACCGACCAAAGTTGCAAACGTTTCTGCAGTTGTGAAATGGTGACAGGTTCACAAAACTCTGCTCAACCGGACCTGCTCTCTGCTTGGCAAACCAGGTGAATGTGTTAACTTCAGCTGTGGTGAAATTAGAATTATACAAACACACTCAAAGTTTGTGGTGAGATCAAAGTAAACTTAATTAAACTAGAGTTGATTGATTAGGCATGAGTTCACACCAGGCCACAATGTCACGGGATTGGCCGTCACTGCCTAAGTTTACACAACATGCTTATATAATCACGAGATTCAAGCAATATGGGTGCTATTGCTATGTGTTTACAGATTTTAAATCACATTTGTGAGAGGAATTACACACCAGGAATTACACCAAAAATGGGACAAACATTTTTTTGTACACTTTATGTACACTTTAGGTAGGCCTTTATATAACATTGACTGCCTACTTTTGTTACTCAGGGTATCACCAAGTCAAAATAATTTATTACCAAAGGTAGGAAGAATTTAATGCAAGACTAATAATTAGACATAACATTTATTATTACCCTTTAAATAACTGCATGCATGCTCAAGTTTATCGTATCACAGGTTCTTCGAAAGAAACTGTCTACTAACTAGACTCTGCATTTTCTGGAGAAATTGTGCGTGAATGCTAAAACTCAATGCAAGCATTTGAATGCATGTGGAATGTATAACAATAATGTTAAATGTTATTGAATTAATGGCTGTTAAATCTGCTGAATGCAGAGAATTGAATTCCGAATTGTTACTGCTACGTATGGCCAAAAATGATTCTGCACACTCCCTTCTTCATGTAGCTACACAATGCACACTTGACATCATGCCTGCAGAAAGAGGGCGGGAAATTCAAACCCAAATATAGTGTGAAAATTATTGACGAAAGGCTTGCAGGAGTTCCCATTGTTAACAGCTAAGGTGTTAATCAACTAAATTAAAAAAAAATATTTCTGTCATAAATGGTCAAAATAAAAAAGGCTATTGTAAAATATTTGGGGGGAATTTGTTACACAGAGCAGCATTAAATAATTGGACAATGAGTTGCACTAAAATGTGGTCCAATCAAACTGGAATCAAACACAGGGCCTCCAATACGGTATTGCTAAGACTCAAGCAGTTACAAAAAAAAAAAACAGCCTTTGCTTGAGGTTATTTATTCAATCAAGTAGTCACAAGTTCACAACCCATGTGTGCTATTCAAAACCTGACTCTCATCTTATCCCCCTTCAGCATGTTTGCACACTCATCTTCTGAAATGTATGATAGCGTCTTGTACTTCTTGTTTTCCACCTCAACAATCTGTTTATTGACAGTTTTGGATAGAGTAGATAAACATTACAGTAACAAGATGAAAATAAAATAACGGACAAAGGACAAAATGAACATTGTTTCCTATTTGGTAAACTATGTGAATTGTTGCTCCTCTTTTTTGTCTTGGTTTAGTTTAATCTTGAACTTTCATTTCTTTTCATCTTTTCACTGTTTCTGTTGATATCCAGATTTTGTTGTGATTTTCCACACGACTTCCAGAAATGTCTCTCATATGTTGGAGGTAAAAACTCGAGTCTGCAAGTTAAATCAGTGAGCCTGCAGCTAACTTGGGGTAACTGGAGAGGTTTTCATCTTGGGCGTCGCACTCCTTAAAAATGATCAGAAGACAGATTATTTACTTCAATAATGGTGAGACAATTAGAGAAGTTTCTACCTATGCTAATACATAACGACCAGACAGGTTTTATACATCGTCGACAAACACTGGACAATATACGTAGGACGCTACATGTTGTGGATTATATACAAAAAAATAATACTGAAGCAATGGTAATTAGTGTGGATGCTGAAAAGGCATTTGATTCAGTGAATTGGGGCTTTCTTTACAAGGTTCTTCATAAATTTGGTTTTCATAATGATACGATAAAAATTATACAGGCGCTGTATACCAACCCAACAGCGAGGGTCAAAGTCAATGGTTATCTTTCTCACAGTTTTATTTTAGAGAGGGGCTCAAGGCAGGGGTGTGCATGGTCACCATTACTTTTTGCACTTTACCTAGAGCCATTAGCCCAACACATTAGACAGAACAGAGACATTCAAGGGATTGTCATCAATGGGATAGAACATAAATTGGCGTGTTATGCTGATGATATTTTGGTTTATTTGGGATATCCAACTCAATCACTACCCAAGATTATGCAATCATTTGAGCAATTTGGCTTACTGTCTGGATATAAAATTAATGTGCAGAAAACTCAACTGCTTACATATAATTATGACCCCCCCCCCCCCCCACACACATATTAAGGATAACTATCCTCTTGCATGGCAAACAAAATATCTGAAATACATGGGAATTATTTTGCCAAAAGAACTGAATAGACTGTCCGTGGTCAATTATCTACCTCTTCAAAATAGGCTCAAGGAAGATGTAGGAAGGTGGAACTTAATCCCCTTCTTTACTTTTTGTTCAAGAATTGAATCAATCAAGATGAACATACTTCCGAGATTCCTATACTTGTTCCAGACCCTGCCAACAGAATTGAGTCAAAATCAGTTCAATGAATGGGACAAAATGTTACTGAAGTACATATGGCAGAATAAGAGACCTCGAGTTTGTCTCAAAACCTTGCAGCTGTCTAAGGAGAAGGGGGGATGGGGACTACCATCACTCAGGGAATATTATTGTGCATCTCAAATGAAAGCAATGGTGTACTGGTGTGACCCTACATATGATGCACAGTGGAAGAGAATGGAAGAGGGTGTGGTTCCGATCCCCATACAAGCCATCCTTGCTGACAGACAAATTCAAAATTATATAGATACTATAGACAATCCATGGGTTAAATTAACCCTCAAAGTTTGGAAGATGACTTTAAAACGATATGATCTAGGTAAAGAAATTGTGACTCTGAAATGGTGTGCATATGATTCAGATTTTATGCCCAACAAATCTGACATTGGATTTAAAAATTGGACAACAAGAGGGATAACTGCTCTATGTTAGATAATGAATGGTGGTCAGCTGCTTGGTTTTGAGGCACTCCGGCAAAACTATGGTCTTGAAAAACAAGATTTCTACCGGTACCTACAGATGAGACATTATGTTGAAACAAAACTGAAGGAGGCGAGAGGTGTACAAGTGGATTTGATAGGCATGTTTAGAAAAGCTTATGATTCAAAAATTGAAGGTAAAATTATTTCAGGCATATATAAGGCTCTTTCTAATCTAAAACCATATTCTACATCTTATATTAAAAATAAGTGGGAAACAGAGGGGGAGCTTAACATTACGGAGGAGGAATGGACAATGATATGGAGGTATCAAGGGAAATGCACCAGCTCGTTAAGCTGGAAAGAGTTTGGTTGGAAATGATTGATAAGATATTTTATCACACCTGAGCAAAAATCCCACTATGATAATAATCCCCCGACTTGTTGGAGAAATTGTGGCAGTCGCAATGCAAACCACTACCACGTGTTCTGGAACTGCTCTTTTATTAAAGTCTATTGGGAGGAAATTCACAAGGCATTACAGAATATATTTAAACGTCTAATATTCTCTGAGATTAAATTTTTGTGGTTTGGACATATCCCTCAGGACTGGTTGAAAAAAAGACAAACAATTGGTTAGCATTTTGTTGGTTGCTAGTAAAAAGGCTCTAACTAGGAAGTGGTTGACACAAGAAACCCCAACGCTAAATGAGTGGATTGACATCACTATGGACATTTACAAAATGGAGAAAATAACGGCATACGTCAATCATAGAAGTGGACAATTTATTTCCTGCTGGGAAAGTGGATTCATTTTGTAAAACCCCTTAGGCTGGACTTTAATTTTGACAATGATTGAATGAGTCTGAAAAAGACATTACTCCCTATTTGTTTGTTTTTTTTGTTTTGTTTTTCTTTTAGTTTTATGGCAACAACTTATTGAGTATAAGTATGTATATGTGCTTCGTTTGGTATGTGATTCAGATCTGCATTACGAAGACAGATGTTTTGCACATATGGAGTGTAATTCTAACGTTTTGATTTCTGTTTATTTTCTGTGTTAAAGAATTCAAAAAAAAGTTCATTACACACAAAAAAAATGATCAGAAGACCAAACAAGTCCTCCCTTTGGCTCAACACCATCCTGAAAAAATGACTTCTTTGTTTAAGCCAGGCCTGAAATCATATGAGTAACTCTTGTTTGTTTAAGGTTGTTAGACCACATACCCTAGAATGTGTAATTGCCACACACCTGTTTACTACATTGACCTGTGGTCAAATTGAGCAGAGAAGCAAAATTCAGATTGGTTTGTGCACCCGTTGGCATTTCACTAGCCATCGGCTTCTACCCGTCAGCCCTTCTTTCGGATGTCAATGTTTCAAATGTTGTGATGTGATCGATGTAAGCTGTAATGTGTCCGAAAGGGGGAAAAATGAACTAAACTAAACCACTACAGCATGAGGAAAGGTTGCACACTCGGGAGACAAAGTGAGGTACGTGACATTTACCGGTAAAACATGAATGGCATGTGCTTTTGTTTACTTTAATATCTTATGTGCAAGATTGGCATTTTATTATTGACTGTCATAAAGTGTGGGTTTTAAAGAAAGCACAAGATGGATATTGAAGTTATATGTAAATATTGATATTTCTGTTTTAATTTCATCACGCTTGACAGTTTTGTACCAGTAGACTACATGTAGCCTACTGGCAGTGACGTGCCATCCGAGTAAGCTATTAGGCGGCGTTCGTCTCTGTATGCCCAACCAGTTCAGGCCCCACCTGCTGCCCATAGCCAGCTGAGATAGGCTCCAGCACCCCTCGCGACCCTTGTGAGGAACAAGCAGTTCAGAAAATGGATGGATAGATGGTATGCTAAATTATGGGACAATGACTATTTCTGTAATTGTAATTGGAGAAAAAAAAAAGTGTTCCAACCAGGACCTGACTTGTTGAAAACCATGGCTCATGGTGTATTTATATTAAAAAATTGTCATATAATAGTATCGCCAAAGCTGAATGGAGACACATGCATTTAATCATTTAATACATTTCCTGATATGATAGACAGTTGGTAAGCATGTATACCACTTAGCATAATGGCCATTTGCTAAATACAAGTTTTCTTTATTTAGCCAAAGATGACTTTTTAATATAATTAATCAACACTCTAGATCAGGGGTGGCAAACTGCGGTCCTCGAGGGCCGGTGTCCTGCAGGTTTTGCAGATTTCCCTACTCGAAGTGCAGCTGATTCCAATTAACAGGCTCGTTATCAGGTTTCTGCAGAGCTTGCTGATGAGCTGATCATGAATCAGCTGTGTTGAAGAAGGGAAATATCTAAAACCAGCAGGACTGCGGCCCTCGAGGACCGGATCTCGCCACCCCTGCTCTAGATAAACATACCAGGCCCACAATTCTCCCGGCAACAGCCAGAAGAAACTCCACATGACTGCTCTGGTGTCCTCTCTTGGTAACTCAGTTAAGCTGATCACAAAAATTGATCGACAAAGAATTATGCGTCCAACACAGATTCATTTCAGAGTAATTTCCTGCAAAAATTAGATTTTTACATAATAATAATAATAATAATAATAATAATAATAGTTGGGCAGCTATGTTTTTAGCATGATGTTTTGGCACAAGAAAACACATCCACAGCATTTTAGCCCGGTGGCCTAATAAAAACAGAAAGATATAAATAGCTGCTTCTTTTGGGGAGTTTGGGATCAGTTCATCTGTGTATTATTATTTTTTTTATTATTTTTATTTTTTGGCTGTGTCATAATCATTCAAGATCCTCCTCAGTGATGTCTTGCTGCGTGGTCTCTCTATTTAGGGCCAGCGAGCAGTCAGGTGGCTTGGGCCAGCACAGGCCATGGAGACGCTAACAAATGGATACAAATGACACTGTTGATTTGAGATATGCCAAAATCCTGTTGCATTTTTTTTTTTTTTGGTCACAGAAATCACCTGACTGAAGCTTCCCTTGGCGGTGCTCAGTTTATACAGCGCCCAACCCGGCACCAACAAGATGGAGGACAGGGCCATCATCCAGCCCATCACGTAGGCCCAGGTGGGATACACGTACCAGCGGTTGAATGTCAGTGGCTTGTAGTCAACTAGAGAATATATAAAAGAGCCCTAGACAACAACAAGAACATTTTTCAAGTTTCAAAAATCTACTACATAGTACTTTGAGTACTGTTAAATTAAATAATTACATTAATTAAAATAATCTTGTTGATATATTTTACATATACTTTTAAATTTTTTAGCCCCTCATCAATGCATGATGCCCATTCATTTGTTTTAAAACTCAAATGTGACCTTCAGAACAAGTTCGCCCAACCGTTAAATGGTGCAAGTAATGGAATGGCTGAAAAGCACATTACAGGTCAAACCTAAAGAATGAGAAGTCCCACTCACTAGTGAAACCAAAGGGGTCAGGTAGCGCCAGCAGATTTTGAAGAACGGGTTAGGACGCTCGCCTGTCATGTCCGCTATGATGCCGCACAGTCGCTCTGCACCTTTAGGGAAAAGCACACAATTTTAAGCCCATATTCAAACTACTGTCAGACTTGTCATTCATTGTTCATTGCTGTAACAAAATCAAAAATCTGCTATCAACAAACCACATCGACTCACATATCAAATTAAAGGCCTTGATGAAAGCTTACCAGATCTGCAATTCCTTCTGCCAATAAGTCATAAGTGACCATAATGTGAAAAAAAAATGAAATACATGACCCTTCAACCTACCAAATATCCAGCCCATTGCCAAGCTTTTAAACACACAGAGAAAGAGGACACAGGTTCCACTGCAAGCGTAATAGTCGAAAATCTGAAAGACGTACATCCCTCCCTGAGGACATCAAAGAGAAATATTTGTACTCACTGGCCACAATATTAGGGACACCTGTATTACGTAATACTCAACTCAAATTTATTTATAAAGCACTTTAAAACAACTGTTGCTGCATAAAAAGTGCTGTGCATGGAATATAAAGCAATCACAAAGTAAAGTCAAGTGAAACAAGAATACATGTGTGTTTATTTTAAGGGGACTGCTCTATAAGTTGTAGACTAATTGCTTCACATAGTAGCAAAGTTCCATTTTGCTAGTGTCATCCAATGATATGAGATAAAACAATTATTAACAAAAACGGGAGAGGTGAATTCACTTTTGTGAGCTACTTTATATGGAAGGTAACTGGTCACATGATGATAAGCTATCAACATGTTTATGTTATGGACTTTAACTGAAGTAAGCTATTTTTTGACGGCACTGAATTATAGTGTGAGTATGTATTCCCACCTCAGTGGCCATGATGAGCTGCAAGGAGAAACATGTGAGGCAGAAGAGCAGGAGGAAACTTTCATGCCTGCCTGCCCGACGCATCACCGTGGGAAATATGTCTGAGAAGGACGTCATCACCACCTCCATGCAGACAAACTGCAGAAAGGAGTCAAGCCATAAGGTCACTTCCATCAACCCTCACAAAATCAAAATCATTGGAAAGGTTATTTGAATTCATTTCACAATGGAACGTCTCATTGAGTTACAATAACTCTTATCACAGGGATTCCTCGTCAAGACAGGTGGCAGAAAATTGTACAACATCAGACTCAACAGAGCCACAAACAAACAACTACCGGTATACTAAATTTGATACAATTTTGGACCAATTATTGGATCATTTCCAACAGTGATTAGGAATCAGTGTTCGAACCTGTGTGTCCAAGCCCAGGAGGATGATCATGACAAAGAAGCAGACTGACCACAATTGAGGCAGCGGCATCATGGCGACGGCCTGAGGGTACGCGATGAACGCCAAGCCTGGACCTGGAAAATAAATAAATAAATATATATATATATATATATATATATATATATATATATATATAGAGAGAGAGAGAGAGAGAGAGAGAGAGAGAGAGAGAGAGAGAGAGAGAGAGAGAGCTCAGAATTGTTCAATTGTTCATTCGGTAGTCTTACCGATTCAACGTCTTATCATCATTGCCGTTTTTTTTTTTGTGTGTGTGTGTGTGTGTGTGTGTGTGTGAATCGATTTTTAAACTTCTATTTTTAATGGAAAATATTCAACAAAACGCCTGACTTTGGGTTAGGATTCACACCTTGAGCATGGAAGAATGTTATATGAACGGAACATTAAGCCTTAATATTTTATTTTAATGCTGTTCAAACATGAAACAGATTACAACCTCTATAAGACTGAAATTTCAGATAAATAAATAATAAATTTTCATATAAATCTTACACTCTACAAGCTTACTGATTAGTATTTTCTAAATTTGAATGAAAAAAAATCGCAACAATCGACTTATAAATTCGTATCGGGATTAATCGGTATCGAATCGAATCGTGACCTGTGAATCGTGATACGAATCGAATCGTCAGGTACGAGGCAATTCACACCCCTAATATATATATATATATATATATATATATATATATATATATATATATATATATATCAAGTTTACCTGACTCGGCCACCTCTGCGATAGGAACGCCTTGCTCATGAGCCATGAATCCCAGCACTGAGAACACAGCAAAGCCAGATACCACACTGGTACAACTGTTCAGCAAACACAGCCACAAGCAATCCCTGCAACACACAAATATATTTATCTCATATATATATATAAATATATATCTATAGCTTACTGGTGACACTAACTTGTAGCAATTGTTTTTGCGGGTGTTGAAACTTCCCAGTACAGTTAGCGAGCCTGCACCAAGGCTGTAAGAGAAGAAGATTTGCGAGCCGGCATCCATCCACACCTGTTCAAAAAGACAGCCACTGCCATAGATGTGTTTTTCCTCCATCAGAGTGCATGTAATGTAACACATTCATACTTGAGGGTCCATGAGTCGTGACGGCTCAGGAAAAATGTAGAACTCCACTCCTTGTCTGGCTCCCGGCAGAGTGATTCCTCGGATCAAAAGGATGAGGAGCATCAAGTATGGGAAAGTGGCAGTGAAATAAACCGCCTGGGTGAGAGGAGGGTCACAAGATTTCACAGCATTTAATGAGTATTTATTTCGAGCAGTTTGATGGACTTCACCTTTCCAGTTGATTTGATGCCTTTCCAGATACAGAAGTAACAAATGACCCACACAGCCAGGAGGCACAGAAGCACCTCCCACCTGATGCTGCCAATCTCCTCAATGCCCCCTGAGATTTTCAACACTCGGCGTCTGAACAGGTTCAAAAATGACAACAACATATTTAGTGTCACGTAGAATGTTTTAATGTGATATTTAATGTATTGTCTTCCTTACTCCCAGAATTCCATTGTTCCTGAGGTTCCGTTGGTGTGGTTGGTGTGGTGCCTTGTAACATTGACACAATCAGCTAAAAGAATGACAAGTATTCATTCTCTGAAGTATATTCTGTCTGTAGTGTACAAAGGCTTGGGGAGTATGTGCAAGACCTCACCCGTGTTCCAGTCGTTGTCACAGGAGCTCCAGGGCAGTGGAGAGTTGAAAGAGAACACCAGGTAGAAGAAAGCCCAGGCCAGAATAATATTGTAGGTCACGGCGCTGTACAGCTGGATCAGCTGCCCCCCATAGCCGATACCTGACACACCACACATTTGAGGTTCAGTATTCAATGATTTTCATGATACACTATTGTGGCGCCCCCAAGTGGAAAGGCAAAAACCAATCCCGGCACGTTTGACCTCAGGTTACAGTACTAGCAGGCACATGTAGCACTCCCAGATGTACAAAAAAAAAAGTCCATTGCAACCATATGTTAAAATTAACTTCTTTTTTTTTTTTTTTTACTATTTTGGCCAATTTTTGCACATTTACAGGGGTCATACTTTCCCCACTTCTCCTTGACGTTTCATCCGATTAACTTCAAACTTGGCTAGTTTATTACTATTTCTATTTCATTTTATGTAAGCACTGGACATGACAGATTATTGCACACCTTCAGCCAGTGGGCACAGTTTCCTCCAGCAGGTGATTATACCCTCTTGTGTGTGCTGCCCCAAAGTGGTCTCCAAGAGGAAGAGCGGTACACCGCACGTCACCACAAATGCCAGATATGGCACCAGGAATGCACCTGAATGTTACACACAATTATGTACAATATTTGCAAGAAGTGTCGTGCTGATGGCCACATTTGCTTACCACCGCCGTTTTTGTAGCACAAGTACGGAAACCGCCATACATTGCCCAGGCCCACAATGTTCCCGGCAACAGCTAGAAGATAATCAATCTTGTTGCTCCAGTGTCCTCTCTCCTCATGTGCATCTTGATGATTTCCCCCCCGCATTGCCTAAAAGATTGTTTCAGATCTCTTTCAAGCAAGAGTTGCCAAATTGATTAAACTGAAAGCTACTTCTTGGCAGCTAAGGGCTACCAGATTGATATACACTTCTGAAATAACAATCTGTTCAAATTAACTTTAATAATGGTATTATTAAGGCCTGACTTACTGCATTTAATCAGCCGATATTAGCTCTTTTAACGTAAAAAAAATAAAAAAATAAAATAAATTATTTATTTTGTATACGTTAACACAGTACATGAAACAAAGAAATTCATGTTCAAACAAGGTGGAAAAATCGGCCAATTTTTGACAATTTTGCTCTGTTGTAAAATAATAAAGCACAAAGTATTGTAAAACAGGCAAATGTTCTGCCTGTACTTCATATTTTTAATGGTTGTAAGCAAGAAGCTGGGAACTGGATCAGGGCGTGCCCTGAATAAAGCAGGGATAGGCTCCAGAACCCCCGTGACCCTTGTGAGGAATAAGCGGTTCTGAAAATTGTTGGATGGCTATATCAAGCCCTGCAAACTTAAAACACAGCTAAATAGTAACATTTGCATTTATTAAAAATGTACACGTTTTACTTAAACACCTCTCCTACATTTCTTTCAAACCCACTTTTATTACACAGTGAATCACAAAACTGCAATATTGCCCATAATACATCCAGTTCCATCCATTATCTGAACAGCTTATCCTCAATCCACCAAAAAAAATAGCACATGCCATTATTGTTTCAAATGCTACATACCTCACTTCACCGACCAGAGTTGCAAACTTTGCTGCAGTTGTGAAATGGTGACAGGTACACACAATTCTGCTCAACCTGACCTGCTCTCTGCTTGGCAAACTAGGTGAATGTGTTAACGGCAGCTGTGGTGAAATTAGAATTATACGAACACACTCTCAAAGTTTGTGGTGAGATCAAGGTAAACTTGAGTTGATTGATTAGGCATGAGTTCACACCTGGTCACAAAGTCACGGGATTGGCCGTCAACACCTAAGTTTACACAAAACGCTCATATAATGACAATATTCAAGCAATGTTATTGCTATGTGTTTACAGATTTTAAAACACATCTGTGAGAGGAATTACACCAAAAATGGGACAAACATTTTATGTACACTTTAGGTAGGTCTTTATATAGCATTGACTGCCTACCTTTGTTACTCAGGGTATCACCAAGTCAAAATAATTTATTACCAAAGGTAGGAAGAATTTAATGCAAGACTAATAATTAGACTAATAATATGTATTATTACCCTTCAAATAACTGCATGCATAGGCTCAAGTTTAACGTCTCATAGGTTCTTCAAAAGAAACTCTATAGTAACTAGACAATGTGCAGTTTCTAGAGAAATTGCATGTGAATGTTAAAACTGAATGCAAGCATTTGAATGCATCTGGAATATGTAACAATAATGTTAAATGTTATTGAATTGATGCCTGTTAAATCTGCTGAATGCACAGATTTGAATTTCGAATTGTTACTGCTACCTATGGCCAAAAATGATTCTGCACACTCCCTTCTTCACGTACACAATGCACACTTGACTGCAGACAGAGGGTGGGAAATTCAAACCCAAATCTAGTCTGAAAATTATTGGCGAAAGGCTTGCAAGTGTTCCCATTGTTAACTGCTAAGGTGTTAATAAACGAATAAAAAAAAAATCATAAATGGTCAAAATAAAAAGGCTATTGTAAAATATTTGGGGGCAATTTGTTACACAGAGCAGCTTTAAATAATTGGACAATGATTATGAAATTCAAGTTGCGTTAAAATGTGGTCCAAGCTGGAATCAAACACAGGGCCTCCACATGCTAGTCATGTGCATTAACCACTGTCACATTCTGGACATAATAATAATATAGAAAAAAAAACTTAATTATGAGAAATGACATTAACTATAATGGATGTTCAATAATTACACAACAATGATTATTCAAATTGGCGGCATGGTGATCTAGTGGTTAGCACGTCTGCCTCATAGTTCTGAGGACTCCGGTTCGAGTCCAGGCTCCGGCCTTCCTGGGTGGAGTTTGCATGTTCTCCCCGTGCCCGCGTGGGTCTTCTCCGGGTACTCCGGTCTCCTCCCACATTCCAAAGACATGCATGGCAGGTTAATTGGGTGCTGCAAATTGTCCCTCGGTGTGCATGTGCGTCTCGGTTGTTCGTCTCTTGTGTGCCCTGCAATTGGCTGGCAACCAGTCCAGGGTGTCCCCCGCCTATTGCCCAGAGCCAGCTGAGATAGGCGCCAGCACCCCCCGCGACCCTTGTGGGGAATGAGCGGTCAAGAAAATGGATGGATATTTTGTTTCAATTCTGTTCAAACATGAAACAGATTAAAACCTGTTAAATACAGTGACTTGCAGTTACTGAATGGTATTTCCTAAATTTGAGTAAAAAAATCGCAACAATCCACTTGTAAATTCATATCGGGATTAATCGATATCAAATCGAATCGTGACCTATGAATCGTGATACGGATCGAATCGTCAGGTACTAGGCAATTCACACCCCTACTAATAAGTATACAATAAGTGTGGGAGAAGCTCTAAATGCAGATTTGGTGCTTGGGAAGAAAGGTGCTGCAGGTCATCCTCAGCAACACGAGCATAAGACACCGTCTGTTCAAAGGAGCAATAGTTCTGATCTTCTTCATGTGCACTGCAGAACTGAGCGCTTTAAGGGATCTTTTATTCCAGCTTCTATCCGTTTTTATAATAATTAGTAGTGATGTAAACTGTCGTGTTCTTACATATTGAGTACTTTCGAGGTGTTTGCTTTTATTGTCTATTCTATTTATTTTCCTGATGCTACTGATGGACAACTAAATTTCCCCTTGCAGGGATTAAAAAAAAGAATCAATCAATCTATCTATCTATCTATCTATCTATCTATCTATCTATCTATCTATCTATCTATCTATCTATCTATCTATCCATCTATCTCATCAGTAAAAATGTTTATATAAATTTTCTCTCATGAGGTTTTTTTTCTGAGTGCTACACAAAGATTGGTCTGCATCATCATTTAAGATAATTAGTTTGCACTTTAAATGTAGTAAGGTGGTACTTTGAAAAAGATATTAATTAGTAGTTACAACTTCCGAGTGGAGTATTTTATTAGGCAGATGTATAAATCAGCAATTTAAAAGACTGATAGTTGCTAATTTGGTCTGCAACATGTTAGAACATTACAGATCCAAAAATGTTGATCGCTGTATTTACAAAATAAAAGCATATATATAGTATATGAAATGCAATTGGCTGGCAACTATCTTACATTTTCTTTCAAACCCACTTTTATTACAGAGTTAATCATAAAATTGCAATATTGCCCATAATACATCCATAGATCCATCCATTATCTGAACCGCTTATCATCATTTAAACAAAAATATATATATAAAAAAAAAAAAATAGCACATGCCATTATTGTTTCAAATGCTACATACCTCACTTCACCTACCAAAGTTGCAAACGTTGCTGCAGTTGTGAAATGGTAACAGGTACACGTAACTCTGCATTTATTTCTCTGCTCAACCTGACCTGGGGTATATTTCACGAAGCCGGTTTAGTGAGAAAACTAAGTCAATAAACCCAGAAATATGCTAAACTCTATAAAATATGCGTATCTGTTTCAGAAAGGGAGGTAGCTGAAACCAGAGGATAAGAGGTAGCTCTAGCCTGTTTCACAAAAAGAGGTCATTTAGGCTCTCGGTCAGTTACCGTTAGTAACATGGTCCATGAATCTAACCTAGCCATTAGCAGGTCTTTCACAATGAACCTGGAGTTTTTCCCTGTACCCGCCTCCTTTCAGCCACACAAGGCAATTTATTTTCCTCATTCATTTAGTCTTTAGTCATTCATTTAGACTTTTTGCGTAAATACGCATATTCTATAGAGTAAAGTCCACTTTTGTCATGAACATGGCATATAATTTTGACAATGAACCTATTGATGAAGGTGCCTCTTTATTGCTCAGGGAACTAAATAATCGTCGCGAGAATCTTATCAGACCGCGCATGTATGTCGCACACTCTCACAGTTACCTTTTTGAGCGGTGTAGTGATTAGAACATAATTCACCCACGGAACGTTGGGACGAAGGGGGAGTTTGTTGGGATGAAAGGATGAAAGGATAAAAGAACAAAATGTTGGTAGGTCTGTGAGCCTCGCGCAGAGTGAGTTAATTGTTGTTGCTGTTAAACGATGAGAAGCTGATATCAATAAACCGCCGGTCTTTGGTTCCGGACTTCAACACTCTGCCTCCGACTCCCGTCACTGCTCGCTACAGCGGTACCATTTCACATCCATCATCTACATGCACATGCGCACACACACACACCCGCACGCACGCATGCTTGGGCACACGCTGTTCGTTCGGGGCAGTCTGGTGTAGTCTATGGTTCAAAAGAACAAAAGGCCACTTGGTTTACTCTCCCAGTGGGGGTCGGGGGAGCGCTGGAAAATTGGGTGTCGACCAAGCCAGAGGGAAGAGGGCGTCAGGAAGATTTCTTTGTGCCCTGGCTTTTAAACTGACACAACAGGTGGCTCCACCCCCTCCGTGTGCCAGAAGCAGGCTTGGCTTTGAAGCCAAACTTTTGGACACAAAAAAAAGTTTAAAATTTTGCTAGAATTTACATGCCAAGGCTTCACAAAAGAAACATATCATTCTAAGCACATTTCAAACCCTAATGCTATCATCAAGTTATTTAATCCGCGAAACTCTAATCAGCTAAAATAGATGACTACAGAAGTTACACAAATCATTCATTTGAGATAGACATACAACTTTAACACTTTGTAAACAAAGTAAACACTGGGTGTCGTTTAGAGAAAAACAGTCAGTCATGTATCAAGAATTATGTGGAATTTGGATTAATTATGAGTGGGCAGAGTTCTTGAGCTTAATTTCAACGGTTAGCCATTTAGGGCCGCTCCTGCCCTTTGGTAGCTCCAAGGGATGTTTAACAAAGGAAAGGAAGATGCACTGGACCCAAATGATAGGGCAGTTCTGGCACTTGATAACCATATAACTTGGTAAAGGGCGGCACGGTGGTTGAGTGGTTAGCACGTCCGCCTCCCAGTTCTGAGGACTCCGGTTCGAGTCCATGCTCCGGCCTTCCTGGGTGGAGTTTGCATGTTCTCCCCGTGCCCGCGTGGGTCTTCTCCGGGTACTCCGGTCTCCTCCCACATTCCAAAGACATGCATGGCAGGTTAATTGGGCGCTCCAAATTGTCCCTAGGTATGCTTGTGAGTGTGGATGGTTGTTTGTCTCTTCTGTGTGCCCTGTGATTGGCTGGCAACCAGTCCAGGGTGTCCCCCGCCTACTGCCCAGAGCCAGCTGAGATAGGCGCCAGCACCCCCCGCGACCCTTGTGAGGAATAAGCGGTCAAGAAAATGGATGGATAACTTGGTAAACGCTGGCCTGGCCTGACCAAATCCTTTCAGCTCTCCACAGGTGGATCTTTCCTGTGGCTGTAATAGTGGGGTTTGGTTCCTTGTTGGAATTGAGTTTAGTTTTGGACTCCTGATTGAGTTTTTGGTATGTGGAGGAACCACGGCTGACTGAACACACACGTTTTTCCCAGAGTGGAATATTTCCAAAGGAGAAAAATAAATTGGAGGGTGACAAGGGCAATAATTGCTACATTTTTATATAGCATTGACTGCCTACCTTTGTTACTCAGGGTATCACCATGTCAAAATAATTTATTACCAAAGGGATAATGCAAGACTAATAATTAGACTAATAATATTTATTATTACCCTTAAAATATCTGCATGCATAGGCTCAAGGGTATTGTTTCACAGGTTATTCAAAAGAAACTCTATATACTAAGTAGACAATGCGCAATTTCTAGAGAAATTAAATTGCATGTGAATACTGAAAGCTGAATGCAAGCATTTGAATGCATTTGGAATGCTTTATTATAACAATAATGTTAAATGACATTGAAAAGATGGCTGTTAAATCTGCTGAATGCAGGGAATTGAATTTCAAATTGTTACTGCTACCTATGGCTAAAAAATGATTCTGCACACACCCTTCTTCACGTACACAAAGCACACTTGACGTCGCGCCGGCAGACAGAGTGTGGGAAATTCAAACTCAAATCTAGTCTGAAAATTATTGGCAGAAGGCTTGCAGGAGTTCCCATTGTTAACAGCTAAGGTGTTAATCAATTAATTTAAAAAAATGTTTCAGTCATAAATGGTCAAAATAAAAAAGCTATTGTATAATATTTGGGGGCAATTTATTACATAGAGCAGCTTTAAATAATTGGGCAATGATTATTATATTAAATTCATCCATCCATCCATTTTCTTGACCGCTTATTCCTCACAAGGGTTGCAGGGGGTGCTGGAGCCTATCCCAGCTGGCTTTGGGCAGTAGGCGGGGTACACCCTGGACTGGTTGCCAGTTGTGCTAAAATGTGGTCCAAGCTGGAAATACTGGATCATGGTGTATTTACATATATTAAAAATTATCATATAAAGCTATCAAAGCTGTATGGTGGTACATGCATTTAATTATTTAAGTGATACAATGCATTAGAATGCATTTCCCATGTGTATAATACTGAAAGCTGAAAATATGGATTCATATTGAAAAAAACTTAATGTCAAATGATTAAACAAAATGGATGCTAAATTATAGGACAATGACTATTTCTGAAATTGTAATTGGAGAAAAAAAAAAAGTGTTCTAACCAGGAACTGACTTGTTGAAGACCATGGCTGATGACGTCCATCCATCTATTTTTCTGAACCACTCTGAACCTCAGAGTGCACACAGAGACGAACAACCATCCACACTCACAAGCACACCTAAAAACAATTCGGAGCGCCCAATTAACCTGCCATGCATGTCTTTGGAATGTGGGAGGAGACCGGAGTGCCTGGAGAAGACCCACGCAGAACATGCAAATTCCACCCAGGAAGGCCGGAGCCTGGAGTCGAAGACCTCAGTACTGGGAGGCGGACATGCTAATCACTCAGCCACCATGCCTCCCTGGCTCATGATGTATTTATATAAAAAATATATATAATAGCTGAATGGGGACGCATTTAATCATTAATACATTTCCTGATATGATAGTTGGTAAGCATGTATATCACTTGGCATAATGGCCATGGATACATTTGCAATGTACAGTCGGAGGTGAGATTCAAACCCACGACCTAATAGTTACTGGACAATGCACTTTACCAACTACGCCACTGAGCAGTATCAGACATCTGGTATTGGAAATGATGATAAGTTATATGTATGGAAGTGCGTGTGGAAAGTGTAATGTCCCATTGAAAATGAATGGGGAAAATTTTATTTGTTCATTTCATTTTTCCTTTCGGACAATCATTCATTATGACAATTTTCAACATACAGTATAACACACAAAAAGAAAAAGGGCTGACGGGATGAAGCCAAAGCTTAAATTTGATATTAAACATTACATTGTGTGAAAATTGCAAGTAATGTGAAATTAAACAAATTCCTCAGATGGCGTAAATTTTTGAAGCAAGTTGAAATTTTAATGGTATAAATTGGTTGTATTATGTTGGAGTATTCGCTGGACAAAAGAAGTGAGTAGTAGAAAAATTAGTGAAATTAGAAAATGAGTAAAATAATAAAGGTTATAAATAACATAAGTGACCCACAATGACAAGCACAAGCAACTTGGTGGGCGGGCATGGCCCCCTTTGACCTGACCGAGCAGTGGCAGGGTGAGACCATGTCGAGATATGAAAGCAGAATCTTAACGTGAACTCTAAATTGATTTTAGTAGAAAGACGACAGAATATGAGTTACTTGTGCTATTGCTCACTCTATGTTCTCATTTGGTGGTGAGTGGCAGCATTTTGAATTGCAGAAATTTAAAGGAGTCCTACCGGCCAAACTGGATTTATAAAAACATGTATCATTTATTTAGCTAAGGTGACTTTTTTAATACAGTGAAAAAAAAAATTAAAAATCACTCTAGATAAACACATCAGGCCCACAATGCTCAAGGCAACAGCCAGAAAAAACTCCAGCTTGTTGCTCTGGTGCCCTCTCTCGGTAACTCAGTTAAGCTGACCACAAAAATTGGTCAACAAAGATTTACGCCTCCAAACTTCAATCATTTTAAAGCCATATTTGCGAAACCCACTTCCTCGTATACTGCACAGATATTTGTTGACGGTGACCCACTGTTCGGCAACAAAGCTAGAAATACAGTAGGATGATGCCAAGGGTTTGAGTTTGCTTTAAACTACAAAAATAATCGATACATTTAGCTCACTGGTAAGTGCCGTTGTTATTATTATTATGATTATTATTATTATTATTATTATTTTTTTTTATTTTTTATTTTTTATTTTTTTTTTTTTTTTGGGGGGGGAGAATCTCAACACACAGAAATCACACACTTGTCACTGGTTATGTGGTCGCTGGGGGTTGGTTGCCTGGTGCCCACTTTAGTGACACCTGCCCTAAAACCTCAACTTAAATCCAACCTTCCTTGTAGCCACAAACACACATGACACACAATTAAAGTCACGTAATAAGCGAATGACTGAGCAATTAATAAGTTTGGAGGGGAAATTTAGATGATCTCCTTGACATTGAAGTTCATCTTCATCTTTTTATTTAAATCCACAAAAATAAAGAGATCATCTTCGATGATGGCTGCAGCAATTAATTGAGGCACATCAATTACACTATAGGAGACCACAGTTTAGCAAAAGAAAATAAGCAGCTCGGCTTTGATGGATTTCCCTCTGCTCTCTAACAATGTAACACATATAGCATTCTACTGGTACAAAATCTAATTCCAACATCGAGCGGTGCAAGCTAAAACAAAAATAAAACATCAACTTTTGCCCAATTGCCCAATCATTTTACATCAATACAGAGCTTACAGTTTCTATACAACCCACACTTCATTACACAGTCAAGCATAACATTCTAATATTGCACAAAATATATCAAACTAAACAAAAGCACATGCCATTAGTGTTTTAAATGCCACTTACCTCTCTTCCAAGGGTGCAAATTTTCCTTAGAGAGCAGTAAAATGGCAACAGGTAGACAAACCAAATTTACTTCTCTATTCAACTTGACCCCTCTGTTTGGCAACCCAGGTGACAAACACAAGTGCATAACAATTACTTCCACACTTTAGGGTATGTGATGACCTCAGTAAACTAAACAGCAGTCATGAAAACACCTTGTCACAATATTGATACGAGGGTCACCATATAAACAGTTTACAGTATGTCTAATAGGAATTTTGGTACCTTTCCAAACAGATCACCTTAAAATAAATACTAGTTTTTTTTAAAGGCCGGTGAATGATTTTAAAAGAGTCTTTTTCCATTGCTGACTTGCACTGTCCAACTTTAAATTTGACCCGACAAAGTCATTCATCAGATCCTTCTGTGAGGAGGGTCATCACCAACCTATCTTATTTAGCATATCCTTAGCATATCCTGCACGATTAGCATCTGAAAATGGGGCAATTACAGGTAAGTACATACAATGTTTTGGGAAATAGGCTGACGAGGGGTTAAGAAGAGATTCAATGGTTTTGAAAAACACACATGGTTTGTGACTAATTGACTGAATAAATTGCTAAGAGCAACTGTGGTTTTATTGCTTGAGTCACGTCTTCCTGAGCGAGACTGGCAACTTCCTGAGTTGATTATAGATGCTTTGGATGTCCTAGTACATAGAGTGGTGCAAGCTGTTGCCAGGTTTCTCTTCAGTGTGCAATTATCGATTCTGTGTCAAGGACAGCAAATAAATGTTTAAAGTTTAAACAATTATTTGATGTCCTTTTTTGGCTCTCATGTATTTATTTATTTATTTATTTATTTATTTATTGTTCATTTTATTGTGTGTTCTACACAAAATATGTATTTTATGAACATTTTATTTTACATTATTATTATTATTATTACTGCGATTGGTTGGCAACCAGTCCAGGGTGTCCCCCGCCTACTGCCCAGAGCCAGCTGAGATAGGCGCCAGCAGCCCCCGTGACCCTTGTGAGGAATAAGCGGTCAAGAAAATGGATGGATGGATTATTATTATTATTATTATTATTATTATTATTATTATTATTATTATTATTATTATTATTATTTATATGTTTTATATTTTTCAATAGGGGAATTGTTTTTAAGTTAGATTTACCGGTCCGGCCCACTTGGAAAAATATTTTTCCTCCATCTGGCACTGAACTAAAATGTGTTTGCCATCCAGTTGTTCACATCTGCAAACTACCACCAGTCCACCACAATCTAACCGTCTTAATTAAAATGGATATACTTATTTGGGAGGGTTTCTGGTTATATCAGAAATACTGTAGTGATAAGACACAGTATTGCTGGGAAAGGCTGTCTAAAACGTTTACTTTTGTAGCCGAAACTGAAAGTGAAATTGAACACAAACGGTTAAACTGGAATGGCAAGTATCTCGGTTGAGTGGGTGGGGTTTTTCCCCCTGATTTGCTCTTCCGGGTTGGATTGACTGCCTGCTGGACAGCCAAACACTCTACGCCACGAAGGTAGGAGAATGTTCATTTGTCTGTTATGTCTAACGACGTTATGTTATCTAATACGTAATAATAATACTCACATTGTTGTAGTCTGTTACAGCGTCAATCAAAAGTGACCATTGTTATCTTTGCAAAGGCACATAATTCGATTGTGCTAGTTGGAGGCAGTTTTATACATATTTGCTAACTTTTTAGTTAGTTAGTATTCAGCCAAAGAACATAATTTTACATGATTAGGAAAGTTTCATTGCATAGGCTACCAACAAGTGTGGATACAAATGTCATTATTTACCTTTACCTTTTGAGCATTCAATTGACCTGCCTGTCAACTGCCTCTCACCATATGTCACCAGCATAGATAGGGACTACAGCAGGCACTTAGAATTCATATTTATGCAGCATAAGAAGTTTATCATTTTATTGGGTTATATTTATGGCATTAACGTAAAGTGAAATATTTAATTTAACTTTACTAGGATGTTCATATGAGTGAACAACACATTCTGACATATTCGCTGTCATAGCAACAGTGCTCCACAATATTTCCTTGCATCCATAATCTATTTTGCTCATCCTCATTATGGTGATTATGGGTGAGCTGGAGCCTGTACCAGCTGATTGTGGGTGATAGGCAGGGTGCACCCTGTCAATCGCAAAGCGCATATAGAGTAGACAATTTCCGTTCATAATCACATTCACAATTATGGACAATTTAGAGTCTTCAGTTAACCGAGTTTGCATATTTTGGAACATGGGAGGAAAAGTCCACACACAAGGCCAGTGATGAGATTCAAACCCAGAACCCCAGAAATGTGACACAGATGCGCAAACCACTATACACTGTGTTTCCTTGCTGCATTTTTGTAGCAGTTTAAAAAGGAAATAATCAATTTGGGTATACCAGGCAATTGTCAATTGTGTATTTTGTTTGTTGTGTGCAGCAAAATCAATATTAATCAGCCGGCCTTGAACTCATCGTCATCATGATGAGCCGCTGTGGTCTGCTGACTCTCAACAAGGAGCCAGGTACAAGTTCAAATCACAGTTCAAAATAAATGGGTTTTAATTACAGTATATGCTACTTGTGTAAAACGTAAAAATCTCCTTTGCTCCCCAAAATTTCACATTTACTTGTCCATACATTTTCTGTGCTGCTTGTTCTCATTTGTGCATAACTTAGCTTATAGCTTGAAAGCATTATTTATCTGTAAATGTGTTTGACCAGGAAGTAAACAGGTCAAGGAAGTACATTTAACGTATGCCAGTATGAATGGAGTGCTGACATTTGATGTGATTGTGATTTAGTTCCTCTGAAGGCAATTGAAGTTGAAGTGGAGGTGAAGGACCACGTGGCCACTGTGGCTTCCACACTGCACTATGAGAACAAGGAGGAAAAAGCCATAGAGGCCATTTTTGTCTTCCCTCTACCTTCTGATGCTGCCGTCTGCCATTTCAGTGCCAAGATTGGACAAACTGAGATTGTCGCTGATGTGAAGGAGAAACAGGAAGTGAGTATGGCCGCAAAGACGAGTGAGCTGAAAAAAGCATTCTGAAGTGAACATGATGTTGTCCTCTCCAGGCTCGAGAGGAGTACGACGATGCGTTGAGTTCCGGGCAGCAGGCCTTCCTCCTGGAAGAGAGTGATCAGAGCCCAGATGTTTTCTCTCTGACTGTGGGGAGTCTCCCTCCAGGAGAGAGCGCCTCCATCAGGCTGGAGTATGTCACTGAACTAGCTGTGGAGGCGGACGGTGCGCTGAGGTTTTGTCTGCCTGTGGTGCTCAACCCTCGCTACCAACCTCAGGGTAGGACAACCCAGTGCTTTTAATGTACAGTTTAATTATTATTTTCAATATTTACTACAAAAAACTTTTATATGACTTCATAGTAGTCTATTTTATACTACAACCTGACAAGTGACTACTTTATATTGTAGCAAAATGTTATTCAGTGCTCCCCATGAAAAAAATATAATCAAAATAGGGCTGGGTGATTAATTGATTCAATCATGAATAATATCATTGTCACATTGTCATTGCTGTTTTTTTTAATTATTATTATTATTATTATTATTATTAAAAATGTGAAAAAAATAAAATAATATACTCAGGAAAAAAAATAGCCTAATTTGCCTTTTGGATGAAATTTTAGGATGAACCTAAAATGCACTCTTAAGTTGCACTGATTAACTTAATTTTACCTTATCTAAATATGTTAATGTGCATGTCCAGCTGTTTAATATCGAACATAGAGCTGAATTCACAGCAGGTGTTTCATCCAATACATTTTCTGGTTCAACTATAATTGATATTTTAACAATCATCTTCATCATGGTGTTCTTACTTTGACATTATGAGACCGAAAAAAGGCACCTAACACAATTGATGAGCATGTTCTCATCATTGTAGGACATTGCCAGTAAACAGGATGTTCTTTGAGGGAAATGGCCACCACTAAGCTAAATATCAGAGCCTGTCATCAACAGTTTGCAACAGAAATACAGAAAGGCATACTAGTGGATATACTTGGAAATAAAGTCCGTCAATGTAAATTTTGAATCCTTGTCAGACAACAAAGTTGTGCAAAAAGTTTTGAAACATTGAAAAGTTGGATGTGCATTCAAAAGTCTAGAGAAGGTTACAATATGTTAATCTGAATAGTGCATTTTGGGTTCATCCTGAAATTTCACCCAAAATCATTAATGTTATCCTCTGAGTATTTTATGTATGATTGTATGATATATAATGTATTTTAAATTGTTTATCCTGTAGGATCCCAGATCATTTTGGATGAGTTAATATTAAAATATTGTCACATAATTCTGATAGAATGAATAAGTTCTGTCTTTTTATCTACTTTTAGCAAATTTTCCATCTTTGTGCACGGCCATTAGATCTCAAACTAATTCTAATATGTTTTCCATTATCAAATAGAAATGCCATTTAACATGTTCAGATGCTTTTAGATTCATAGTCGTATAACATTAGAACTATGTTTATTAGAACGTTTATGCTTTGGTGGGATTTTATATATTCATTCTTAATTTTCCTAGGAAGTGAAGTTAGCAGCGTCCAGGTGACGTCTGTCCCTGCCTCTCAAGTGCCATACAGTCTGAGCTTCTCCACCCGGTTGTCCTCGCCACGTCAGGTCTCCAAAGTGGACTCCAAGTGTTCGCTGGAACCTCTGCAGTACCTGAACAAGGAGCAAACCCAGGCGGTCGTACGTATAAATACTCATGTGATCTGCTGTTTCTCACGCTTGAACCATGCTGTTTGTTTATTTGGGGGATTTTAGGTTAAACTGGCTGCCGGACACAAGTTTGACAGGGATATCGAGCTGTTGATTTACTACAAAGATGCTCACCAGCCGGCTGTTGTGGTGGAGGCAGGAAAGGCGTCTGCTGAGCCTGGTGAGTTCAAACCGTTTTCATTCAATGAGTATGGAGGCTTTCCTATTCTTCAAATTCACTTTTCTTGTCTGTGTTGTGATTCAGGCACACTGATGGGGGATGCGGCAGTGATGCTGAGCGTTTACCCGGAGTTCCCCCAGGAAGTGATGTCTTCACTCGCCACAAGGGGGGAGTTTGTCTTCTTACTGGACCGATCCGGAAGTATGCAAGGTGCTCGCATCGGCAGTGCCAGGGTAATCAAAATGTGAATCATGCCACAAACCGCTTTCGTTTCCATTTGACAGATACCCAGAATGGAATGCAGGGTTGAGTGAAAACACAGTACTGTCCATTGATCATAGAGTTACAATGCAATGTGTGAATGGAATGGGAAGAAAATAAAGATATCTTTGAAAAAAACAAACGTTGCTATGCGGGCTTGTTACATGGAGAGCTGACGATGCTTTCTCACACAGCCCACAGCGGAAACGTTAATCGGGGTTTAACATTCCAAATAGAAGTGTGGTGAACCAAACATCCTTTGGTGAAAATGTGGTTAGCATTCATTGTCCTCATACCTCACTTCCTCACAGGATACTCTACTACTGCTTCTGAAAAGCTTGCCAATGGGCTGCTACTTCAACATTTACAGTTTTGGTTCCTCCTTTGAACACATCTTCCCGTAAGAATCTACCCTATGTCATTCATTCTATAAACAAAAACATTCTGTTTGATCGTGTGCGTGTACTTGTGTGTATGATGGCAGTAACAGTATGGAGTACAGTGAGAAAAGCATGGAAAAGGCGCTGAAGATGGTCAAGGAGATGCAGGCAAACTTGGGAGGAACAGAGATACTTAAGCCCCTCCAACACATTTATAGCCAGGCCTGCATTCCCAATCAACCACGACAGGTAATACACACACAATCAGGGCAATTTCAATCAGGGCCTTCAGGATTAGTAGGGCTGGTTGATGTAATTTGAATTAAACTGTATAGCAAAGGCAAAACACATCTGTAGATATCTGCACACATTAATGCATTTGATAATCAGCATCTGTGGTGAGTATGAAATGGCCGGGCACTCCTACTTGTAGCACGGACACACTCATTCCAAATATATGTAACAGGCTGAGCAGGTCGTGCCTGCCAAACGCTTTTATGTCCACATTGCTACTGTCATGTGACACTTCTCTGCTGTTTCACTGTTAAGCCAAATGTAAATGTTTCAGGTATTTGTCTTCACTGATGGCGAAGTCGGGAACACCAAGGAGGTTACAAGCCTAGTGAAGAAGAATTCAAGTTCCCACAGGTTAAACAAACCACATACACTTTAAGTTCTGAGTAGGGGTTCCAAAATTATTTAATTTAAATGCTAAATTATTAATTTAATTTATTTATTTATTAATTAACCACTAATTTTTTTAACGCACGATTAATGACCGCCCCTTACTTGGAAAGCCTGTACTGTAGGAATTCCAGTCGCAACGCAGCAGACACGTCCACATCAAAATCTACCAGTAATATATTTAATAATAATATATTTGTGGGGACTGGGGTGAAGTTGTATTTTACAAATTTTTACAAATTTAAAAAGGTGCAGAATTTCACAAGTTACTTCATGTTAATGATTAGATAGCTCCTAATATTAAAAGTAAAATTCACTGAGCTGTCACCGTCTTACAAATAAAAAATGACCTCAAGACAAATCAATATCACACTCATTTTTTTACAGTAAAGTATATCGTTTTAATTTTAACTGATTTTTATTAATTATTGTAAAATTACTGTATCAATGACTAAAAGATGTGGCCATATTTTTATTAGTTTAAATTGTTTTCCCACTTTTATGTTAACAAGAGTATGAGAAATGTACATTTTATTGTCAGATATAAAATTTGCCATTAATCGTGAGTGAACTATTGAAGTCATGCTATTAATTATGATTAAAAATTTAAATCGCCTGACACCCCTAGTTCTAAATAGTCACTATGTGCTATGTCTTGTTTCAGCGTATGTTTGAATGTACAGTAAGCAACTGTATTGCAGGTGTTTCTCTTTCGGGATTGGGGAAGGAGCCAGCACTGCTCTCATCAATGGTTTGGCTAAGGAGGGAGGAGGCCACGCTCAATTCATCACAGGCGCCGACAGGATGCAAGCAAAGGTTCACATTACGTAGAGCCAAATGATTTTCTCAAATCCTACACAACTGTATAAAAGAAATAATGGAACACCTTCATTTCACCAGGCGATGCAATCGCTGCAGTTTGCTTTGCAACCGGTTGTGGACGACATCTCTGTCACGTGGGATTTGCCAAAGAGGGTGTCTGTCACACATCTGTCTCCCCCTCTCACAGCTATTTTCCAGGGTCAACGGTCGCTCATTTATGCTCAGCTTACTGGACAGGTAAAACAGCTCTGAGCCCATCCAGCATTTGCCAAGAAGTGCGAACATAATCGCTTTTCTTTGTATGTTGTGTTTTTGATCTTTTATCAGTATTGTCAATGTGTTGTTGACTTGAGTCATACTGTATTGAGTAACTTCCCTCTGTGGAATTACACCAGCTAACATAACAGAACATTAAAATGTGGCGGATTTCCCAAAAATTTGAATTAGTTGAATGAGCTTCAAATTCAGAACTCTGCAAAAGAATCTGTCTTTGGATGTTTTTTTTTCTCCTGTAAATGTAACGTAGCATGCGTGTAACCCTGCAATTTTTTCTTAGAGTTCGGAGGAAACAGATGGTTGTGTCACTGTGAAGTACAGCCTAGCAGGCAATCCGTTCCAGAACAAGCTTGGCTTCGCCTTACAACCTACAGAGGACACTGGGTAATGTCGGCTTCCATTTTTGCGTGGGCCTTCTCGACTTACACCCACAATCCAAAAACGTGCATGTTAGGGTCATTGAAGACCTTAAATCAGGGGTAGGGAACCCTGGTCCTCAAGATCCACTGTCCTGCCTGTCTTCCATGTTTCCCTCCACCAATACAGCTGATTTGATGAACTATATGTTGATATACACAGATGAACAAAGATACATTGCTGTAAGTAAATAATAATTTTCTGATATTTCATACCACTTTTCTTTCTGCAGATTAACAATCCACAGGCTAGGTGCTCGAACTCTGATTCGCTGTCTGGAGACCAAGGAGAGAGAGAAGGATGAGGAAGTGAAGAAAAAGGTGGTGGATGTCAGCGTCCAATCAGGAGTGAGCAGCTCCTTCACAGCCTTTATTGCCGTCAACAAAGCCAACAGGGAAGCCATTCAGGGACCTCTGCTGCACAGACGTGTTCCAGGAGCCAGTGAGTGCTTAAAAAAATAAATAAATAAAAGTCTCCCATTTTGACAAAGTTAGCATAGCAAAATTGTCACTCTGTGATTACATGCATGCTCACTATTCTTTCAGCCACTGTATGGAGGAAGAGATGTTACATTTACATGCTGTATTAAGCACCATCATTTCACTCATTTGTCTAGCTGACAAATTAGTTTAACGAACTGAAAAAGGCGTTCCCGCCAAAATGATATTGTTGCTCACTCATTACCATGTAATATTTATGTTTTATTTCCCTCAAAGGTATCTGCAATGCAATGAGACATTCAGGCAAGTATATAATACAGACAGACATTGGAAAAAATAATTTAATTTCTCTCAGCTGTCTATCGAAATCGAATTCCTCCGATGGGGTATTACATAATTCCAAAATGATATTGTTGCTCACTAATTCCAACGTAATATTCCTTTATTCCCCGCTCAAAGGTTTCACTGCAAGAAAAGGTTCACGTGTTAAATTTGGATCTCCCGGCAATTAGCATCATACAGACAGGGATTTAAGAATTGTTCAATTTCCTAAATCGACTTATTAAATTCCTAAAGATGGGATGTTATTACATAATTCTAAAATTATGTTGCTCGCTAATTCCCATCTAGTATTCTTGCAAAGGTGTTTACTATGCAGAGGCACTTGGAGGCATCATGCAGACTGGGATTGAGGAGAAAAAAAAACTATTTTCTTGCAGCTACATATTGAATACCTAAAGAGCATAATTATTGTATTAAAGGGATAGTTCGGATTTTTTTTTTACATGAATCTCTATTTCATCCTCACCTCCAGTGTGTGCAATCATTACTGACTTTACCCTGACAGCGTTCTGTGACACGAGTTCTAGTCTGGTTTTGGACGAGAGGAAAATATTCCGGCAAGTTGGCTGGCGCCAC
This sequence comes from Festucalex cinctus, assembly GCF_051991245.1. Lineage (NCBI taxonomy): Eukaryota > Metazoa > Chordata > Actinopteri > Syngnathiformes > Syngnathidae > Festucalex > Festucalex cinctus. Next base: position 13,229,087 of record NC_135423.1, on the reverse strand, counting down.
CTAAATAAAGCATTTTTCTTCTAAAAACAATTTGTGTTCAAAAGAGTGACACATTTCCACACTAAACTCCTTTCTGAAAAAAGTCAAGACACCATTACCGCCGGGCACTACTTTTCTGTTCGTTTGTATCACTGCGCGTCGCCCTGTAGACAGCTGATCGACGTGCTGCAGACAGCTGGTCCGCTCGCCTTCCGCCTTCGAAAAGACAAACAACTTGTAGATGAGTGTGCGTCTATCAGCTGCATGCGGGGCGTCGCGCAGTGATACGAACGAACAGAAAAATAGTGCCCGGCGGTAATGGCGTCTGACTTTTTTTCAGGAGAGAGTATTGTGATGCAAATGTATCACTCTTTTGAACATAAACTGTTTTTAGAAGAAAAACGCTTTATTTCCGTGACCCCAGCCAACTTGCCGGACTATTTTCCTCTCGTCCAACACCGAACCAGAACTCGTGTCACAGAACGCTGTCAGGGGTAAGTCAGTGATGATCGCACACACTGGAGGTGAGGATGAAATAGAGATACATGTAAAACAAATCCAAACTATCCCTTTAACACAGAAGCCTTTGCATGCGTTTCAATTATTTGTCAACAAACACATTCGTTTAACAGCTAAAAAGAATACATATATGGAACTGGAAAATCACTCATTTCCAAAATAGAATAGTGGATCATTAATTCTTATGTTTTTCTTTTTTAGCTCCACGCAAGATGATGTTTTGTGCTCCAAGGCAAGGCAAGTAGCATCATGTGGGCAGAGATTGGAAAGAATAATTCAGTTTCCTACAGCAGCCTATTAAATTCTGAAGGATAGAGTGTTATATTGCATAGTTCCAAAACCGATATTGTTGCCCCACGATTTCTGATGTAATATTTCTGATTTAATTCCCTCAAAGATCTTCATGCCTATGCAGATGCACTTGGACGCAAGTAGTATCATACAGTTCAGACTGGGATTGAGGGAGAAAACAATTTTCTTGCAGCTACATATTGAATTCTTAAGGAATAGAAGCCTTTGCATGCATTTCAATTATTTGGCATCAAACACATTAGTTCAACAGTTAAACGATTGCATATACGCATTGGAAAATCATCCCTCTCCAAACTGGAAGTGTGGATCACTAATTCTAATGTTTTTCTTTTTTTTTAGCAGAAGCACAATGTGATATTTCTTTTCTAAGCCAAGGTAGGTAGTGTTATGCATATAGGGATTGAAAAGAATAATTCAATTTCCTCCAGCGATCTATAAATTCTTAAGCATGGGATGTTGGATTGCATAATTCCAAAATGATATTGTTGCTCATTGATGCTATGTAATATTCCTGTTTAATTCCCCTCAAAGATGATACTACAGAGGCGCTTCGAGGCAAGTAGCATCATGCAGACTGAGATTCGGAGGGCGGGAAACAATTTTCTTGCAAGGAGCAAAATTTTTGTAGTAACACACAAGTCTTTGCATGCATTTCAGTTATTTGGCAAAAACCATAGTTCAACAGCTAAAAGAATATTATATATATATATATATATATATATATATATATATATATATATATATATATATATGTATGTGTATATATATATATATATATATATGTGTATATATATATATATATATATATATATATATATATATATATATATATATATATATATATATATATATATATATATATATATATGTGTATATATATATATATATATATGTGTATATATATATATATATATATATAACTGGAAAAGTTGGAAACTCAATTCCAAAATGGAATTGTGGATATCACTAATTCTCATGTCTTTTTTTTCTCACTTTTTTTTCCTTTTTTTTTTATTTTATTTTTAGCTCCACTAACACTAAGAAGTTGTTCTCTAAGTCAAGGTGAGTACAGGGATTGGAAGGTACAGCGACCTATTGAATCCGGGGGATGGAATATTATCTGATTCCCACAGGCTTCCGCAAACCTGGTCCTCAAGGGCCGGGGCCCTGCAGGTTTTAGATGTTTCCTCCAACACACCTGATTCTAAAGCTCCGGGTTGTTATCAGGCTTCTCCAGAGCTTGCTGAGGAGCTGATTATATGAATCAGGTGTGTTGGGGGGCGGAAACATCTAAAACCCGCAGGACTTTAGCCCTTGAGGGCAGGGATTGGGGAAGCCTGGTGTAAACTGTGTAATTCAATAGTGGACAGAGCTTTTAAAATCGCTCTGATGATAAAAGAAAAACCCACAGTGGTCACAGAAATAAATTGAATTTGACAAAAGTGTCGTACTAATAAATGAATGTTGAATGAAAATTAGCCAGTGAAAATCAGAGAAGTGTCGTTGAAACAGGCCTGGACAAAAGTGATGATACACCTAGAAAAGATTGAAAATGATTCAACCCTGATATCATATTGTTATCGAGATATCTAGCTTGAATATCCAGAATTATTGTCCATATCGCCGAGCGCTACATTGGCATGGAATTAAATTTGCCTTCAGCACTCTGCCAACCATGCGAATATACTTGAGAAACATTTACAATTCCATTTAATCGGATACATGAATTTATTATCTTTGATGTGATTTGATACCAGCGGTATTGAATGTTCTTCAATAGAATATACAGTATTATAAAGTATACACACACTTGGCTATAGCACCACTTCATTGATTTTTTTTTTTTTTTTTTTGTATCTTAATCTTATATTGCTCACTATTTGCTCATGTATTAATTTGTTGTTGTTGTTGTGTGTGTGTGTGTGTGTGTGTGTGTGTGTGTGTGTTTTAATTTACAAAGACAAAGTTGCCAAAGGAGCTCCAAAAAAAGGCAAGTCAAACTCAACAGAATTTTAAATATTGGAATATTTAAATATTTTATCAACTGCTTCTGGAAGGAAAGGATGAAGGTTGTATCTGGTGGAAACAGTTTTTTGGATTGTAATTAAATGAAATGCTAAATCACTGAACAAACCAATTTAACAAGGGAATGAAATACTTTTGCTTGGCCTTGACAAAAAGATGTTTTTCCCTTCTGTTCTTTATCCAACCAGCAACAGGTTTCGGAGGTTTTTTTAAAATGAAGAAACGAAGCAGTGCGGTTTGTACTCCTTCACCAATGGGCCTCAATTCCAAGGAGATGGATGCTAATTCTTGTGAGTTGCACATACACACCGACACCACCAAGCTGCATTTACGTAGTTCAAATAGCACAAGATTATTTATATAATTATTTTCAAACCGTTTGTACTGCAATACTTGTCATTTTTCTCTGCTCCTAAAGCAGTTCGATATTAATATCAAACATGACAACAAACAGCGGAACCTGTCATTTAATTAGAAATTTGACTAAAAAGAAGTGCTATATATGACCAAGATTATTACCGGTAGTTAACGAATGAAAACGAACAAAATTACTAAAATACAAAAGGAAAATTGTATTAATGAAATAAGATAATAAATCATGTAATTAATTTAATAAAAAAATTAAAAAAATAATAAAATCGTAATAATACAAAAAATACATATTTTACAAAACCAGTAATTACGGGAAACTACATTTTATGTTCGACTAACTAATTGAAGCGGAAATATCATTCATTGTGGTCTTTCTCAATTTCTTTCATACATGAGCTTTTGGAGTTTATGTTAAATGTTTTTATTTCTCTATTACTGTCCAGCCATTCAGAAGAAGGAAGGCCCAACAGTCATTTGGGAATTGTAGTTTAATTTGTTACAGAAAAAAAAAACTAAAATTCATCCAAGCTCTCATGCACACCAAAAACTCACGCGCACACACAAAAAAAAAAAAACACTAAAAATGTAGGATTTCAACTCGCTCAAAAACCTCTCACACACACCTGAAAATGCTCTCACACATCCCCCCCAAAAATAAAAAATAAAAAATCTTACAAAAACTCATACACAACAAAAACCCACGCACACACACAAAATAAAATCACACACCAATACCTCTCTCATTACCCCCCTCCCACATACACAGTCAGACTCTCGCTAACCAAAACACTGTCACACTCACCACACTAAACTCTTTCAATCACACAAAAACCCTTAAAAACACTCATTCTCATCTTAATAAAAATTCAGTTCAATGAGTTTAATCTTTATGGTTGTAATCGAAGAAGAACAATCAATGTATACTGGAAGTCCCAGAGTTAATCAAATGATATATTTTTTTTATACTCCACTAGTTCCATTGTACATCATATAGGTATGATTTAGCTGCAACCTATCTAGTTAACAACCCCAAAATTGTATACCAGTGCAGTTCCAGTTGAATATTTGACAAGACTTCCTTTTTCCACAACCCAGCCGTCCAGCCACCTCCAGACACTTTGCTGCAGTTGGTGTCCCTCCAGAAAGCGTCGGGCTACTGGGAGCTCAACCCGGCTCTGGCTGCTGCACTGGACAAGACCAGCAAACAGGTGGAACAGCCCAAACCAGCAAAGGTGGGACCTCGTTTCAAATGTGCTATGACACCTTTTCCACTTGTTTGACTAATGTGATTTTCTGCGGTTCGGTGAGCCCAGGTGGACGGGAACGTGTGGGCCACCGTTCTGGCTCTGGTTTGGCTTCATGGGCTCAAGTCAGATGTTCAAGTGGAATGGCAGCTTCTTGCTCGTAAGGCTGTGTCATGGCTGCTGGCTCAGAAAGGTAATTACTTCACAGGTGTTTGTGTGTTTCACAGTGCACAGTTGAAGGTCCTTGCATATGAACGTGGCCAGAGACTCCATTATCTTCTGTGTGCAGGCAAAATGACAATGAATGTGAAATTTAAAAGTAGAATGCGTTCACTTAAGGTCGCTACTGCTTGCATGCTGAACTCATATTAGGGAATTGATGGGGAGGGGGAGTAATATGTTTACCCACCCTTATTGTTTTGTGTGTGGGTGTGTGTGTGTTTTTTATAGCGTCATGTATCACCGAGTGTGTCGTGGCTGCAAACTCAATGTTGGGCTGCAACGTGCAAAAGGACACCCTGGGCCTTTGAGGTCTCCAAAACAAGGAAAGACCTTCTTCTGATTTACTCCCTTTGCTCTGCACTACTTGGCCTTCCTGCTTATTTGGTAGTTGATTGGTCTATAACAAGTATGCATTTTATTATTGTTTTTGTATAAGAAGATTTAATCCAATCATATATAATTTTAAATAAATAAAGGTACAGTATAATGGTCATCTTTAGACTCCTGGTGAAAACCAAGAAACTGGAACTACATTGTGTCACAGAGGACCAGATGTTGAATTTGAATAAGATTCTAAATTCTGTTTGTTTCATTGATCTTCCTTGTGTTATTCTGTGATCAACAAAGGACAAATTAAAAATACAGACTTACGCTGGGGGATGTCATGTATTCATTTGTTTTCCTTGGGAGTGTCTTCCCTCATGTCTCTTTTCCTCATGGAGCCTATTCGAAACAGATGATGGTCCCTGGCCGAGTGATTTGCCACTCCGCCCCATGCACAAATAGACAAGGAAAGTGCAGCACACTTCTTACCAGGCCTGGAGTTGCTATCTGAAGCAGGGTGGGCCGAGCTGCTTTATGGGCTGCTAGGGGGCCACTATTCCGGCCCGCAAAGCCCATTCTAACCAATGGTTCATTTTGGAATCAGCAAACAAAGTAGTACTAGCAGTGTTATCACCTTCTCATTATGACTACATTTCAAGTGTAGGCCATAATAATATACAGTATATAGCACAGACTTCACTACCTTTTTTAGTGTGTCACCAAAAGTCATAAATTATTACCAAAGGAAACAATATTTACGACAAGAGATGAAAACACTAACTGTTACATCCTGTCTGTAAAAAATAAGACAGTAAATCAGGCATGGGCAACTGGCGGCACACACTCAAGTTGGCCCGACATTAATTTTTGAAAATAAAAATGTCTTACTTAGACCTTACTGGAGACCTGAGCAGGTGTTATAACAGTTTTCGCCACTAGATGGCATCGCTCATCAGCACCTCTAACACCAAGACTGTTGTTGCATATCAGAGAAGAAGAGAGAGTTGTGGGGCTTGGTTGGGAAAATGGAGTTCAGGTAAAATAGGCAGCAGATTATATCTTCTCTGAATTTAAATGCCTCCTTTGCTTAGCCTTAGAGACACATTTAAAGAAAGATTTCAACCAAAGTTTGTCACTACAGCAGCAATTTCAAAAGTTGGGCCGGCTGAGACCAAAGAAGGTCCAGAATAAGACCCGTGTGCCACATTTTTACTTGTATTTCGCGTCAATGAGCAGCTGCAGCACCAGGCGGCAGGCGTGCGCATTTCCGCTCACAAGTCCTAGCGGTCGAGTGGAGGGAGGTAGGGAGCAGCTCAGGGATGATGCCTTCGCCGGCTCAAAGGGGCTCTCCGTCGGCCTCGAGTCTTCGGCCAGCGCCTCTCTGGTGGCCGATAGTGGCGTAAAATGCAGCGGGTCGCACTGGCAGCGCTGGTCGGCCTAGCTGAGCGCGGCTGCTCGCCTCCGCTGCTCCCGTTTCTGCTCTAGTAGCTTTCTTCTTCTTCCTTTTTTTTGTGTGTGTAAATTATTATCGCGGCGTTATTGTTTCCAGGTCAATAGTTTCCTGAGCGTGTCGTTTGGACTGAAAAATGGCCGGAGATGGCGGTGCTCTGAAGGATATCAATGAGATTAAGTCGCAGTTCCGGACCAGAGAGGGATTCTACAAGCTGCTCACCCTCTCCGATTCGCAACAGCGAGGCGGGCTGCCAAGGGGTCCCTCCGCCGGGGCCACGCTGGGCCCGGCGGCTGGAGCCGGGCCGATACCCGTCGGAGGGGTCGGGCTGCTGCAGGGGCCCGGGGCCGCCGCAGCAGCAGCTGCCGCAGCCGCCGCCGTCGCCTCCTCGTCGAATGCCGCAGCCAACTCCTCCCCGGCGGGCTTCCTGCCGCCGGTGCGGGTCTCCATGGTTAAGCTCCAACCCGAAGACCCGAGCGAGGAGTCGGAGCGGGTGTGCTTTAACATCGGCAGGGAACTTTATTTCTACACGTACACCAACATTAAGAAGGTGAGCCCCGGCCGGACGGCCCTCTCCGCCCGGGTCACGGGAGCTTTAGTGGACAGGCGGCGTTAGCCTCGCATGCTAACTAGCCTAGCACTTAGCTTCCATGATTACACGGCTTCTGGACGAACTACTGTGGCTGTTTGCTGTTAATGAACGCCACGTTTCATATTCATATATTGTCTGTCTTTGGTGTGACTTATTGCTACAAATGCAGCTAATAGTCAAGAAGGGAATAAAATTTATGTTTGGGAGGCTCTGTGAAGATGAGTCATTTATCAGTAGATGGACAGAGGTGGTCAAGGTGGCTGAGGAGCAACAAGATGTAAAAACGATGGGCTTCATGACTCATCTTAGCTGACATACGTGAGGCAGTTAATCACCGTCGATGTCATCACGTTAAAAAGCAGAACCTAAGGTTTAAAACTTTAAAACTATGTAAAGTTAGGGCTTCAAATCCAAGATTAGTTTTTCAAGACTTGGTTTTGGTGTCGTTTTCGACTGTCCAAACCTCAGTCATGGTTTCGAATAAGAGTAGGGTTTTATGTCAGGTTTAGTGTTTTAAAGTAGGGTTTCAATCAATGTTTATGTTTAAAGACAGTGTTAAGACTTAAAATTGATATTTCAAACAAGAGTGAGGCCCTCAAAGTTAAAGGCCAGAGTTAGGGTTCCAAAGGGGGGATTCCGATACTGGGTTATGGTTTCAAACCAGGTTTAGTGTTTCAAAGTAGGTTTCAACGAGAGCATCAAGACAGGTGTAGGGTTTCAAATAATGTTTTGGGTTTCAATACAGGGTTACTATTTCAACATGCAACTCAATAGCTTGATTTATATATTCATTTGCTTTTGTTGTTTTTTTGGTGTCATTGCAATTTCTTCAATGACTTGTGTGTGTGTGCCAGGCTGTGGACCTGAGCAAGCCCATCGACAAGAGGATTTACAAGGGCACGCAGCCCACATGTCACGACTTCAATCAATACTCGGCGTCGGCCGACAGTGTGGCGCTCATCGTGGGCTTCTCGGCCGGGCAGGTGCAGTACCTGGACCCCATTAAGAAGGAGACCAGCAAGCTCTTCAATGAGGAGGTACTGAATGCACTTTCAAATTAGGCTGAGCTGCCACTATCAAATATTTTAATAATTATTTCATGGAAGAATCAGAAACATTTTTATTTCTGCCTTCAATTGCATTACAAAACTATTTTCTTATGGTTACAGTTTAGTAAAAAAATGTCCACTAACAGCTAGAGCTTAACAGTTTTGAAAAATAATGTAACTGCATTTTCCCCTCAGTATTGTGATTGCAATTATATTTTTCAAGGTCCTCTTCTCATGTATTTAACAAACACAAGCCAAAAAAAATACTATACTATACTATACTATATTACAACAAACATCAGGCTTATAATGTATATATAATTTTTGTCTTATATATTAGGCTTACGCCGAAATAAAGGCAAATTAACCATTATTTAATATGAAAGAGTTTATCTACTAAAGTTAACTGGTAATAATCTCTTATTTTCTCTTTTGTGGGTATGTCTAAGCAGGGCACAATATGATTGCCTGATTACAGAGAATAAATAAGCTGCCTTTTTGAAGTTAATTGCCTCCAATTAACTTTTTTTCCCCACTCCTCCTTCTCAGGAGCAGAGAAATCATGACAAAAATTTGCATTGTCCTAAAGAAAAAAAATAAAAATGGTACCAGTGGGTACTAGTTTGCCCCAAGGACACCATGAGTAGCATATGGTTCTGTTCTAAAAATAGCTCACAAGTGATGACACACTGTGACTTACTAAGAATTAAAACAGAAAAAGAATGAACATTTATTTATTTAAACTTAACATGGTCCAATTTTTTTTAATGTGCCAAATATGTGTTTTATTTAAAAATATTTTCTTTTCAGTATAAAAAAATAGTTTTAATTTACCCAAATACAGTAGTTCAGAAAAAAACTAATTTGAGCTGTAATTTTAATACCGTTATATTTTTGCAGTATATAATATTGGCCCATCCCTATGTGGCCTGCACTTCTTAATGAACTGAACTGGACACTATATACATAAAATTCAAAATTCCTTTCTTCTTCATTGCAATTTAATTGTTCAGCCCACTAGCAACCTTCCATTTTGTCTCCTCTCTTGCATGTGCAGCGTCTGATCGACAAATCCAAAGTAACATGTCTGAAATGGCTCCCCAAATCTGAAAACCTGTTCCTGGCCTCTCACGCAAGCGGACATCTGTACCTCTACAACGTGGAGCACCCGTGCGGAGCGGCTGCACCTCAATACTCGCTTCTGCGACAAGGCGAGGGCTTTGCCGTGTACGCCTGCAAGACCAAGACACCCCGAAACCCTCTTCTACGTTGGGCCGTGGGCGAGGGCGGCCTCAACGAGTTCTCCTTCTCGCCCGATGGGGTCCACGTGGCCTGCGTGGGCCAGGACGGCTGCTTGCGGGTCTTCCACTTTGACTCCATGGAACTCCAGGGCGTGATGAGGAGTTACTTTGGAGGCCTGTTGTGTGTCTCGTGGAGCCCAGATGGCAAGTACCTGGCCACGGGGGGCGAGGACGACCTGGTCACCGTGTGGTCCTTTGTAGAGAGCCGCGTGGTGGCCCGCGGGCACGGACACAAATCCTGGGTCAACGTGGTGGCATTCGACCCCTTCACCACCTCCCTGGAGGACGAGGAGCCCATGGAGCTCAGTGGGAGTGAGGAGGACCTCCATCAGGGTGGGGCGCCCAACAATACCACCCCGCACTTCGGGCGGGTGCGCACAAGCAGCACCCTGTCACGGCTGTCCCGTCACAGCTCCAAGGGCGGCGGCTCGGCAGCCGTCACCTACCGATTCGGATCTGTCGGGCAGGACACGCAGTTTTGCCTGTGGGACCTCACAGATGACGTTCTGTACCCTCGTCTGCCACTTTCCCGCGCCTTTACCAATACATTTGGACCCACGCTGCCCAACTCCGGGGGTGGCGGCGTGGAGGGCCACCACCACCCACCCGTTGTGGGCACTTCCAACCCGCCCACGCTGCCTCTTCCGCTCCCTCGTTCCCTCTCCCGCTCCAACTCGCTTCCCCACCCAGCGGTCGCAAACACTTCTAAGAACCAAGGTGCCACGGAGGGCGGCACTGGGGGGACGGGGAGTGGGACGGCTGCCGTGGGTGGCGGCCCAGGTAACACCGCGCCGTTCAGCATCGGCCGCTTTGCCACACTTTCCCTCCAGGAACGCAAGTCGGACAAGTCGGTGGTAGGCGGCGGGGTGGAGAAAGAACACAAGCGCTACCACAGCCTTGGTAACATCAGCAAGAGTAACGATAAGATCAATGTGGCGCCGCGGGGCAGCGGGCGCCTCGACGCCGCCAAGGTGCTGGGCACCACGTTGTGCCCCCGCATGCACGAGGTGCCGCTGCTGGAGCCGCTGGTGTGCAAGAAGATCGCCCATGAGAGACTCACCGTGCTCGTCTTCATGGACGACTGCATCATCACGGCGTGCCAGGAGGGGCTCATCTGCACCTGGGCCAGGCCTGGGAAGGCGGTATGTAGCGGCACGGTCACTGGACCAAGACATACGGGAGTTTGATGAACACTAAACGGATTGTCGTAAATTCCTGTTTTGGTGTTATTGTCTTACAGAATCTAACAGCACAGAACGGAAACTCTCCGAGTGGCACGGTGGTATAGCTGCACCTTCATCCCTCCTACAATCCAAAAATGGAGGGCAGCTATCAAGACCGGACCACCTCACCGATGCAGTATGATACCCTCCGCTCACCCTACAGAAGCCACGGCCAGCTCTATTTAAGTAATTTATTTTATCATAAGACTGTCGTAATTTATACTGTAAATAGTCAAAGTACTCTAACGGCAAGGAGGCTGTACAGGAAGCAAGTGAACAAATTGTACATGGCAACACACTGAATGTTTTTTAGGGGCTCAAGTCACAATGTCACCGTCTCTTTTTAAGTTCACGCTGGATACTCTTGAGATGCTTCGACAGGTTATGAAAGCAGCATGTCACACTTGGGTCCAAGTCATGCAATCACACGCACAATTGCTGGCGGTGTAGCATCATATGTATGTCACACTCATTTGTGTTGGACAGTATTATGCACCCACTGGAAACAAATACTACAAGACTGGAGATGAGGAAAAAAAACTACATAAAAAAATAAATATTACATTGATTTTTATTTTATTTTTTGCCTTTTTTTCCCAGAAAAAAAAAGTTACAATGTTTTGATTTTTTTTTATTCTTGATTTATTGAACATAAACAAGCAAACAGCAGAAAAACTGAAATTAAAAAGAAAAGCCCAATAAAATCATCAATCAATCACAGTTTACATGTTCAAAAGGGAGTAGGAAGAAGTTAAGAACCTATCTAGGCCCACCCCTTTTACTTTTTATATTTAAACTTTTTTTCATTAATACAATACTAGTTTACTATTTTTTTTTTTATAAAATGTATAAACCTGGTTATATATACAAGTTCCCTTAGAAGTCAAAAGTCACTTCAAATAAAACAGTTGGGCATTTTTTCTTCAAAGAAAAATGATGCAAATCTTAAAAAAAAAAAATTAACTATAAAAATATACATCATTGTTTTGTTTTTTTTTTAAATGCACAATTTTTCAAGAAAACATTTTTTTTAAATAATTGAAAGCAGGTTTTAAAAAGAGCATTCTTTGTGAGAAAAAAATGTTAGTGAGGAAATTTGGAAAAGGTTTTGCTTTCCAAAAAATGTTGCAACTATTTCCAGCAGGGAATAAAAATACATATTTATTGAATAGTTTTTTTTAAAAAAATGTTCAAGATTTTTTTTTTACTTATTATTATTAATGAAAACATTATTTGACAAAAAAACAACTACTTTTTCAAGCATTTTATTTATTTATTTTTTGGTCATTGAAAAAAAAAAAAAGTATTTTTATTTTTTTTTTGCCAAGTGTAATTCTTTGAAAGTAGTCTCTTCAAGTAAGATGCCATTTTCGTTTTGATTTTATTATTTTTAGGGAAGAAAAAAACAAAACTAAACAAAACATTTTTTGACAAAGTATGACTTTGTTTTGTCTACTTCCTTTACTTGATTTTCACGTAATATTGCCTTTACTCTTGTAGTATTTCATGTTTTTCTTTTCCAGTGTGGCCCTGATACTTGTTGGTCGTGTTGCACCTGAATTGCCTCTTGCAACAATTTGCACACACAAACAATTCACGTTCCCTCCACTTGCCACTCAGTGGACTTCACTCAGTACATCTGTCAACAGGTAAAGCTACATTTGTTCCAAAGTCTCCTGTGATTCAATGCTTTGCAGCGACAATAAAGACGAGCCAAGTGGGTTTGTGTGTCTCTCGCCATGATGATGGCATTCGTCTTTTTTTTTTTTCTCTCTCTCATTCCAGATCAGGAAGTTGTTCCTTGCTTGATTACCTTTTGGATAATAAACATGATGCTGTGAACATGCAGTGCACACATAATGAGAATTATACTTCTTTTCAAAAGTGATTTAGTTGCACTCTACCACACAACTCCTTGTGTAAACAAGCTGTGTAGTTTCAAGTACTTTTGTAAGTATAAGGCCGACGCTCAAATAAACACCTTAATCCCAGTAGTCACTTGGGTCTGCAGTTGATTTGATAAAACCAATTTTTAAACACTGAGCAGATCCAGACCATATAACATACTGGCGTTTGTTTTTTAGACACACATGCAAACAAAAATCTAGTTTGGCAACCTATTTACATACTATACATTGTCGCAAATACTAGCAGAGGCAGCAACAAGTCAACATTTTGGATGATCACAATCACAGCAACTTGTTTTTTTATCCTAATAATTTGTCACCGTTACATTATTGAAATATGTCATTTAAACTACTGTTAAAATATTACATGAAATTAAATGGAATAAAAAAAACTTCAAATAGTTTCATTGACCTTGAAATATTACACATTTAAAATTCATATTTAAATGTGTATTTTATCGACGATAAAATGATTCATTATTGACAAATGCTGTTTTCTAAAAAAAAAAAAAGTGGGAGGGAAATTTTTTTTTCCAGTTTGCATTTTCTTTAAACAAAACTTGATTTAAACTTTGATTTAAACCCCAAACTTGTAAAAAAAAAAAAAAAAAAAAAGTTTTGCAAAGAGAGAAAAAAAAAATTAAATCTTGAAAATGTAATTATTTCAGGCTTATCGTTAAATAAAAAAGTGAAAAGCAAAAGCGGAAAAAGAGCTTTTATATACCAAATTTACATATTTATGTTACATATATTTACATATATTTTTGAAAACTTAATCACAATTTCATTATAACTGATGTTGACATAAGTTATTTGTGGAAAATATTGCAATTTTTATGACAAACTAATATAAATATTTGTTTCTTTTCAAGGAAAAAAGTTTTTCTTTTTTTATGAAAATGTACATTTTGGGGAGAAAAATGTCAGACGTTGCCCTGCGATTGGTTGGCAACCAGTCCAGGGTGTCCCCCGCCTACTGCCCAGAGCCAGCTGAGATAGGCGCCAGCAGCCCCCGCGACCCTTGTGAGGAATAAGCGGTCAAGAAAATGGATGGATGGATGGAAATGTCAGACGTCACATGAAATAAAATCAATTAAAACGTAATACAAATACATTAACACGTAATAACTTACATTACATTAAACACCTAAGTCTAAGCCAATAAATAGTTATAGACTTCATAAAGAGTTGTAATTTATAAATAGATACCTGTAACCTGCTCTCGATCGCAAGCAGTAATTTACACTCACGTTTTCGTGGCATGTACAAGTAGTTTGTCCAAATCCCTTTGCTTAACAACTCCCCGCTGCAGATCGCGTTACGTGTGCAAATCGGATAACCGTATCTCAGCCTTCATTGCATCTTTTTTAACCGTTTCAAAACATTTTTTATTCACAATATATATTGCAATTTTTTTTTCTTTTTTTTTTTGGTCACTGAAGATCAACAGCCAAGACGGAAGGGGGTGGGGCGACTCAGAAAAGCACGCCGACGAAAGTACAGACAAATCGGAAGTTGCTTGTTTTCTTTACAGAATAAAATAGACATAAATACAAACGTGCGTTCGCACTTAAACTTGTCTTAAATAGAGCCCATAAAATTCAGTCGATCCTTGTAACTACGTCGAAATTTAAGAAGTTCATTTAAAATTAGTACAGAAACTGGCTTGGTTAGTAGCTGTCAAATTTACGCACATGACAACTGAGATGATAAAAATGGGCCCAGAATCGAAATGATTATATTTAGTGAGAATTGCCCACTCTAACGTTTGTAAGGCTCTTGTTTTACATCAGAATATAGATGTGACCTAGAATCTTCGTGCCCTCGTCTGTCGGGAAGACCTAACACGAGCCTCTGTTGACTTTAATCTTGGAAAGTACAACAGGAAACAGTATTTTTCTCAGAGACTTGATACTTGAGTGGTGTTCTTTATGAACATACCTGACAAAAACAAGCCAAAAGACACGAGACAGTACGTCTCTCTTCACCAGCAAACGATAACATGGACGACGGAGACGAAGCTAATGTGACCGTTAGACGGTAAGATTTTACATTTGTCGTCAAATAGCGTCTTCCTTTTTTCCTGTCGTGTGGAAACTTTTGAGAAGCACGAGTCAAGTGAAGGCAGCCCGAAGGTGACTTCTCAACATATTCGTCGATGATGGCTCACTGGTTTCTGACCATTAATCGATTTTGTAGCGCGAATATGTGGTTATTGTTGTCTTCATTTGTGGTGGTGCTTGCCATGCGTGGTCGTTGTCTGCAAGAAGTCGCCCGCGCTGCTTGGACACTTTTAATGCAACGCAATGTAACAAAATGGTTGTTACTGTCACTGTGTAAAATGTGAGACTTGAGCTCGAATGGTTTGAATCGGTCAAGAAATGTGGAAGCAGGAAGCAGCAGCAAGTATGCACGTATGCACTTCATTTGGAAATTTTGTTGTGAAAACGTGAGGTTTAATTTGGGAATTCTGACTAGTGTGGATTTTTTTTTTTTTTGTTATTGGAAAAAAGAAGAAGAAGACCGCATACAAAAAAAATTAATCTAAAATGTGCGGGGTTAATATAGGGCTAACGTAATGGCTGCAAAAAAAAAAAGAAAAACAACTAGTATTACTGCATACTGCATTTTACTCAGTCACGTAGTTGTGAAGTTGTTTTCCATTTGTGTATATTACCGTTGGCCAAGGCGCACACACCGAGTAAAGGCACCACTGTACGCTAAATCCCTGAAAGTTGAGTACGGACTGCCTAAAACCCTTCAAAAATGTGCAGGTTTAAAAAAAAAAAAAAAAAAAAAAAAGACTACTGTAAATTCCTAAAAATTGTGCAGGGACTACTTTATCGCCTACCTATTACATCGGGACTACTTTATATCCCACAACACTTGCCCAAGTTGAAATAAGACATCTATAAATCCTAACAGTTGACAAGTAAACACACAAAAGTTGCATAGGTTACATTACAAATGCAAGTGAAAATGCGGCTGTACATAATAATATATTGGGGGGGGGGGGGGGCGTGTGTGTGGTGTGAGAGTTAGAGGACACACGTACACACTTCCTGTTTTGATTAACAACACGTTCTAATCAAAGCGGGGCAAAAGTTTAATCCCTGCCTCATGTCTTCTCTTTAAAACGTGCGTGTGCGTGTGCGCGTGGGTGTTTCCCCATCTACCATTCACAAAACACAACAAGAGTAGCGCCTGTTGTAACTTTTTGGCTCCACATACACACACATGCAGGAGCCAAGTAGCACAAGGACTGAGTGTTCCCGCATGACGGTAAAGCTGCAAATGCATTCACTATCACTCACTATTGCACAATGTGTGCGCGAGTGTGCCAGAAACAGAATTAAAGTTTGTTGTCCTGTCTGCAGTGTTCTCTGGTTGCAGGGGAGGGGGCGGGGGAAGGACGGGAAAAGGGAGGAGTGGCCAAATGCAAATGGCCAGTATTCAGTTTGAGAACTGAGTAGCCGTTTTAGAGACGTTCGCTCTGCTTTTGGACTTTTCTCTTTTATTTTGTCAATCCAACGTGTTTGCGTAGCAGCAGGGTTGTTAATGTAGAAGGGGAGGAAGAATGGTTGGGGTCTTGTTCTTGAAGTGGCCCCACTGCACACCCAAGGGACATTTTTAACATTCCCGCACTAACCCTTTTAAAGGGAAAAGGATGCACCAATGGTATGCAGGGTGGACTGTTTATTTTGGAGGGCTGCAACAGCTGGAGCAGTGATTCTCAAATGGTGGGTCGGGAGTCTCGGGACTCAAAAAGTGGGTTGCGGGCCCATGGTCACAGACAGGTGGTGAAAATCACAGGGGCTCCCCAGTTTGATTGTTGGCTCATGAATAGCGAAAACCTGGTTAATTGACGCCCATTGAAATGCATTGGAGAAAAGGGGAAAAAAATCCCCACAAATTATTAAAAAAAAAGAAAGAAAGAAAGAGAAACTTTCACTAAAGTGAAGCGGGGGAAGATGGACAGGGAAAAACAAAATATTAAAGAAAATAATTAACATAATTAAGTAAAATGAAAATATTTTTAAAAGCAGCTCGATGATATAATGCAGAAGTTTTATTTTAAATGAAATCAGATCATGTTTTGTTTTAAAGGGTTGCATCAGAATAATGGTATGTTTACAGTTGTTTTATTTTGAAACACTGCATTAGATTCCGTTTATACAAAGGGTGGTGTTTTATTTTGAAGGGGTGCAACTGTCAATGATCTGAATGTGATGTTTTTAATTTGAAGTATTGCATCAGATCACGTTTTATTTTGAAGAGTCACATTTGGTTTATGCAAAATATATGTTTTATTTTGAAGTGCTATGCATACAATTGACTTTTGTTTTGAAGGGCATCTGATCTGGTGTTGAAAAATAGTTTGTATGTTACAGTACTAGTGTAGTTTTACTGTGAAATATCGCCTGTTTTGTAACATGTGATTTTGAAATTTCTTTTAGTTTGTATAGGTAAATATTATTTTGAATGAATAAAGGGGAAAAAGTTTTATTTTGAACTGACTATGGTGTTCTCGTTCTTCCTGGTTCAGGGGCAGCTCTGAGCAGAGGAAGTTGCGTTCGCGCGACGCCGCTCGCTGCAGGCGGGGTAAGGAGACAGAACTATTCTACGACCTCGCTCGAACCCTACCCCTACCCAGACGTGTCTCGACACATCTGGACAAGGCGGCCATCATGAGGGTCGCCCTCAGCTTCTTGCGTATGCACCGCCTTCTTCATCCTGGTAGGAAGATTCCCTCTAAAATGTCTGCTTTTAGCCAAAATGGCTGCTTGGACTGTAATTCTTTCTTTATTTTATTTTTTCATTTTAAGGGGAAGAGAGTCCAAGGGCATCTGAGGAGGAGGAGGAGGAGGAGGAGGACCCGGCAGATGTCCTGTACGCTCAGGCACTCTCTGGCTTTATTGTGGTGATTACGGCCGAAGGAGACATCATCTACCTGACCGACAACGTCAGCAAGCACATCGGCATCCCGCAGGTAACACGGTTAAAAAATGCACAAATATCAGGGGATGAAATTTAGAAACAAAAATTGCAACAAAAAATATGACAACACGCATACAGAAATAGTCCGTTAAATGCATAAATGGGATTCCGAAGATATTACAAAATAAGTAATAGTACGGAAATATAGCTTATAGAATATTAAAAATAACAAAAAATGGACACAAAACATACATTAGATCAGGGGTCTCCAAGTTCGGTCCTCGAGAGCCCCTATCCAGCCTGTTTTCCAAAATATGTGATGTAAGATACTTAATCTGTATAAATATAGTAGGGTTGTTTTTTTTGCACAAAATACACAATACTGTTTTATGTGTACCTCAAATGTCAACAAATAAGTGAACAGCTGGTCACATGTTTGGAAGGAGTTCAAATTACAGCTTTGGGGCATATCACGCGGACTTCAGCTGTAACCTTTTATGTTGACTAAGAAGCTGCCCTGGTCTGTTTTTGTCTGCTTCTGCTTGGTGAGGTCAAAGAGCAATGTGGTGGAGGGGTTTATGGGTTCAAAGTTCAGCGAGTATGCGGTAAGTATTTTTGCATCAGGGCTTTGTTGGAGCAAGTGCTCTCTCACTGGAGTTTAGAGCCACCTTGTTGTTCCTTTTATAAAACCATGTTGCCACGTTTTCAAAAATGAAACTACACTTCTTCCTCTTCTCTCTCCTTCCACCTTGTATTCTTTTATTGCTCCTCCTTTTTCTTCGTTGTCATTCCTTGTCCATTCTTCCTCTTTTAATCCTTCCTCTGCTTCTTCCACTTTTCCCACTCCTCCTTCTCCTCTGCTCCCTCCTCTTTCCCCTGCTGTCAACTTGCCATTCTCCTACTCTTGTGTTTCTCCTCCTGTCCATTCTCTATAATGTCATATATGTCTATAAAAAACATGATTCCATTTGTGTGTGTGTGTGTGTGTGTGTGCATTTTACAGTTGGAACTTCTGGGTCAGAGCGTATACGACTATGTTCATCCGTGCGACCAGGAGGAGCTCAGGGACCTCCTGCTGCACACAGGTTCGTTACACCCAATTATATAGAAAATTATTCAATGTCATGATGATGATGATGAAGTTGTATGTACTATATGTAGTAGGAATAAAGTGAGGTAATCTTCAAACAAACATTGTCTTTTCTTTGTTTTTAGGATGCGGTAAAAAACCGAGTGGGGTTCATATGAGCCAGATGAACTTCTTCCTGCGAATGAAGAGCACTTTGACCAGCAGGGGGCGCACTGTTAACATCAAGTCTGCCAGCTGGAAGGTACATAAACACTCAACGCATGTATTTCTTATCTGTACTTTTTGTGCGTTTGTTTTGTAGAAAGCTGCTTATTAACTCAAAAGGTGAAAAATATCATTAGAATGCCTTCAATTGTCCCCCCCCCCCTCTGTCAGGTGTTCCACTGCACAGGTCACATGCGTGCACTGGGCGACTCGTCTGTAGCGCCCCCTGTGGACACTGTGATGACGCTGCTGTGCGAGCCCGTCCCCCACCCGTCCAGTGTGGACTTCCCCCTGGACACGCACACCTTCCTCACCCGCCACAGCATGGACATGCGCTTCACACATTGCGAGGGCAGGTGAACACCAAGGCAGTCTCATACATTCAAATAATGACAAATCTTCGCCAAGCAGACTTTGAAAGTTTAGTTTTAAGTTAATTTTATTTTAGGCGCGTAGAATTTAAATTTATGATTATAATTTTTATTTTATTTTTTATTTTTCCTGTTGGTAGTTTTAAAACATCTTGCCTCAAGGCTGAGTGGGGCAGTGACCGAACAGATCCAGCAGGTGCCGCTGTTTCAAACGTCCATTTAATTTAATAGTCTAAATCAGCGGCCCGGGCCGTCCATTTTTCAGTGGCCCGCGACATATGCTAAAAATGGCATTTGACTCAGTTCAACTAAAATAAACAAAACAAAAATGTTTGTAAATGGTCAAAGTAAGAAGGGAGCGTATCGAAACACAGGTGCATTTAAAGGTTATTTTAGTTAAAGGTGCACGATGCAAGATTAGACTAAAATTTGAAAAATAACCATATTTTTCACCCGCACATGTTTTAAGAATTGTATAATGTACAGGAGGCACGACTGTGGCACAATGACTGTTGCCCCTATTTTTCTGTAAAAGGAAAAAATGTTGGCGCGTTCGGGCCGGAAACTTTAACTGTGGCTCTGAGCATGATGTCATGCGCGTTCACGCTATTGTCCCTGTTAGGTCTAGCGATTGTTCACGCAACTTCACCGACAGGACAGATAATTCAAACTCAATCCCTTATGGAGACTCCACGGAAGACAAAGAGAAGTAAAAAACTTTCAGACCAGCGTCAGGTGAGGACGCGGATAAATATAGGAGCAGCGTTTGTCAGGTGAAGAGAGCTAAGAGCTATCCTGGGGAGGAAACGGGACCCACAGCTTGCTGACTTTTTGCTAAAAAGGTAAGACTTCGTAACGAAAATACAATAGGGTCTATTTATGATTAGCAGTGCAGAATAAAACTACCACACGGTCGCTTACTAATGTCTCCGCACTTGGGCATATTAGCAACGTATTGCTATCCTCATTGTCATCTAGATTCACGGGATGCACAATTTACGTTTGGAAGGTTGTAATTACGCAAGCTTTTGTCATTCAAAATTAGTTTAACATACAAAGTAACTTGAAAATTAATACGTTTCTTACCTATGTAGACATTATTAAGCCTATGAAAAAGGCGTTGACGTTTGTTAAATTAACTTGGAGGTTTGCTTGTGCCCGAGAAGTCGCGCACGCCCCTGGCCGTGTGCACGTCGCTGGAGTCCATTACACGTTTCGAATCCTGCTTCGTGCCCCTTTAACTCAAACTAATGAAAAAACTAAAACTAAAATTAAAAAAACATTATTGTTACGAAATAAAATAAAAACGAAAATGCTTTTTAAAAAAACGAAAACTAACTGAAACTACATTTCATGTTAACAAAACTAACTAAGAGTAACTATAATTAGAGGAAACATGTCCTTTGTTTTAGTCTTTGGTAATTAATTTAATGCATGAGCCTTTGGTGATGATTTTAAATGAGATTTTTAGTAGATTTATTTTGATATAAACCGGAATAATGACTTTTTTTTATTTTTATTTTTTTTTATTTTATTTTATTTTATCATTTTTTTTATTTTTTTTATGCCCACTCACTCACACACACACACACAATTATTATTATTATTATTAGTATTATTATTAGTATTATTATTATTATTACAGTTTTTCTCTGCTGTGGTTTAAATTACTTTGTAAGCATTCCTTTATCCTGTTATGAAGCACTAATGTGGCAAATATAATTTTCTGTTCATTTGTTTTCCAGGCTGGGTGAACTGGTGGGCTACAAGGCGGACGATCTTATCGGCCGCTCGGCGTTCGAGTTTCATCACGCGCTCGACTCAGGTCATGTCAACAAGAGCCTGCACACGTGTAAGTTCTAGTGATTGCATCCCAGGGGGGAAGATGACTGTTCATGTCACTTGGATTTACTTTATTTTGTCTTCTTGGTGCAGTGTTGGCCAAAGGGCAGGTGAGCACCAGCCCCTACCGCTTCCTGGCGAGCGGCGGCGGCTTCGTGTGGGCCGAGACACAAGCCACCGTCATCTATAACAACAAAACGTCAGATGCCGAGGCCGTGGTCTGCCTCAACTTTGTGCTCAGGTACGCTATAGACCAGGGTGGGAAATTCATTTTGCAAATTGGCCAACTGTATTGGATGTCAAGGACCACGCCACGCTAACCTCAATTGTGTTTAATGAGAAATCAATGTCTTTAGGTAAAGTAATAATAATAGCACAAAATAACAGATCAGTCAATAAATAACAATTACACGTTTTTTTTTATTCTTTTCAGCGCCGTGGAGCAGTCGGATATGGTTTTCTCCTCAGAGCAGATCCGCGCTGGCTATCGCCTCAAACCCGAGACAGTCGACGAGGACACTGATGCGAGCGAGAGGCCCAGCAACAGCACCAGCGCAGCAGAGACGCTTCTTCCGCCCACTCAAGAAGACACGGATGCTGTCACTCCGCTGACAGGAGGTTGGGTACCATTTTGGCTGTTTTGTTGGGGCTTTTTTTTTTTTTCATAGCCATAATTTTGTGCAGCAACTCCCAAGAGCACAAGTAAACAAGAAACAAACTTTGGGCTTCATTAATTTAAAAGATTCTGATAGAGATTTATAAGCAGTGATATACCGGTAATTTTTATTTTTTTATTTTTTTTTTAAGGTAGAAATATAAATGCTTTTTAAAAGTATATTTTTAACCTCTAATGTAAAAAGTTTTTCTTAAGTAAAATCACCTGCTGTACAAAAAAATATATCATAAACAATGATTTTAAAAAGAGAGTAATCAGATAATGTTTTAAAAACATGCATTAAAAAAACAAAAAAAAATCACTAACTGTTCAAAGCAAACAAAAAAGAAGTTAAAAGTAAATGAAATCACTGCCAAGTACATGTTGCACTGATAAATCAGGAAACATGTTGACTGCAGTAACAACTACCACCTCTATGTAAATTGGAACAAAATCTTGATTTGTTCATCTGAAAGTTATTCCTTCCCATTCTCTGTTCATTTCTGCACCAAGCTTTAAAATGACAAAAAATTAGTTAGCCCACTGGTTCTCGGCTCATTTTACACTGGAGTTGTTTTTTTAAAGTGTAATGCAAATGTTGTTTTTTTTCTTCTGCAACAGATTGACATTTCAGTTCATTTCAATGGAAATCCTAACTTTGACGTCACGCGTCCCAAAATGACCACAGCCATTTTGGCATGATAGAAAACGCATCTGCCACTTTGAGTAAACGGCCAACGCCACACTTGAACAATGATTGACAGTTGTTGTGGACCAGCTGCCACAACAAGAAGAAGCAAAAAAAAAGATCAGCATGCTCCAGGGCCAGGCTACCAAAAGAAGAATCAATCAGCCAATATTGCACTTTGTACATGGTGGCTGAATTAGCAGATGCTACCTGTTAGCACATGCAAAAAGTGGGGGAAATAATCTGTTTTGTTCATTTGTGCTGCTACGGTTTAATAGATATTACACAGTTGAATTTAATAACTGACAAACACCATAAAGAAGACTTTTTATGGCACAAATGATGGCGGCCGATTTAGCAGTTAAGATAACACAGCAACACTTGTGTCAAACTGCTAACTTAGATGGTATTTTGAGCATACATAAAGGGGAAATAAATCCGGATTGTACAAACTTGTCAAGCCTTTGTATGATCAGATTTAAAAGCGCTCACCGGGAAAAGAGGCGGTAATTCCACATAGCAGTGTTGCTGTCGACTCGCGGAGGTGAAAAAAAGCACTCCTGACAATTCATCGTATCATCTAAACATGTCCACCTCGCGCATGTATATCATCCTTTTCGTCAAAGTGACTGCCACTCATCTAGGACGGAAAGTTGACGGATAAACGCTAGGTTTCGCCCTCAATGACACTGGAGTCCATTAATGCTGCACCAATAATTTCCTGCCACACGGGGTGCGTGTTCAGAGAAAGTTACGCGACGACAGGATTCTCTACTGGGAGAAATGAAATTTGATATATTACAAGTAAAGTTATCAGTGCATGTGATATAAATTGCAATAACAATCGCACCTGTCTTGCATGTCGCAGACTTCGTGGCGCTTTCCTTCGCCACGCCACGCAGCCCGAGCGACGTCCCCGAGGACCCTCAGGACCTTTGCACGCCGCAGCTGC
Organism: Festucalex cinctus; assembly: GCF_051991245.1. NCBI lineage: Eukaryota > Metazoa > Chordata > Actinopteri > Syngnathiformes > Syngnathidae > Festucalex > Festucalex cinctus. The sequence goes on along the minus strand of NC_135423.1, from coordinate 13,205,828 downwards.
GCCAACTCCTCCTTCCCATCTTCAACCCCGACACTCCCCCGCAGTCTTCATCATCATCATCATCATCTTCGCCGGTAAATCCAAAGCTCACTCGCAGAACGTGGAACGTGAACGTCGCTGACTTGATATTTTTGTCAAGAGCGACAGTGGCAGCTTGCGGGATACCAGCGAGGTTGAGAAGTTATTTGCCTTTTGGCCAGAAGATGGCGACAAGACGCAGGATAAAATGCAGCAGGTGAATGTAATAGTATGTTTGGAGAATTCACTTGGTACACCCAACAATGACATCTGATGTAGGGAAAACCACAAATTGTTTTGAAGGGTATTATCATAACATTATGTTTGCTATTCTGCTTGTAAAATTGCATCATACTTAAAGTGAGAAATGTTTTTATTTTCCATCTATCCATTTTCTTGACCGCTTATTCCTCACAAGAGTCGCGCGGGGTGCTGGAGCCTATCTCAGCTGCCTTTGGACTGGTTGCCAGCCAATCGCAGGGCAATGTTTTTATTTTATTATTTGTAAATATTTTTAATACATATTTTTGATTTTATAACAAATACAAAAATATGTTGTTTTTTAAATAATCAAATACATAACTCACATGGCATTTTGTTTTTTAAATAATAAAATAATAATTGAAAAAAAAAACTACAGGAAATACCTACATTTAAAATGTATTATATATATGCTTAACTGTATGGAAAGACACCAACAAAAAAATCTATTAAACATAAATATAATTTGGAATGTTTGTAAATAATTATAAATAAAAAATAGTTTCATAAAAATATAATACAATAAATACATAAATTAAAACAAAAAATAAATATATACAGTTTTGGGGAAGATTTAAATAACATATCTTATTTATTATATCTTACTAACATTGTACAATATTTTAAAAAGGCAAATAAAGCCCTTGTAGTAGCTCGTAGCTTTTGTAGTAAAGGCCAAATTTCAATATTGACTGTCATTGCATGGTGTCCCTAATTAAGTGTCCTATGGATGTATGTTGTCAGGCGATGGACGGCATGGATCTGGACATGTTGGCTCCGTACATCTCTATGGATGACGACTTCCAGCTCAGCTTCGTCAGCGCCGCCTCAGATATTAACGCCGACGTCAACAGGAAACGGTAGATAAAAAATATGCAAGAATGAAGTCATAAAATAACATAAAAAAAACTGTAATGATAATAAAGTTTCAATTGTAAGCAAACATGGTGGTCACCCCGCTGATGTTTCTCAGGGCTCACAACCCAGATGAGGACGCTCTATCCCAGCTGATGGCGGCAGACGACAAGCGTCACAAGCATGACAGCGACACCCCCTCCTTGGAAGACCAGCTGTTCCTCAGCCATGCGCTACTGGTGAGCGAAGTGATGATGATCATGTGATCGGCAAGCAGCCAATCAAGGTGGAGGATGTTGCTGTTGTTGAAGGTGGATGCTTTTTTTATTTATTTATTTTTTTAACACAGGGCTGCCTAGAGGATAGCCAATCAGGAGAGGAGCCAGGCACCAAGGGTCGGAGTCATCTTCTTACTGACAGGGATCCCATCTTGGGGGGCATGAGAGGACTCTGTGACACCACATGTAGGTTTGCGCAACTAAAATGGTTTACATAGAATGGAGATACTTGTACAGTACATAAAATTGAATTGTTCCACAGACATGTACACATAAATTAAATTTGCTAGATAGATATGATGTAAATTTTACACATTACTGCATTTTAGGTAAATGGGCAATACATTTAAGTATGATTATAGTGATATGAAATGTAACTTTTTTTTTTTTTTTTTTTTTTAATGCTTGGCAGCACTGATGCTGGACATCTTCAAATCTCAGCCGCCCCCTGACTTGTCTCCGATGTCCTGACCAAGCTGTCATCATCACCGTATTCATCTTCATCTTGGGCTTCATCGTAGTTTTTTGTCTTCTGCTCACGCTCAGATGGCAGACAGACAAGCCGCCACATCTTAAGCTCAGAAAACGTGCGCATGCTCTCCCACTGATTCATAAAGGCCTTTTAGTGACATATTTTTCTATAATTAATTAGCAATCCTGTAACATGTAACAATCATGTGTACATTTATCAGTGGCATCTCTTTTTGGAAGCATTTATTTTTATTTCTCCTGCATATGCTGGACGGATGATATGATGATCCAACACTCCTTATGTGGTCATTTTAAAAATACATGTACTGTAATCATCATCTTTTACTTTGTTATCCATGTGTACTCTGCTACAAACATGCAGTAATTGAGTAGTGATGTTAGCATCAGCTAGTTTTTAGACCTACAGTAAAAGGAATAAACTGCTTTTTTTTTTTCCAGAAATGTTTTTCTGAGTATGAATTTATGAACACTGCGATTGGCTGGCAACCAGTTCAGGGTGTACCCCGCCTACTGCCCGAAGTCGGCTGGGATTGGCTCCAGCACCCCGCGACCCTTGTGAGGAACAGCAGTTAAGAAAATGGATGGATGGAATTTATGAACAAGGTTGAGGCTACTTTCAGTGATGTGAAAGATTGTTTTGAATGTGTCTATTGAAATAAAAAGTTTTTGGCACCGCTATTCCATGTGTTCACGCGACCAAAAACAGTGTGAAAAGTAATTAAAAAATAACATTTTGGTATACAGTAGAGATATAAAGAGTTTACCCTACCGTGTACCTGTGTCTGAAAAAGCAAATCCTTTACAATTCATGACAATTATGCCATATTATGGTTCAATTAAGCAGTTCTGAGATAGTTCTTCAGAACAGTATACTATAATAAAGTACAGTACATGGAGCTCACAATGTTTCTCGAAAACGTTTTTTTTCCAAACCTGTTTGCTCTTTCATAGCTTCCATTTAGACTATGGTGTCGATGCAGGATTTGAGTAATTTTGGTGAACACGCGTATTTTATCTTTGATTTGCTTTCATGACTTCAGTTAAGCTTCCTGTTCCTGAAATGTTTCAGGGAAAACTTCGTTATTAGCAGCAGTTGTTACACCGTGCCCAATAACTTTCTATGAAACTTTTGTTATCTTTCGTTGGATAAATTGTCATTAACAGATTATCAGGGGATAGCGCGAACGCAGTCCCCCACTACCACAAATTATGCAGTCGAGATTCCCACATTTGGGGAATTCGCAGGGGTCAGCACAGCCGGAGTGCAATGGCTGAGCCTCACCCTGGGTGAACCACCTTCTTGATCATGGTATCTCCCCTGCCAGGTAAGTATGAGTTGGATGGGGCGCGAGCACGAGAGTCATTCACGCGCATGCTATGTGAAGTGACGGTTTCGTAACACGTGAACCATAATACGCACACATCGTAACAAATTGCATACATGCGCGAATTTAAAATGTAGGGTACCCAAATACACTAGCAAATATGCTTCTATGTGATTATTGTATTTGAGTTTAGAGTCCGTGGCTTCCCATAATGCATAGCGGCACCGAGAGACGCTACCACTCATCGTGTCCATTCCAACTGTATCGTTCATTCACACCCAAAAACATGCAAGGTCTCAAACTGAAATAAAACAGCGAGAATTAACTCGGTTCAATTCGAAACAATAACGACTAATTAGAGCTCCCCGTTCCCCAGCAGTGTGTCTCGTCGAACGTCACATACAAACAACGCTTCCGCGCCTACTAAGTGTGTTGGATGTGCATCTACTAAATTTATACTGCCACCTCCCGGATCTCAATACACATATAACTATTTTACGACGGTTGCAGCAGTTTTCAAAATACCTGTTGACACAAGTCAAGTATCACTGAAAAGTTACAGAAAATGTTGCAGCAATTGCCTCAAGAGTTTTTGCAAAAAAATATTAAGTAAAATAATAAATCAGATGAACCACTATTCAAAAGCAATGTGTGATTTGCCATTAGTTATTTTTTTTTACTTTAATATTATTATTTCCCCCGCGACTCGTGAGGAATAAGCGGTCACGAAAATGAATGGATGTACTGTATATTATTATCGCCATCTCCTGGTCAGCATGAGAAATGCTGACAACAACAACAAAAATGGTGACAAATTTCGGGAATCCAAAACATTATTTTTTTTCAAATTGTCAGACAACAAACAAAATCAAGCTGCATTTCAATGTTGGTGTACAAAATCGAACTAACCCGTCGTTTTTACCAGTTAACACAGTTTCACAGTGTAACATTTATCTTAACCAATATAGACACGAAAAGGATGTGTATTCCGTATTTAGTAAACAAGTTTGGAACGTTCTTCCACTTCTTATCAATCATTATTTAACAGATTATCAGGGGATAGCGCGAACGCAGTCCCCCACTACCACAAATTATGCAGTCGAGATTCCCACATTTGGGGAATTCGCAGAGGTCAGCACAACCGAAGTGCAATGGCTGAGCCTCACCCTGGGTGAACCACCTTCTTGATCATGGTATCTCCCCTGCCAGGTAAGTATGAGTTGGATGGGACGCGAGCACGAGAGTCATTCGCGCGCACGCTATGTGAAGTAACGGTTTCCTAACACGTAAACCATAATACGCACGCATCGGCACATTTTGCACATATACGCGAATTTAAAATATAGTGTACGCAAATACACTAACAAATATACTTTCTATGTGAATACTGTATTTGAGTTGGGAGTCCATGGCTTCCCATAATGCATAGCGGCACAGAGAGAAGTTACCAATAATCGTGTTCATTCATGCCCCAAAAACATGCAAGATCTCATCATCTCAAATTGAAATCAACCAGTGAGCAATAACTCGACTCAATTCAAAACCAAAGACCATTGGAATCGTTTCTTCCTTTTTGTCGGTTTTACCAGAACACAAGGTGGCGCTAATGCAGCTGAAACTATGTCTGAAGAAGATGATATGTGACGTCATCAAGAAGCGACTGATTTCTATCGCGCGGGGGATTTGAAAAAACAACAACCCCGCAGCAAATATGTCAGCGGTTCAAAGGTAAGTTTCTTTCTCGAGGCGACTCACTTAGCAGTTCTCACATTATGAACCCGTTTAGAAATAATAATAATAATGTTAATTCAGAACTCTTACTTCAAAATGACTTTTTCCGACTCGTCTGCAGCCTTGTGCTTAGTCTATCTACACAGCTATATTTAAAAAAAAAAAACCTTCACAATTTTTTCCCCCCGAATACCTGTCCTCCAAAAATACAATTAAGTACATCAAAGCAAGTGACACAAGACTTAAAATAGTCCTGTCTAAAATTATCGTAAAATATTTCATGACTTGTTTACTTGTGTCATCGTGTCTTCTGATTGACTGGCGACCAGCCATTTTCTGTCTGGCTCTGGCAATCACCTCTCTCACCCAATAGCTTCAGCCTATCTGCGGCCCCAATGAGGGAAAATGCTATTGATGGATGAATAACTTGATTTCGCATTGTGCTGCTGGGAGCATTTGGATTATGAGCACGTGTTTTAGTGTGTTGCAGCGCTGTGACCCCAACCTCCCGGCACCGTGTGATGAGGGAGAGGAGCTGGACCCTGCAGGAGAGAAACTCCTCTTCCTCCAGGTTTTCATCTTCTTCTTCTGAGGGTTTTGGTCACCAAAACATCCACCTCATCGTTCCTTGCATGTCTGTAGGACAGGCGACGTGTGCAGAAGGTTGTGTGGCGTCAGCTGTTTGTTCTGGATTCCATGATGTGCGATTTGGAGGGCCTGCAATCGGCCCAGCAACTGCTGACACAGCCCTGCCCCCCACAGTCAGGTAGCACCGCTCACAGGAAGTACGCGCAAGGGATGTTCAAAATGAAATATGTTAAAATATGGCAATTAGAGATTATATATATATATATATATATATATATATATATATATATATATATATATATTTGCAATATATTTTAACCGTCCCACACATCTAAACACATCTAAATGTTTAAACAAAGTTAAAACGCATAAAATATAATTTTAAAAATATGTCTAAGCACTTTTATTGCTCGCTTGCTGTCAAGAAATGGGACACTGTTGTGCAACATTAGTTTGGGGAAAAAAAGTGAAGAAAAGACTTGTGCTCAGTTCTCCCCATAAGATGCGCAGTCGCTCGGAAATGAAGTCTGCTGTAACTCTGTCACAAAAGAAATGACAAACAGTTCACTATCTTAATGACACTCCCTCCGCGTACTGATTTGGAAGACACGCCATTATTTTATTTTGACTGCCATGTATCAAGCTCGCTTTCCTTACCACAGAGGGTGGAGCTCGAGGCCGCTGGAAGGCTTTGAAGGCGGAGAGCAGGACAGCAGCGCGGAATACGGAGGAGCTGGTCGACACGCTGCAACAAAACATCATCGATAAACGTCACAAAGTCACACAACTACTGCAACAGTTGCAAGCCAAGGTACACACACTGGCAGACAATTAATGGGTATAGATTTTTATTTTTAAACTGCTTACGTAGTTGAAAGCGAGCCCTCAATGACATGCACTGCTTACATTATAGCGAATATTTTTGTCAACATTTTTTACATTATCTGTAAAGAAGAAATATAAATTCAGTTATTTCTGTGCAAGTTGATGCTGTGAAAAAAAATTTTTTTTTCAGAACAAGTAAAGCAAATCTTACTCAGCGGGAAAAAAAGCTAAACTTGCCTTGAATAATGTAGCAGTGCAATGATTAATTAACAACTAATTGGGACCTTGTTTAATTAAAAATTGTCCAAATCCTTGGAATATCATCTTCGCAGCAGTAAATATTCTCATTTCTGTCGTGCTCCATGAAAGCAGATTGAATATCTTTGCATTAAATCTCAATTAAATATTTGCAAACTTTGGAAAACAATGATTAACAATGATTTTGTGTATTTTCTGTCATGTACTAAACAAATTACTGAATCCTATTTATGTTTGTGCCAATTTGATCTAACATCCTGTTTTTGAATAATGGAAATTAATTATATTTCGAATATAATGACTTGAAAAAATTAAGATTGGTAATGTTATTTTTGTAGCTGCCCTAATACACGCATACATACACGTGTTTCAGAAGCAGCAGCGTGAGGACTTGCAGGCAAACTTGAACGAGGCACGCAAAGCGCTGCAGGTGCACGATGGCCAGCTGACGCAGCTGAAGGTGGAGCTCGATGCGGAGCTCGGACGTGTGACCGCCTGGCAGCGCTCCAGAGAGGGGTGAGTGTCATCGGGTCACATGACGGGTCAGGTGACGTGACCCCGTCAAATGACGCGGCGTGTTTGTTGTCAGCTTTCAGTCGTACGTGGCAGCCCTGCAGGAGGTGGCGCACGTCAGCTTGCTGTCCTTCAACCGAACAAAGGTGTCGCTGGAGCTGAGGCCACGCCCCTCCGCCAACGCGACCCTGACATCCAATGAGCTGGAGCCGTTGAAGGTGTCAGTCATCTGGAACCAGGATGACCGCTTTACACTTCAGGTTGATCCGGTGCGAAAAACTCTTTAGTATCGTTTGATGCCATTTTGACACCAAGGAAATATATTGGAGTAGACAAAAGGTGTGCTTTGCTGCCATCTTGTGGCATCATAGGCAATTATAAAAACATTTTTGTTATTTGGCATTGCTCTGTCCGTATGTGTCAAAAAAAAAAAAGTCTGACTTCCTGTCATGTGATCAGGCGAGCCCAGTGAGCCTGCTGCACGAAGATGTGTCAGGCCGCCCCAGCGAGCTCAGCGCTGCCCTGGTGGAGGTGGTGGAGAACTACGTGGGTCAGGCTGATCTGCTGACCGAGATCCAGAGTCTGAGATCCAGGTGGGCTCCATTAGCGACAAGTCGCCGCCCTCTGTGATCTGACACGGGCGCCCCCGCTTCCTTTCTCAGCTACGCCATCGATTGGAAACCCGCTCAGCGCGTGTTGGTGTACCTCAAGTCGGCGTCGATTTTGTGCCACCTGGAAGTAGAGAGAGGGTACCCCAACGGCGGAGCTGTACGCCTGCGAGACGTAGAAAGAGACGGACAGCTACTGGACACCGCCGCTCTGCAGGTGTGACTCTCTGCCATCATTAGCATCAATTAGTACTAATCATTACCATAAAAATTTAGCATCAATCATTTTTGACAATCAGTAACAAAAATCATTAGCATTAGCACCATTACAATCAATTCCGGGGATGTTTGATACCTACTACCGTATTTTTAAACCGATACCTGTTAACTGGAGTACCCACCCATATAATACCAAGTAATTGATGCCATTCGTACTTTTAACACATAAAATTAAATTTAAAAAATTAAAAATTAGCTTGACTTTCAGGGAATGTACACATCAATTGAAGTGCAAACTAATAGTTTCAACTGTTAACTGTTAGGCATGACACTATGAAATATTTTCTAAATGCAAAATTCTCACTATGTAAGTTGATAATGATAAATATTGAATTTCTTTACCTATTCAAAATAATACAAAAAATTAAAAGCATTAAACATAGAAATACAGTTGTCTAGAAGGGAAATCCACACAGGAAAACGTTCTCTCAGCCATGCAGAATCATTTTCCACTCAAATTGAGTTAATATAAATATTGCTCTCTAAGCATTCATATAAACTGTTTAAAAGTATACTTGACTCACTGAGACATTTTCAGCAATAAAAAGTGAATATTTTGTCCAGAATCAATCTGATATCTTCAATAATTTTCATGAACAATTAATATCTGTAAAAACAAATGTTGTCACTTGCTGTCCACTGAAGTTGACATCACCTATGCTGAGGAAACAGGTAACGACCAATCATGACTCAGTTTGCTGACCATACCCAGAAAACAGGTGAGTCTTTCTTGGTCGTTACCTAAAATGTCTTCATGAGTCAAGTATCCCTTTTAATGGGCACATGACAGAATGGACAAAAATGTAGTTCACACAGAAAAATATTCTGTCAGCCATGCATAATATTTACTTCCTGATAGTGGAATGACCACAAGAGGGCGCCTCATGTATCTATGACCAATATCGGCAGCCAATTTGAGTGCTTGATACATTAAAATAAGGCCCATATCAACTTGATACCTGGTATCAATACTCACCATCCCTAATCAATTGTTAGCATGAGTCACTAATCAACTATTGGCATAAATAATAACCAATTATCAATCATGCACCTCAAATACATAGCAATTATTATCAGCAATTATTGGCATTAATCAGTACCATCAACAACAATTCCAATTAACTGTTTTTTTGTTTTTTGTTTTCTTCCCCTTTTTGCTCTCAGTCTGAAAACTCTAATGACAGCCTCATCGGTTGGGTCGTTTTTCTCAGCACCACTCCTCTCATTTGATGGTTGGCCCATCATGTTCCTCATTTTGATACTCAAATAAATAAAACTGGCAAGAAACATAATTATGTGATGCATGATTTAGCGTGTCTGTGTGTGTGTATATATATATATATATATATATATATATATATATATATATATATATATATATATAAATTAAAACTGGTGTCTTCTTCACAGTGAGTACTTTAGTGTATTTTTTTTGGTGTATTTTTTTAAACAAATACTTTCTAGGAACAAATTTGTCTTTCTCAATGTCATGCAAAATGTCAGTCAAATACATAGGCAATTATTTCGTTTTATAAACTGACAAATTTTTAGTGTAACATTGCAAAAGTAAATAAAATTACTTAAATATTAAATATCAAATCCAATTAATATTAATTGTTGATTAATGTTTTAAAATGTTAAAATTGACGATGTAAACACATTTTTCATAGCACGTATGCAAAACTGAGTCAGTAGCTGGATAGATAAATGTCTTAAAAGTAAGCTCATGAGTTTTCTTCGCCAGAAGGCTTCCATACATTTCCCTGCCATGCTTATGAGGTGCTCCCCCTAGCGGCCCACCATGTAATTGCTCAATAAGTAATGAACAATGGAGCCATTATAGTGGCTATGTATTAACAAATTAACAAATATCGCAATACTTGCATAGGCGTATCAATAATCTATTGGGAGATAAGTATCATGATTTATCGCAATATCGATATATCGTCACACTCCAGGGCAGAAATGGCAATGTAATACATTAGATTATGGAACAGCCAAACAACAAATGCATTCTAGCCATCCCAATGCATTCTGACTGATTGCTCCAAATACCAGGCAAGAGTGTATTGTACAGTCACAAACACTTTGCATCTGTATGACAAGTTGAGAATGTTAATTAAAACATCACCTGGGGAGTTATTGAATGTTTTATGATGTGACAGTTTGAGCCTGGAAAACCAACCTTGAGCTACATGCTGCAATACAGAAGTGAAGCCATTTTTTTTTCACCTTTTCTGGCATAAAAGTCAAATTTACCAATTGCAGGATAAACAAAGGCTCAATGTCTTCTATTTTTTCACAACCCTGAATGAGGTCATATTGTAGCTCTTTCCTCTTGGTGGTGCTCACACTTCTGCAATTGCTGCAAATGATGGTGAACTTCACTCAAACTTACTTCATGGCAGGGGAGCTTTTCCTCTGTTTCACAAGCCAAAACCACAAATTATGTAAAAAGTGTTGCAGGAACAGCTCATCAATGACTAGTCCTCATTCATGTATTAGTGTATGAGAGAATGCATGTGAAGTGTTAGTGAGCGTGTGAATGCGTTTGAGTGTGTGAGAGGGTATGTTTGTGTGCATTTTAGTGTGTGAATGTGGAGCGTTTGTGTGTGTGCGTGTGGTTGATTTACAGTAAGTCAACTTATGTTTTATTGGACAAACCGCAATTTGACTACAAACAATTTTAATAACAGTAGTAGGAAATAGAAGTTAACAAAAGTGGGAAAAAAATAAAAATTGTCATCACTACCTCAAGTGGTTAGCACTTTTCTTTTTTTCTTCCGTCATGGTATTGAATTACTTAAAAAATAAATTGCTCAGAATTAATCTACATAAATGAATATGAGACATCATGGTTTGTGGTTTCTGGTTTCCTGCCGTGGTGGCAAATTCCACTCATTGAAACTAAAACGTCAGAAGGGAAACTTCAAACATGACAGCACAAACATATGTAAAGAATGTATTTATCAATTGTGTCAATATTATTTACAGTGGCATATGGCATTCAAAAACAGAAAATACATTCAAGTGTGCAAGTTGACTGACTTCATATAAATATAATCTCATAAATTTGTTCTAATATTCTGTTTGTGGATGCAGTGGAACCTCTCAAGTGACTGAAATCTGGCTTTAGGCAGCGTTGGTGTTTCTAATTATGGTTTTAAAACAAGGATTTAAAATTGGGCTTTCAAGTCTGGGTTATTTTAATGATCATTTCATGTTGGACCTGAGAGCTTCCACCGCACTTCAGATGAATGCGACAATATTATTAAATTGTTCAAAATAACATCATAAATCCTGGTTGTTTGCCATGACAACACAGGTTTCTATAACATCACACTCACATGTACAGTACAATATAAGTCAGATGAGTGCAAACTGGCCAATCAGCTTTGGTCTGGATGCCAGCCCGCTGCGTCCAGACCCAGTACAAGGAAGAAAAAAAAAAAAAGAAAAAAAAAGTGCCAAGTCGTCACATCCATCAGCTGTCAATCAAAACTACCTCACGGCGTGTCCTTCAAACATCCTTGTCATCCGACAGACAAACACGTAGTCGTCGGCTGTCACTCGTTCGTGATTGGACCTCCTCGTAAGGGGGCGGAGGGTTGTCTGGGCTGGATCGGTCGCCGGGCGGCTCCCGGGCCAGCAGGAGTTGAGTGGGTCCTGGCGGGGACGAGTGGGAGGGGGCGAGGGGCTGGCCCCAGCTGCCGTACACCGCCTCCTCGTAAGACGGTAGCGAGACAGGAAGTCCCTCCCCCTCGGTCATCAGGTCCAGCTGGTCCGAGGGTCGACGCCTGCTGGGAGATGTCACGTAAATGTGTCGTCCGATAGACATCATGTGACGGAACATAGTGTGGTGACCTCACCTGTGTGATTGACAGGGGCAGAGGCGGGACTTGACCACCAAGCAGGCGGTGGTGGTGAGCAGGAATATGGACACGCCCACTGCCGTCGTGGCCACGTTGGGCACGCCAAAGCCCGCCCTGTTGTCAGCGTTGATGTGAGCGCCACCTGTGGAGACGAGTCAGGGTTAAAGTCTAAAATAAGGGTTAGGGTTTTAGGACAGGTTTTGGTTTCAAGTCCAGGTTAAGGTTGAAAACAATGGTGAGGGTTTCAGGTTAGGGTTTGAAATCTGTGTTGTGGTATCAAACAATTCGTAGGGTTTGAAATTATGGTTTCACGCCTGTTGGTGTCTTACTAACCAGAGTCAGCTATTCCATTCAGTTCTATCCACAGCACTGCAGTTGGTTTAGAGGTTAGGATTTCAAGTCTGGTTCAGTGTCTCAAGAGGATTTCAAGACACGATTATGGTCCCAAATTAGGGTTTCAAGCTTATGTTAGTGTTTCATACTGACACCGTGGGCAAAAGTGTGGACAGGTTTTTGATGTCTCAGTGCGGTTTGCTTCCTGTCTGACAGCTTCGTGTTAATTCTGGTGGTTTTCTTTCACTTCCTCTTTCTGATCTCTCACTTCCTGTTTGAAGAACCACTGGCAGAAGGCCACTAACAGTGTGTTTGGTAGATCAAAATGAATACAATATGCATCATTAGTGATTAGTAGGGTTTTAAGTCTGGGTTAGGGTTTCAGATATTGGTTTAACCACAATTGTGGTTTCAAATTAAGGATTTTAAGGTTGGGTTCGGGTTTCAAGTTAAGGTTTTAACTTGGAGTTTTAAGTCTGGGTTAGTTTTACAATTACAAAACGTGTTAAAAATGTGTGACGCTGCATAATGTAATGTAGTCTAATTTATTTATTATAATAATACACCATATAATGCTCAGTATGTGGCTTGGTTGAAAGGTGGAGGAATCGTGCGACCAGGCTAATGAGAGTGAAACTGAACCAGCGTTTACTTGCGGAAGGACTGAAACAAGAAGGAAGAACTATAGACAGAAACTAGGTCAGCACGTTTAGATCTAGGTCCATGATATGAAACGCTTAATATGCACTCATACATTTGGCATTTACGGCAAAAAAACACATTTGCAAATCTTAGCACTCAAATACAATCTCAAGGACTGGTTAGACTGTGAAGGATCTCTGAAAAATGTCCAAATAAGACTAAAATGAATACTTATACCAAAATGGCTGCCTTTCTGTGTCTTTTCGCATGTAACTTTTTGAGTCTACTCAAGACATCTCTACCAATTTCATGTTGCTCAGTCAAACTGGCTTTGGTGGCTTTTTTTGTAGCAATCAGACAAAATCTCTATGAAAAATTAGTATAAAGGACTGGAAATTTCTAAAATGAGCCTAAAATGGACACTTTGAACCAAAATGGCAGATTTCATGTGTATTTTCTGACATACCTTAAGATATTTTTGTGAGTCTAAATTTCATGTCGCTAAGTCAAACCAAAGTTTCTAAAGATTCAGAAGCTAGTTTTATGTCTTTTGGTAAGTCATCAAAATTCACAGCCATGCTCTGCCCTTATGTCATGACCAAAACTCAAATTCTTTAGATTTGAGTGTCATCCGTCTGTGTAGTGTACGTGGTTCAGATTTTGTAGCAATCAGACAAAACCTCTACAATGAGTTAGTCTGTGAACAACCCCTGGAGATGGCTAGCTACATTACATGTTTTTTCTTTTTCTGGAATGATTTATTTATTTATTTTTGGTCTAGTAATAATGATAGACATGTTGACTACATTTCTTGTTGCTGATACACTGGCTCCAGGAGCTAAATTTTCCAAATTTGGGGTATCATTATGGCCAAACCAAAATGAGTATAAAATGGCTGTTTCGAATGAAACTGGCAGGCTTCCTGTGTCTTTTTGAGCATTGTTTCATGCAAATGTTTTGTGGATCTAGACATAGTAGACATGTTAATGTCAACATGTCGACTAAATTTCATGTTGCTAAGTCAAACTGGCTTCGGGGGCTGTGTTTTCAAATTTGATCTGGCCAAATCTCTAGGAAAAGTCTCTCTTTGAAGGACCATAATGGCAGACTCCCTGTATCTTTTTTTTCGGGAATGGTTGCTTGAGACTTTTTTTTTTGTGGGTCAATTTGTAATCTACGTTAAACTGTCTTCAGGGCCTGGATTTTCCAAATTGCAATCAAAGAAAATCCCGAAGAACAAATTCTTCTGACAAACACCTGTAAAAATGGCCTCCTTAAACCAAAATGGCGGACTTCCTGAACGCTCACCTCTGATGCGGACGCAGGCGGGAATGGGCGGCCGCCAAACGCCGTGATGGCACCAGGAGACGGGAGACTTGGCTGTGCGATAGCCGGCCTCACAGAACAGGTGCACAGAGCTCTTGTGGGGGAAACCTCGACAGGGGGACGGCTCACAGCGGAAGCCTCCATGCTCTGGTACCAGGGGGTGTGTGCAGTTGCTCAGACGGCCTGTAGGGGGTTCAGTGGTGTCGTTAAAAAGGGCAGTACAGTATCAAAGCAGCGGCATTGCTGCGATGCTACCACCATTGCAAATTGTGTTAATTTATTCCATTGTGTTAGGGGTGTGGTTACCTGCAAAAAGGTGTGGTAAGGAGGTCAAGAGGAGGATGATGATGCTTTGACATGGCCATGGAGACAACGTTGACACAGACATTCAACTTCCTGCGAAGCACATGTCAATGTTGACCAGCCATTTTGTTACATGCCTTATATGCAAATGTTGCTTTTCGGCCTAGCAATAGATGAAATAATAATAATGTAATGAAGGAAAAAAACACCATAACATCAAGTTCCTGCTTCATATACTGTAGCATATCCATGGTTCGGTCATTCGTGGGGAGCCAAGCCCCGTTTTACTTGGTAAATGCTTATTGGTGGTGTATCCCCGAATGTACATACATTTATATAGTATATATTATTCATTTTAAGTGGATAGTGCAGATTAATACAGTATATACACTTTTTTTTTTTTTAACAAACTATTGATAATGTGTGACTGTTGACTGTGATGCAAATGCATGGATCAAAAACATTTTTTTTCTGAAAAGTAGTTTGTGTACGCTACGTGTGAGTGTTTGTGTATAGTGTAAATATATTTGTGTGTGTGTGTTGTCATGTCAACAGATAGGACAGCTGTGTGAGGTCAACTCATCACACACACAGAGCCGCTATGCGTCACGTGACCATGTTCAGTGTGGGCGTGCAGCATGTTCGTCACTCAGGCTTGTTGGATGCAGTAAGTTATGCTCGAACCAAGGAATTATCTCGATTCGGGAAAAATGTGAAAAATATTAAATATTTACAGCAGATAATTTTTGAGGGAGAATTACAAAGCGCCGATGGCCCTGCATGGCCACTGGTCATAGGTTGCCCAACCCCTGTAAAAAAATAAAATAAAATATATATATATATATATATATATGTAGGGACTTTCTATGTTATAAAATGTTTATCAGAGTTTGTTTATGGAAGATTTTTCCCCCCCACGCATTTCAAGTGGGGTCAATTAAAGTGCCTATCCCTCGCGAATGGCGGCAGGTCGACTGTAGACTATATAACTGTTTTTGTTTTTTCTCTCTCTAATCGAATCGGTGATAATATCTTATATTTTTTCCTCCAACTGCCTATAAAATCACTTATACGTATCATAAATGTATCGTCTTTATGCTTGTTTATGTCGTCGTACATGTCGGAAGCTGACAATCATAAACGATGAAATAATTGAACCATGCTCGTCTCACCTGGATGCAGCGGAGAGGTGACGAATGAAGCCGACGACCGCTGCTCGCTGCTCGGCAACAACAAGTGGCTTGTCAGCTTGTCAGCTTCGTGGTTCCTTGGCTTCTCGCTCTCGCCGCCTCCGCAGCCGTTCCAGGATCAGCTGATGAGTAAACAGTCGCGAGGAGACTTGATTGGCTGCGGGCGAGTTGGCAGCCGCGCCTCCACCGGAACTAACGGTGGTTGGAAGAAGTAAGTCACGTGGGTGCAAGTGACTTCCTGGAATTTCCCACTTGATGACATTTTCCACGTTAAAAAACAAACGCTTTTCTCACTTTTTTTTTTTTTTTTTTTTAAACAGCTAGGAGTTTGTAAAATTCTGTACATATGATAGGCTGTAACGCGGAGGAGTTTAAGTAAAACAAATACATGTGCATAAAGAATTCAATGATTAAAAAATTGATTTTATCAAGTAAAACGTCAAGAAGGCAGCCATATTTAGTTAGTTTAGAAAATAGAAAAGAGGAATCAAAAACTATTTTTTTTGTTGGACACTAAGTACGAATTGTCTGCAGTTATCACACTGCCCACCAGGGGGCAGCAAACGACTGCGTCAAAACCGTGGTCAAAACGGATTAACAGCAAATGTTTTAAAGGAAAATCGACAATTTGTGTACTGTATACAAAGAGCTGGATCTCTACAGTGCCTGTCAAAACATCAAGTGTGAAATTAAACAACCATGTAGACCTTTACTTATTTGTCTATTTTAAAAAATATGTTGAAGACCTCTTGTGAAATTCGCCAAGTTTTAATACACCTGACAACTCTTTCGATTTGTGAAAAAAGGAATGTCACCGCTAAATATTCTTTAGTATAATTTAGCTTTGTTCTCTATTGTTATGCTCTCATCTAGTCTCGATAAGGATTACAATAATGTACTTCACACAGAATGTTTAAGTTGGATTTATTTGAAAAGCACAAAACAAAACATTTTTGATGAAGTTTGGCACTTGAAATATTGAGTTTGATAGCATATACACAAAGGTGGCTGTATATGTAAGAGAGGCTGGTATCATTGTTTAAAAAACAGCTTTTGATCATGGGTTTATTTTGGGGGAGAACAATTGTGATTTGAATTATTTGTAGTCCCCCCACACGCCCACCGTCTTGCCATCCCACTCTTTGGTGGACAGACACTTGACCATGAAGTGTCCCAAGTCGTGTTTGGAGATGGCTCGGCCCCTCAGCGCCTTCTCCGTCGCTGAGTAGCGTTCCGTCAGAGGAAGATCGTCTGCGTGTCACATTGGAAAAAGGAATGTAAGGAGGTCAGTGATTTTCTTTTCGATTGCACTGATTGCTTGATAGAAATGTTTAAGCATATAAATGCTATATCCAAACACATCATTCATGTTGAATATGACATGAATATAATGAGATCCTAATGAAAAATTAAACAGTAAAAGTTGCTGTGCAATGAAAAAAAAATCATCTTATTGTAAAAGTAAATAAACAAAGGAAACTGAATTAATTTTGAGTTAATTATGATCTTCAATCATTGTATGTTAATTAGGAAATATTAGCATCTTGAAACTATTCAATAGAATTTATTTCAAGACTGTTTTCGTTTTATTTACTGTATTATTATTGTTTGTTATTGTTCAGTCCACACTCACTGCCAATGTGAGGTGGCATGACGGCCACATAGTCCAGGCCGGACGCCTTGAGGACTTCGTACATCCTATCGTGGTCCTCGGTGACGGCCAGCAGGCGCGGCGGCACTTTGGAGCGGTCCCACAGCAGGAAGGCTGACTCACGGGAGAGGGTAGAAGTAGAACACAGATCATTTGGAAACATTTGGAAACGTCCACATTGGATGAAAATGTCAAGTGTTGTACCTGACATGCAGCCCACAACTTTGCGGATTCCGCGAGCCTTCATGGCCTCCACGATGTTTTTGGTTCCTTCAGACATGGCGGTGGTCGGGCCTCACAAAAACACATCACAGTCAAGTTTGTTTGTCTGTCTACATTTTTTTTATGCGGTGTCACATAGGCCAAACATAACATTTACCACAGTTTACTTGTAAAAAAAAAAAAAAAAAAAAAAAAAATCAAAATGTAATTTGACCATCTTTGGAAAGATAACGTACCTATCATTAAAAACAATCTAGGGTAACCTCTCATACACCCAAAAACCTGGCGTGTGTGCAGTAAGGGAGGGACTTAGCAAGAGTCAATTAGCTTTTGAGATTTTCAGATGTTTTCAGTTTTGAGCTTCCTTTCACACAAGTTTTGACTATCAAATTGTTGAAAAAGAGAAAGGTTGTTTGTTTAATGTGAGCGAGAGTATTCTTCATGTGATCCGAGTTTTTGTTATAGGAGAATTTAAGAGGTTTTCATGTGTAAGGGAGGTTTTCTAGTGTGGCTTTTTTTTTTGTGTGCCTATAGAGAGTAGTTTTTGGTGTGTTGTGAGAGATTTTTGTTTTGTGTGTGAGTTTTTTGTGAAGAGTGAGAGCAGTTTTTGTTCTGTTGTGAGAGATTTTTTGTTTGGTGTGTGTTTTGGGGTGTGAGTGACTTTTTGTGTCTGTTTTGCGTTCCTAGAGAGAGCAGTTTTTGGTGTGTTGTGAGAGAGCAATTTTTTGTGTATGTTGTGAGAGATTTTTGGTTTGGCGTGTGAGTTTTTGGTGTGAGTGACTTTTTGTGTCTGTTTTTGCATGCCTAGAGAGGGCAGTTTTTGGTGTGTGTTGTGAGAGATTTTTGTTTGGTGTGTGAGTTTTTTGTGTGAGTGAGAGAGCAGTTTTTGGTGTGTGTTTTGAGAGATTTTTGTTTGGTGTGTGAGGTTTTTTTTGTTTGAGTGAGAGAGCAGTTTTGGTGTGTGTTGTGAGAGATTTTTTGGTTTGGTGTTAAGAGTTTTTGGTTGTGGGAGATTTTTTTTCTAGACTACCCATTTTGGTGTGAGTTTGTTTATGATGTATGAGAGGTTTTTGAGAGTAAGAGGGTTTTTGGTGTGATTTTTGTGAGTGTGCGTTTTGTTTGTGCAAGAGTCTTTTATTGAGCGTGAGGGTTTTTTGTGTAGGAGAGAGTTGTGTGTGTGAGAGAGAGGTTTTTGTGTGTGAGTGAGTTATTATGTGAGAGTTTTTTGGTGTGTAAACGAGCAAAGGTTTTTGTTGTGTGTTGTGTGAGTTTTTAGTGTGAGAGTTTTTGTGCGTGAGGAGCTGATCTGTGTATGAGAGTTTTTGTTTTTTTTGTGCTATCGGATAGCGGGTGTTAATTGTCTTCTGTGTTCTAGTGTTTCGTTCTCACTGAGGTCGTTCCTGGTTCCCAGGATGATGATGACAGCATCCTGCCCCTCCATGGCTTTCTTCACATCGTCCTTATTGAGCACGTCGCCCACCACCACCCTGGACGCCTTGTGGTCCGCCGGCAGCCTAGCGACGTCTCGCACCAGAACCGTCACGTTGTAGTCTGCAGGATGGACAAAGGTGGGCAGGTGAGCGAATGAGCACCACTGGAATGTGCCCTCGTGTGATTGGCTGCACTGTCATATAAAGGCGGATACATCAGGACCACAATCCACAATTGGCTTTTTCTTTGGCTTTTGTGTGTGTTTTTCTTGGCTTTTGATGATAACCTTAGAACTGGAAAGCAATACAGTACAGCAGTATCTAACCTTTCTTCAAGACTAAAAACCTCTCCCTCAGGAGTAAAACCTTCTCATGGGACTAAAACCTTATCTGGGGAATAGAACCTTCTCTCAACGATTTGACGCCCAGCAGGTGCACCTGACAACTTGTCCTTGCATCTTACACTCACACACACCTACGCTTGCGTGCGCGCACACATTCACACCCAAATTGGACCAAACAGTCAGAGTGACATCGCCCCTCCTGTACAAACAAGATAACAAGCATCTTCCATTACCATGCCGACCTAACCTGACTCAGCACTTTTTGAAACTGGACTAATTGCTTCGTCACATTAAATGTTTTTTGTCTATGTAGTTTTTTTGTTTTTTGTTTTTTTTTTTTGTTTTTTTTTTATGAAATGAATATAGTATATTTTTAATGAATCCCATTAGAAATAGTCAATGCAAATCATAACCTTCTTAAAATAATGGCCTAAGTCATATATTGACTAAAAAAAAAAAAAAAAAAAAAGTTGCATCTCCTAAGGATGCTGGCCACCTATGCTCAAATAGCTGCATCTGCCCTTAGTTCAACAAATAATTCAGTTCTACCAGTGAAATTAATTTAAAAAATAATGCTGTAATATAATCAATATTTAGTTACATTTTTAGTGTTTTCTGAAAAAAAAGAGAAAATAGGCCATTATTTTAGGAAAGTGATTCAATACAGTAAATCAATACATAAGTCAAGTCATCCTTATTTAGTGCTATATTCACATTCAAAATATTCAGTAGTTTTCACATTGCTGTAAGTCCACATTGAATATACTCAACATTGCAAATAAAAAAAATCAAAGGTTCAGAATTTCCAAGAAAAATTGTTGAAAAAGTTTTTTTTCTCACATTCAAAATTTACTATATTTCTAAATCATTCAACACTGTCAGCTCTAAAGCATTCACTTGCAAATTTCGAGTTTGTTTGGTATTGTAGGGTAGTTTGTATATTATTAAAATATGGATCCACCAGGAAAAAGTTTCATTATTATTATTATTATTATTATTATTATTATTATTATTATTCAACAATTTTTAAACGTCATTTGGGTCCATTGAAAGTCACTACAGCACACATATCTTAAGTTTTTTTGTTTTGTTTTTTCTCCAGCGACACACAGTTACGTCATGGAGGCGTGATGTCATCTTTCGTCTCTCACCTGCAGCCGCGGCAAGAGGCAAGGTGGCTAGGCCGGTCATTCCCGTCGCCCCAAAAATGACCACATTCTTAATGGAGTCTGACATTGCCAGCGATAAGAGCGTCCTGAGAGTGCAGTGAGTCCAAAAAATAGTCACATTTAACTCACAGTCAAAAGTCAGTCAAGCTATATTCAGCCTCCTCGTGCCGCTTCCGCCTATTGGGCTCCTCCCCTCAAGTTCATTTAAAGATACAGTATCCTCCCCAAACAGCCCTCCTTTAAATAAATAAATTTAAAAAAAAACTTTCACTTCCGTCACTTGTGAGACACAGTAACAAATTAGTACACATTTTGTTTTTAACTAATACTCGGAAAGAATCGTAATTGCATATTTACACTTCTTGTTCTTCTACGTCTTCTTGTTCTTATATTCTTTTTTTTTTATAATACAATTATTGATCAATATTATATTGTACGAAGGTGTCTGTGTTCCTGCTCTGCTATATTTAACGTCTTCGGACCTAGATAATTGCATGACATATTTACGTGTCGAAACCAATAAAAACGTATAATTTGGATGATGTCAACACTTCTAGTTCATGATTGGATCCTAGCTAACTAATCACAATCGCAAGTTGATTTGCAAGACGTTCATATTAAAAATGTTACGGGTAAGCTTGGTAAGTTTACAACATGTTAGAGCAATATTATCCTGGCCTCCACTATAACAAAAACATGAGATACCCCCCCCCCCCCCCCAAAAAAAAAAAGACCATATTGTTCTTATGTGGGGAAAAGAGTCAAAATCAGTAAATAATAATAATACTAAAATTTTGCCCAACAAATAGTCACTGTATGTATTCTTATTGCATGTTATTTTTCAAGATAATATTGTATTTGATATCTTATGATATAAATTATGATAAGATAATATTCATATTCTCATTTTATAATTGTTATATTTATAAAGACAACTTTATTAAAATACTTGAAGAAAATTGGCAAAATTTGTAAAGTAAAAATATGCATTGCAAATTATGTTCGAAAGGGCCCTCTAGTGTCGATTTGGTGATCTCTCGCTCTCTCTCGGCCCCTCCCGCCCCCGCTGCTACTGCTTTTTCCCCGCAGCTCCATCTCCAAGAGGAGGAGGAGGTTTTGTCAGGTGGTAACGTTGGTGGGGGGGGGGGAGGAGAGGGTCCGTCCTATGGATGTCATCATCCTCCTCAGCAGCCGCAGCCTGGCCAGCACCTCCCGGCCCGGCGCTTAATCGGCGGCCTCCTCGGCTCGGCTCGTACCGACTCGCCGGTGCTGAGCAAGCCGGCGACGAGTACTCGATCGCCGGGAGACACAAAGGTCCGTCCTCGGCACCCGCGCGGAAGGTAAGACGGGGTACAGCCAAGGAGAGAGGCGGGGGGGTAAGCTGAGGGGATAAGGTTCCACTAGGACCGGTGGGTGGGAGAGTCGGCATCCGGTCATGCGTCAGGGCTGCAGGGGCACCGCAGTGGTCCGGCCGTGCACGGCGCACATGTGATGGATGGTGCACGCGTGACGAGTGTTGACGGTGCACGTCAGAGGGCGCGTGAAAGTGAGAGCATCCTTGGCCATGTAACAAGCAGCAGGCCTTATATAGCAGCATCAGTACCACACTAGCTGCACTGCTCCTTACTTTTCATGACATTTTTGTGCCATAGTGGTAAGCATGTCTGCCTTGGTGGAGTTTTCATGTTCTACTCGTGCTTTAGTGGGGCTTTGTTAGCATCAGTGAAGATTATAAATTGGCCATATGTGTGAGTTAAAGTGCCAGTTGTTTCTATTGTTGACCTGCGATTGACTGGTGACCAGTTCATGGTGTATATCCCACTTCTCTTGCCCAAAAGTAAATTTGTGTATTGATGATTCCAAGCTGAGCATGAGTTTGAGCACTTTTGTGTGTGCCCTGAAATTAGCTGGTGGCCACTGCAGGGTGTATCCCTCTTCTGTCATTAAGTCAGTGCACAGGTAAAAATTAAATACACTTTTTTTTTTTTTGTATGTTGTCCGCGTGGTTGCATGAATTTTTCCTCCCGTGTTTCAAAAACAACACACAAAAAAACCAAATGCATGTAATGTCATATTCATCAAAGACTCCATTGGTGAGGTCCTGAGTCAATTTTATTGTAGTTATAAAAAAAGACGAAAGAAACGCACTTAAAATGCTCATAAGTATCTTTATTAACTATAAACTAGCAAGTCAGGTGTTTAAGAATACTTTATGATGGACCATCACGTTGTAATATAGCTTGTCTGTCTCACTGATGGAAGCTAACGGCTAGTGGCTGCATCTAAATATACACGTTCTCACTCGATGTGCCGGGAGGTGAGCAGGATCGTCATGATTTTACGTTTTGACATTTTTGACAAGAAGGTGACAGCTTTGATGAGGATTCAGGTCAAAAAGGGGGAACACGCCTGCAAGAAACAATGTGATGTGACTGATCAACACTGGCAGCTGTCTCGCTCTTTCTTACAAGATATGAGTGGGTGTGTGTGTGTGTGTGTGTGATGAAGCAGCATGTGGCTCATCCACATTCATTTTGCTCATGGGGTATCGACACTGGGGTTGCTTCAAGCGGAGAAGAGGCGCTCCACCTTCTCATCCGATAGAAGAAAAAAAGTGTGAATGTTGCTAGTCAATCTGGCGGTTGCTTTAGCTGATAAATGCTATCTTGGTTGACTGTTCAACAGCTGTAAACAAGCCGATTGTTTGTGTGTATATGCATGGTAGGCATCAAGGGCGCCATGGCGAATGCCTCGCCAGATCTGGACAACGCCGACGCCCAGCGCCAACTCAACAACAACAACCGGCCCGTCAGCTCGGCGTTTTGGGAAACGGAGTGTACCAGCGCCAAGTTGTTTGAGTGTTCCCGCATAAAAGCCCTGGCAGGTAATCAGAACTGTTCTACCAGGGCTGGATGATATGACCTTAAAATAAAACATTTCAAAAAGCAATTGACAATGACATTATTCAAAACAAGTTACCTCAACCCTCTTTTGTGAGTTGCTTTATTTCTCCTGATACAAAAACAGCTTTGAAAGTGTATTTTTTCCTAACAAGTCTTCTGGATACGAATCTGAATAATTAAAGATTATTTAAATCTAACTTAAATTAATCATTAAAATCAATTAATCACCCAGCCTTATGTAACGATATACTCTTGCCTACACTGAGCACTACTTTTTTGTCCCAATACTTTTGGTCTCAATCCCCTCAGAGGAGCGAGATGCCGTCCAGAAGAAGACATTCACCAAATGGGTTAACTCCCACCTGGCACGAGTGTCCTGCCGCATCTCAGACCTCTACAACGACCTGCGCGATGGCTACATGCTCACGCGGCTGCTCGAGGTCCTCAGCGGGGAGCTGCTGGTGAGAGCCCGGAGATTTTTTTATGCTAAATATATGCAAGCTAACATCTCGGGGCTGCTAACCTCAAGTGCAGCATTTGTGGCCGATTTGTTGGCCGTTCACGGTTCACCGCATAAATGTTTAAATAATAAATTCTAATGCTAATTTATAGCATATTAGCAGTCTGTGTGGAGTGGCCCCTACATTGAAGGAAAAAGCTAACAATGCTATCAGCTAGTGGGCTAATTGTGAGCATTCTAGACATCTGCTTGGATCCATTATAGGAAACTTTGGAATACGTAAGCGCAATAGGATATAATGTTGTCTTCTAACGTGCAAATGATGTGCTTGTTTGTTAGAAGAGCTGTGTGGAGAAGTAGAAATGCTCATTCCATGTTTCGGAAAATTCCACAAAAATGGCAGCCACTTGTCACATTGCTATTAAAATGCTGACGTGCTGTTAACTGGTAATGGGCTATAAATGTATGTTTTTTCACCCCTCCAGCCGAGGCCAACACGAGGCCGCATGCGCATCCACAGTCTGGAAAATGTGGACAAAGCCCTCCAGTTCCTCAAGGAGCAGAGAGTCCACCTGGAGAATGTGGGCTCCCATGACATTGTGGACGGGAACCACCGCCTCACACTGGGCCTCATCTGGACCATCATCCTCCGATTCCAGGTACCATGCAAAAACACACCAGATGTGCTGGAGGCCCAATGCTGATTTTGCTAGGATGTTAAAATGCCAACATGCTAACAGCTAGTATGTTAAATTCTAGCAAATTGTGTGCACGCATCCTATGGAAATATAATCATAAAGTAATAGAAACTACCCAGCTAATATGCTGACATGCTCAAGCTAATTTGCTTACAAGCTAACAGCTAATATGCTAAGATCTACCAACCTGTGAAATCTCGTGAATCTCGTAAAAAACAACTCAAAGGCTAACAATGCTAATGCAATATGCTAATATTTTCCAACCTGCGTGGACCAGTCAGGAAAGTATTTAACAATACAATAATAATGCACTCTTCAATGGACCTACTAAACTGCTAACACGCTAAAGGCTAGTATATAAACAGCTAGCTTGCTAATATCTTGCAAACTGTGAAATGTTTTCTAATATTTCAAATCTTAAAAACATTTTGTTGGGAGTGGTCGCTAAAAGTATTTTGAATAGAAGAACAGTCTAACTGTTAGTATTGTTAGAATTTAATGGCTTTAGAGAACCTCCATCTGTAGTTAAGTGAACATACACTGCTTATATTACTTTGATTTTAATATGAGCTTTGATCTATGACCGCCGCTGCTGTGGAGGCTGTAGTGGTAACCTCCCCCAAGAAATGCACAGATGCTCAGATACAAAAACCCCTCACCCCCAATGTCGTAATAGTGACTGGCCATGTGGTGCCCCCAGCCTGAGCTGAATATAGGGCCTCAAAACTGCCCCCAAAACCACCAAAATGAATATAATGAGCTGGCCTTGCAGCCACCCAATCAGTTGCTTGATATTTTCTGAACGTCAGTCACACACAGCTGCAGGGGTTTTTCTTTCCAGGCCTCACACAATGGAAAGAGTCCAGTGGTCCAGGGTGGTCCTGAGCTTCTCTGTTTATTATACATGAGTGGCACATAACAGTAAAATACTTATATGGCTTCAACCGGACCCTCGCATGGCCTCCTGCTGCGGTCTCTCCTATTGTTATGTGGTCGACACATTTATGAACCACCTGGACTGTCTATACTTTATTTTTCCATTTTTCAAATGATCAAATTACATGCTAATCGACTGTATGTACAAAGTATGTAGTAGCCATTATGATATTTATTTGTGTTTATTTCAAATACATGACTAGAAATACTGTAGAATCAGTGATCAAGATAGATTAAATGAGTAGAAATTAAAGATGACATAAAAGCTAAAAGCACAACATACAATATTGTATATATTGGGGTTCAGAAAAAAATATGTTAACTATATATATATATTATACATGAAAACATAAAGAGATATACTTTACCACATTACCTCATTACCTCATACTCATAGTTCTTTCATAAAGTCAAGTAGGAAGATGAGATTTGTGGGTTTCTTTGTAAGGAACAATTCCTTCTCGTAATTCTTGTTTCCGCCTGTGCTGAAAGTAGAGAGGGTTGACAGCGCACTGATGAAGCAGACAAGGAAGATAAAAACGAGGAGGTGGAGGGAGTAGCTGGAAAATGTATTTATAGAAGCATACAGTATATAGGAATACACTTCCAAACATATCAAGTATTCAAGTCACAGTCTAAAGGTTTCGTAGAAGGAAGGAGGTTATTATTTGGACAGTCAACATAAACTTGGATAATGATGCTTGACTCAGGCATTGTAATTTGAGCGCAAAAGAAATAATGGAAAATAGAATCTACTATGCAGTATGAAATAATTAAATAGTGTACACCACACATAACGTTTGAAGGGAACTTTTTTTTTTTTTTTTTTTAAAGCTAGCCATTCCAGGAGTCTTTGAACAATATCGATCTTCTGAGTCCTAGGGAGAGTTGTTGTTTTGTGTTTTTACACAGATCCAGGTGATCAAGATCGCCACAGCTGACAACAGAGAAACACGCTCGGCAAAGGATGCTCTGCTGCTCTGGTGCCAGATGAAGACTGCCGGGTGAGGGGAAGACCTACATCACAGCGAACACATTTTGAACATTTAATTATTTAATTAATTACATTATTTATTTATTTATTTATTTATTTATTGCATTCTAGGTACCCTGAAGTTAACATCCAGAACTTCACCAGCTGCTGGAGGGATGGCCTGGCCTTCAATGCGCTCATACACAGGCACAGGTTGACATTTTTTTATTTTTTTATTTATATTTTACTAAGTGTCCCTTTCTGTACACAAGTGTTACACATGTACACTATTAACAGAGCCAGGAAAAATTTAATAAATTTTCTCCTTGTGTTGAGAAATAAGGTCACCAAAATGTTTGCGTTTCAGAATGACTTAATGTCGAGATGGCATCTATTTATTTGTATTACCGGTATTTCTATTTTATTTATTTATTTATTTTTACATTTGTTTTCTATTTATTTGTTTTCTATTTATTATTTGTAAATGTATATGCTTTAACACATGATACAACAAATAATATTTGTATTTTTAAAGCAACTAAGTGAAAAAATTAAAGGGATACTTTACTTATTTAGCCATTTTTGGCAGTCAAACATTAACATTTTGCCTATAATACATTTTGATATTTTCATTATTTTTCATGTACAATTAGTACCTTTAAAAACACATTTTGCAACTTGCTGTCGACTGAAAATGACATCACAAGGGCTCAAGTAACCAATCACAGCTCACCTGGTTTCTAGGTTTGGTCATGTGACATTCACAAGCTGAGCTGTGATTGTGAAATAATTGAAAGTATCAAATTAATTATAGACAAAATATTACCTTTTTATTGCTATAATAGGTTAAATAAGTGAAGTATCACTTTAAGTAAAAAGCTGGTATATTTTCATTTACTTTTATTTTGTATTTGTTGTAAATAAATATTTTTAAAAATAACATAGTAAGTACGGTAATACAACAATTTTATAATAATAATAATAATAATAATAATAATAATAATAATAATAATAATAATAATAGATATTTAAAAAGTAAAATCAATATCTGAATTAAATCAAAGAAAATATAAAAAATCAAAAATAAAATTAAGTATATAAATATAAATACTTTGTTATATGTGTCCAACTGTCCATGTTTACGTTATCTGCTACATATTTTTTACCACACAACCTGCACCTTCATTGATTGTTTCTCCATAATAGTCCTTTTTATTTTAATTTTAAACTCCTATTTCACTTGACCTAAAATACATCTCCCCCCATCTTCAAATGAGTGAAATATGTTATATAGAAATAGGCATACAAGGTTAAACGGTCATCACAAAGTGAAACGTGCCTGAAGAGTGTCCTACTTCTTTGCTGCAGACCGGATCTGATTGAGTTTCACAAGCTGACCAGGTCCAACGCCACTCACAACCTGCAGCAGGCCTTCAACGTCGCCGAGCAGAACTTGGGCCTTACCAAGCTGCTCGACCCCGAGGGTGAGCACTGAACCTCTGTCTTGTCATTTACCTCACTTAAAAGTGATCTGTAAATAATTGACACTTGATCATGCACAGATGTGAACACGGAGAACCCAGATGAAAAGTCCATCATCACCTACGTGGTCTCCTACTACCACTACTTCTCCAAAATGAAAGCTCTTATAGTGGAAGGCAAGAGAGTTGGCAAGGTAACAGGAGATGAATTTCCTCCCTTCCTTCTCTAAATGCGTTTTGATTCAACCAGTCATAATGCGCGTCAGGTACTGGACAACTGCATCGAGGCTGAGAAGCTGGTGGGCCGTTATGAAGCGCTGGCCTCGGACCTGCTGGACTGGATCGAGAAGACCATTGCTGTCATTGGCAACCAGAAGTTTGCCAACTCGCTGACCGGTGTTCAGCAGCAGCTGCAGGCCTTCACCACCTACTGCACCGTCGAGAAGCCAATCAAGTGAGTTGCGGGACTTCTACATCCGCAGTTTACTTCTTTCAAGGAGACATATTATATAGAAGTGACTTGAATGTTGGGTCTTTGCAGCGCAGGGTTATTATAGTTTTGCAATTTTAATTTCATTTAGTTTTGATTTCGTTTTGAGTTTTGTTTTTTAAATTTAGTTAGTTTTAATTAGTTTTCACAAAATAATTAATTTTAGTTTAGTTTTATTAGTTTCGGTATTAGTTTTAGTTTTAAAAATGTGTATTCCTTGTGCGCAATATATTTAAAAACACCTTGGTTAAATGAAAAAAGTAAAAAAAACGTCTTATCTAGTGTCGCATTTCGGCTGAGTTAAATAAAAAAAAAAAGCAGGTTTGCTGAGCCATTGGAGCCAAAAGTCAAGCATGCAAAATTGTCGCCTAGGAGCGACCTCATTTGAAGGTGCTTTTCTATTGGCTGCTGCTAGATGACGTCACACACTTTCATATGTCTTTATTCCAGTTAATATAAAAATAAATCTACTTCAAATCACATTTAAAATCATCCCCAAAGGCTCATGCATTAAATTAATTACCAAAGACTAAAACTAAGGACATTTTCACTATAATTTATTTGTTAGTTTTAGTTAGTTTTGTAAACGTAAGATATAGTTTCAGTTAGTTTAAAAAAAAAACATTTTTGTTTTTATTTTTTAAATTTTACTTTTATTTATTTTTGTTAGTTTAACTAAAATAAACCTTGCTGCAGTGTTGAGAACACCCTAAGTACACAGGGGATGCAGGTGGTACCATTGGAAAAAAAAAATCTCCATTTGTAAGCACAATAAATAAGCACAATAATTGTAGTTCAATAGGCCATTATAAGTTCAGGAACCGTATTTGATAACAGAATGGGAAAACTCTAATGCTATATATTTTAGCCACAGCATCTGTCGACTGCCTGATTCTTATGCAAGAGTAAACACCTCTGGTGGTTGTTCGATAACCTCCCTCATAGCACCAACAATGATGTCCCATGTCAATATAACTTCTCCTGACTGCAGGTTCCAAGAAAAGGGGAATCTAGAAGTCCTTCTCTTCACCATCCAAAGCAAACTAAGGGCCAACAACCAAAAAGCCTACTTGCCTCACGAGGGAAAGCTCATCTCCGACATCAACAAGGTGGTCGTACGAGATATTACCCTTTTTAACTTAATTTACTGTTGAGCCTCACGTAGCTTCTTCTCAGGCGTGGGAGAGGCTGGAGAAGGCGGAGCACGAGAGGGGCGTGGCCCTGCGCAAGGAGCTGATTCGCCAGGAGAAGCTGGAGCTGCTGGCTCAGCGCTTTGACCACAAGACCACCATGAGACAAGCGTGGCTAAATGAGAACCAGAGGCTCGTGTCGCAGGTACTGGAAAGAGCAACAATCAAACAATCGGGGCTTCTTGATGTCACAGAATAACGTGCTAGCGTTAGAAAGCTCATCCCTGATGATACGGGTTTAGGAGTTAGAAAATTCATCCCTGTATGACTTTCCATTAAAAAGTTATTTCCAACCGCAATCATCCGTGAATAGCTGAAACAGCTGAAAATCTTGGCTCGGACGATTCGCTATGTCATAGAAGAAAGCTCAGTCATAAAAATGTCAAAGTATCAGTTAGATTCATCCCTGTATGACTTTCAGTTAAAAAGTAATTTCCATCCGTAACGATCCGTGGATCCATGGAAGGCCGGAACACCTGAAATCACAGGTTGGACACTTCCCCGTGTCCTAGAAAGACACAGGTGGTCCCACCAGTAACAAATATATGGGCGTAGAAGTCAGATTCTGAATTTAAAAGACACTTAATCCCAAGCTTGGTGTTCTCCGTCCCCCCTAGGACAACTTTGGTTATGATCTCCCTGCGGTTGAGGCGGCCATGAAGAAGCACGAGGCCATCGAGGCGGACATCGCCTCGTACGAGGAGCGAATAGGTGTGGTGGTGGAACTGGCCGCCGAGATGGAGGTGGAGAGCTACTACGACATCCGCCGCATCTTGGCCCGCAAGGAGAACATCCTGGGACAGTGGAGTCTGCTGAAGGAGCTGGTGGCGGGCAGGCGGACCCGGCTGGAGAAGAACCTGGCCCTGCAGAAGACCTTCCAGGACATGGTCTACATGATCGACTGGATGGAGGACACACAGGTAGCTACGGTTTTAGAACGGGAGTGGATAAACTTTTGTGCTCAGGGGCCATGTTTGAATTGAATAGAAAAAAGAAGTACAGTAAATATAAATAATATGACTATGACAGAATAAAATAATTTATTCTTTATGTATAAACTTGGAGTCAAGTTTATGTTTATAAGTTTATTTACTTATAATTTATTAAATTAACATTAATTTGCCAATTATATAATCAAAATACAAAATGTTAAATGTGTTTTTTTTCTCGTTGAGTATTTTTACATTTTATTTATAATTAATTAAATAATCAAATTTATTTTAAAATACATTGTAAAAATATTATACATTTTTATTTCACTAATATTTTAATTTAATTATTTAAATAAATTCACCAACTATTTAAAAATATGAACTTCAAAATTTAATGGAAATATATATAAAAGTGTTTACTTTATTAATATTTTTATTTAATTTACAATAAATTACATTTAAAATGTCCAACTACATGGAAAAGTGTTTATTATATAAATATTCTATTTAAAATAAATTTATTCACCAATTATGTATTTATTTACACTTGAAAAACATGAAATGTATTATGCAAAATTGTGTATTTTTACCATTTTTTTGAATAGTATAAATAATATAAATAGTAAATATATCGTATTTTATTCTCATTTTTAGAATTTTATTATTTTTAATGTGTTTACATTTATTATATTATAATCAATTATCCAATTATTTCATAAAAAGAGAATTTGTTAAATGAGTATGTCAAATGTTTTTAAATAATATTTTTTTTATTTTATTTACACCGCAAACTAAATACTAATGTGTATGTAAAATTGTATAATTTACTAATATTTTTCTTTTTATG
Source organism: Festucalex cinctus (assembly GCF_051991245.1). NCBI lineage: Eukaryota > Metazoa > Chordata > Actinopteri > Syngnathiformes > Syngnathidae > Festucalex > Festucalex cinctus. Next base: position 13,174,405 of record NC_135423.1, on the reverse strand, counting down.
TTTGACAATAAATGATTTAACTAATTATTTTATAAAATAAATGTAAAAATATTGAATATATATTTAAAATGGTTTATTTTAAAAGTATTATGTTTTTGTTTTCGTATTATTTAGAATATGTTATTTTACGTATTTAATTAGATAAATGAATAAAAATACATTACAAAATAATAAAATACACTTTAATTGCGATAACCAGTTTTAGACTAAAAAAAACGCCAAAAACAAAGATGACAGTTCTCAAGGAATGCAAAATTTTCAGTGAGCCAGCGTAAAGAAAAGCAATTCAATGTGGCCATACTTTGCCCACCCATTGCCAAGAACCTTCAAAATCCATCCATCTGCCGGATGTAACAAACCTCATTTCCGTTTCCCTTGTAGGCCCAACTGCTGTCCAAAGACTTCGGGAAGCATCTTCCGGAGGTGGACGACCTTCTGCAGAAGCACAGCCTGCAGGAGGCCGACATTGGTGTGCAGGCTGAGAGGGTGGAGACGCTCAATGCTGCTGCGCTCAAATTCACCACCATCGAGGGTACACATACACTAATTCACAAACAGAATAGAGGGTAGCAACCAGAAAATGATGATCCTGCATTCTAGAGCGCAACGTGATTGACTGCTATGTTGTTGTCATCTCCAAGGTTACCAGCCGTGCGACCCGCAGGTGATATGTAACCGGGTCAATCACGTCTCGTCCTGCCTTGAGGAGCTGAAGGAGTTGGCGGCCAAACGCCGCTCTGAGCTGGAGGAATCCAGGCAGCTGTGGGACTTCTTCCAGGTCTGAGACGGAGACTCAACTTCTATGTTAAAATGCTAACATGCTAACATGAGTCCTCCAAACAGGAATTGGAGGAGTCTGAGGCGTGGATCCGGGAAAAGAGCTCAATTCTAGGGGCTCAGGGCTATGGGAAAGACCTCAGCAGCGTGTTGAAGTTACTCCAGAAACACAAGACCCTCGCCGGAGAACTGATGGCTCACCGAGCCTTGCTAGAGGTATGTGTCCCATTAACACTGTCAAGCAGGAAATTGACTTAAGATATAGGTTTATAAATTTGAAACCCTAACCTCATAATCTGACCTTGGCTGGAAACACCAAATCCCCATATATCCCTAAATTCAGTGGTGATAATGTGCTGACATCTCCAGACAACCATCCAGCGCGGTCAGCAGATCCTGAACGAGAAGAGCTTGGGCACAGCGGGCATCCAGGAGCGCATGCTGGACGTGACCGACGAGTGGACTCAGCTGGAGGAGCAGGCGGCTCAGCGCCTCGCTCATCTACAGGAGGCGCTCAACTTCTTCCAGTTCTCCACCGAGACGGACGACCTGGTGGTGTGGCTGCAGGACTCGTACCGCCTGGTGTCCAGCGAGGACTTCGGCCATGACGAATACTCCACGTGCTCGCTGCTCAAGAAGCACCGCGGCGTCAGCGACGACATCGACAAGCATCGGCTGCATGTGGTGGCGCTGCGCAAACATCTGGCGGTGCTGCCGATGCGCTACAGAGAACAAGAGGTGGGTGGTGCTTTTGCATCTGTTTCCAACAGAACGCGCAGTCTTGTTAACTCATTCACTCCCAGACATTTTCACAGAAGCAATCCCCTTCACTCCCGGCTCTTTTACTGGATTTTGACTGATTTTGCAAGGCCCAGACAATATTGTGTTCTATTGCTATAAAAACATGGAACATACCAAAAGAAAGATTAGACTCTTTTCATCAGGAAAAAAAAAGTATATTTCTGTTTCCGTTTTGCAGCAATTAACATTAGAATATAGCTAAATTTCATCATTATTCCCAGATCTACTTAGAAATGTGAGGAAAAGAGCTTTTTTCAACATGGCCCCGGTTGATCTCTTGCTCTGCTGCCACCTGCTGGCTTCTGTAATAACTACCATTTCTTCAACCATTCTTTGCAGTTGAGTGGCTGCATCAAGCTATATGCTGTAGCATAAAAAACGTGTATATATACGTCTTTGGGACACTTAAAACATTTGAAATAGAGCGTATTTATACGTTTTCAGGAGCAAATGAGTTAAAGTGAACGAGTACCTAATTTCGCGCCTGCTATTTGTGATCTTGAAAAATTATTCCCAAACATTAGAAACCTTGTTATTTGAAAGAGTTGTGGACCACTAAAAAATAGTTTCAAACGTGACTTCTAGCATTATCTTTCATTGTTAGCTTAAGTTAGCTTCCAATTTTAGCGCTACCATTTACTGTCCAGTCTAGTGATGCAAAAATGAAGCTTCATGAAGCGTCGTGAAGCACTTGCAGTATTTTTTGACTTCTTGAGAAGGTGCTCTTGGTTTAAAGATGCAATGGAAATTGATTACATTTCGACTCAATAATAGTCAAAAATATCACACTACTTTCCACCCCTGTGTATTTATGAAAAAAATTCAATGTTGTGATTCTTTATTATCTACCTCAATTAGAGTTGTTAATAACTTACTAATCACTTGCTGCTTTTCAAGCCTTCACAAAATTCTACCAAACAAGTGTGGCATAAATATAATTCAGTAAATCACAAGTCAGATTACAACAATATTACAAACAAATCTGTGGCTTTAACACTTCAACTTTTCATGTTTCATGAAACAATATGTGGTCTGTACTTCTTAAGCACTAAACTAATCTTGACACTATGTAAATAAATCAGTATACATATACATTTTAAAAGTAAAACCTATCAACTGGCCGAAATGAAGCAGTTATTTCCCCAAAATGCAGCCTTTATGATTTGAAAATTACATTACACTTACAACATTGTGATGTCAATTTGAATTAGATGGATTGTTCATCGCTAAAATTATTTAGAGATGCATGGAAATTGGAAAACTGGTGAGGTTGAAATTGTGAAAAAGTGAAGTTGGTTTATATATCGAGTGATCACCATGCTTCTGGTGGCTTGCGATTTTGTGCAGGAAGTGCAGGTTCGCATAGTGGAGGTGGAGCAACTGTACACGGAGGTGGTCGAGGTGGGCGTCCTCCGCCAGCAGTGGCTCCACGACGCCCTGGCCGTCTACCGCATGTTCAGCGAAGTCAACGCCTGCGAACTGTGGATAGACGAAAAGGAGCAGTGGCTGAACAAGATGGAGATCCCCGAGAAGCTGGAGGATGTGGAGGTGGTGGCGCACAGGTAGGGTACTACCGGAAAGTGAATGTGTTTCTAGTTGGGGTTTTTAATATTAGGTTGGACCATGTTTTTCTTTTTTTCTTTTTTGTCACAGATTCGAGTCCCTGGACCAGGAGATGAACAGCCTAATGGGGAGGATCTTGGATGTCAACCAGATAGTCCAGCAGCTTCTGGATGGGGGTCATCCGTCCTCCACGGAGGTCAGAGGCTGTCAAGACCACCTCAACTCCAGGTACTGACACAAAAGGTATTTGAAGTTCCAACATAGAACCACTCAAGTTGGGGCGAATGAGAAGCACAATAAAGGCATTGTGTGGAAAATCTTGGATAGGCTAGAAATAAGAAGAGTAATGGCTGTGCAATGAATCGAAATTCAATTACAGTTTCAATTTTTACACTCCATAATTACAAAATCAGCATAATCTTAAAAAAATATTATTACTACTAATTTTTGAGTTGTTCAAATTTATACATTTGCACCTTTTTAAAATTTAAAATAACTAATTTAATTATTTTTGTTTCATCCAAAAGGAAGTTGCACAATTATAGTGCAACTTATTTGTCTTTTATTTTTTATTTATTTATTTTTACGTTTAAACATCTTCTTGTTTTGTATAAAAAATAAAATAAATAAATGATTGTCCTACTGCACAGTGCACATGCTGCACTCCAACTTCAAGTTTTTTACCAACAATATATCCATCCATCCATCCATTTTCTTGACCGCTTATTCCTCACAAGGGTCGCGTGAGGTGCTGGTCCAGGGTGTACCCCGCCTACTGCCCAAAGCCAGCTGAGAGAGGCTCCAGCACCCCCCGCGACCCTTGTGAGGAATAAGCGGTCACGAAAATGGATGGATGGATAAATAAATAAATAAATAAATAAATAAATATTATTATAAATATATATTACTTTAAATTCTGTTTGGTGTTTCTATTTTTTTAATTGGTCTTAATATTTATTAAATGCGTAAACATTTTCTTGTTTTGTATCATAAAATAAATAAGCGTTTGAATAATCCTGATTTCAATTATTGCCAAAATAATTGTGATTATTATTGTTTCCATAATCGAGCGGCCCGAGAGTGATGGGCATGAGGGTGTGGCTGGGCAGCAAAAGTAGAATAGAGTTGTGGGGGTTGGCTGGAAATAAGGAAACTGATGAGAATGAGGAGAGAGATGTACTGTAGGTGTGTAGTGGGGCAGAAGATCTTGCGTGGTGTTGGAGATGAGTCAAAAAATCTTGAATGAGATGGAGATAATGAAAGGGATGGGAATGAGAACGGGATGTAGTAGTGGCCTCACATTCACTAGATCAGACTACCAGTATCTCTCACATACACACTATACGACTTATTTAACAGATGGAACAGCATCGTGGCTCTGGTAGAACAGAAGAAGGGACAGCTGGAAAGCATGCAGCGTCTTCAGAACTACCTGCTGGAGTGTAGCGAGATCAAGTCTCAGATCCAGGAGAAGCGCAAGGCCATTGACGCCACGCAGTATGCCGGCAGCGACCTGGGCGGCGTACTCGCTCTGCAACGCCGCCTCTCCACCATGGAGGGGGCGCTGTCTGTGCTGGAGCCCAAACTGATGCACCTGCAGGTGAGGCACGAGGAGGCAGGGGTGGCAGGGATGAACCTGCTGGAGAAAAAAAAAACAGAACAGAGATAAAAAGGCAGAAATGTGGAGGAAACTTAATGTCTGGTTTTGTTTTTGTTGATGCAGGAGGAAGCGGAGCATCTGGCCACCGCCCACGCTAACCGGGCCACGGAAGTCCTGCTTCCCTTCGACGGGATCAGCGTGGAGTGGGAAGAGCTTAAACGCACCCTGCAGGGCTGCGAGGACTCGCTTATGGTGGCCAGCAAACTGCAGAGCTTCATCCAGGTCAGCAGGTGGCGCTCATGCCAGTTAACTGACAATTACTGGAAGCATTAAAACTAGGGGTGTCGGGCAATTAAAATTTTTAATTAATCACATGACTTCAATAGTTAACTCACGATTAATCACACATTTTATATCTGTTCTAAATGTACAATAAAATGCACAGTATTTTTAAGTTACATTTTTCATGTTCTTTGGAAAAAAATGTTAGGCTAATAGAAATATGGCTGCATCTTTTAGTCATTGTAAAGTAATTTCATAGTTCATAAATTTGAGTTAAAATTAAAAAGATGTACTGTGCTGTAAAAAAAAAACGAGTATGATATTGATTTGGGTTGCTGTCATTTTCTGCCACTAGATGGCATAATTGTATTTGTAAGACAGTGACAGCTCAGTGCATTTTTCTTTTCACAGCTATCTAATCTTTAACATTAAGTAACTTGTGAAATTCTGCCCATTTTTAAAACTGTAAAACACAACTTTACCCCAGTATCCACAAATATAAGCATTATTATTAAATTTATTACTGCTAGATTTTGACATGAACATGTCTGCTGCATTGCGACTGAAATTCCCCCAGTACAGTAACTTTCTAAGTAAGGAGCGGTCATTAATCGCGCATTAAAAAAATTTGTGGCGTTAAAGGAACTTTAAATTAACTCAAAATGAACGCACTAATTTTGACACCCTGACATGAGTGCCCAATGCGTGCCATATATTTAATCTGATTGTTCCTTGCAAGTTATTCATGATAATACCCATTTATACAAAAGAAATAAACACAATTAATCTGTATAATCCACAAAACAAAATATAGTCCATGTCACACTGTCATCACGAGAAGACGTGTGCAACAGACACCTCGTTCAATTACTCTAATGTGATGATAGTTCCTTGCAAATTTTGCATTATTGCACAACAGAATTAAACAATGACTCAAAACAGTGTCAAAAAATAGTCAACATCACATTTATTCTGAATTAAAATACAATGCAATTGCCTTCCATCAGGACCTAGACTTGTTTCTGACCTGGCTGGTCCAAACGCAGACGTCCGCCGCCTCGGATCAGCTGCCCAATGACTTGGAGGAAGCCGAGAGACTCATCAACAAACATGCTGCATTGAAGGAGGAAATTGGACGGTGTGTACCTCAGAGTTGAACCACAATACATTGTTAACAAAAAGTCAAATGCACCACACCAGTCAGCCATAGAAGATCCAAATCAAAGTCGTTTGTTTACAAAACGTCACACTCGAATGCACCGTAATCAAGTTATTTTGTTCACAAAAAGTTTAACTCAAATATAGCACAAGAAAAGTGGTGTGTTCACAAAAAAATGGGCACCACACTTAAAGTATTTTTGTTTTGCTCACAATTTTGGACTCAGAAGTTCCAAGTCAAATTCATTTGTTCACAAAAAGTTGTCACAAGGTTCCGCCACAGTTGACAAAAAGTTAACTTCAGCGGACCTCCGCAGGTACGAGGAGGACTACGAGCGTCTGCAGGCCATGAACGAGCTTCTGGAGTCGGAGGAGGCGCCTCTCCCTCAGGCCGCCCTGCAGCAGTGGCTGCAGAAGCTGGACGTGGGCTGGAACAAGCTGCTGGAAATGTGGGAGAGCCGGCGGGACGTCCTTGTGCAGGCGCACATATTTCACCTGTTCCTCCGCGACGTCAAACAGGCCGAGTCATTCATCAACAACCAGGTGAAGAAATTCAGGGATTGAACGGAGTCGATTTTGCCGCAGATCCCCAAATCAAAGCTGTTTGTATACAAAAAATTACCCTCAAATCCAGCGTTCTTTGTTCACCAAAAGTTCAATGTAAATGCATCATACCAACTCAAAAATCTATTTTGTTCTTAAAACGCTGGACTCAAATAAACCACAACAGTCCATCCATCTATCCATTTTCTTGACCGCTTATTCCTCACAAGGGTCGCCACAGAAGTTATTTGTTTCCAAAAAATCACTTGCTGTGTCTTATAGGAGTCGGCGCTGGCCCATGTGGAGCTTCCCACCACGGTAGAGACGGTGGAAGCTGCGGTGAAGAAGCACAAAGACTTCACCACTACCATGGAGCTCAACCTGCACCGCATCAAAGCCGTCATTGAGGCCGGCGAGAGTCTCATTAGCCAGAACAACATCTACTCGGAGCGCATACGGCAGCGCGTGGACACGCTTGCCAACAGGTACCCAACCATTAAATAATCGGGATTGATTATGTCTGCTAGCTTAATGCTAACTCATAATGGAAAATGCTATCGATGAGCTAATGAATAGCATCAGTGTTGCGGTGTTATTGTAGAGAAAATTTTTGGACTTGTTTGTGTTTCATTGTGGGAATGCTGAAAAGCATTCCCACATATGTTATTCAGGTTCTTTATTATTATTTCAGGCACATTTTATTCTCCACACATTTTTGATGTGCAAAAACTCCCACATAATACATCCAATTTACACTGTTCAAATTTCAGCTTACTTCCAAAATTCACTACATCTTGGGTAGATCGATATCATATGATTCCACATAACTGACAGTACTCTCACAATTTAACGTTAAAGATAAACTTTTCTCCATTCATTTTCAATGGGACTGACATTGAACCTTTCCAAGTCCCACTTTCCACGGGATCCACGCCCACTTCCATACATGCAACTGGCCATCATTACCGGCTCTCTGATACTGCTCAGCAAATCTCACTTGGGAAATTTTTTATTAGCATTCAGCTTTCAGCATTCCCATGCAATTTCTGTAGAAATTGCACTTTGTCTAGTTATAATTAATTAACCTCTTTTGATACCATTAAAGAATTTGAATTAATATTCTTTTATTATCAATACACATCATATACAAATACAAAAACATATTTTACATTTTTGGACCAATACTTGTGTCCACAATGGTGTATTTCCTCAGACTAAATGGTTCAGACTAATGTGAGTGCAGCTGTCGCATTGCTAATCAGCCACTATACAACAATGAGCATTAGCAGCCACCACGCCATCGACACCTGCCCATGAAATTAGTCTTATTGTGGTGCGTCTGTGTGCGTGTATGTGCGTGTAGTGGGGGCAGGGCGGAGTTTGTCATCGGCTGAGGGGTTTATGTGCCTATCTGCTCAATATAGCTGTTCGCTATTACATTACCATGATTTAACAATACTGATTGAGCATGTACCTATTTCTGCTACAATTATTAGCTTTCATTGGTCAAAATTTCCAATAGCTTACATAGAATTTTAATAAGTTGATCAGTGTGTGGGTTTTTATTCCAAATCCTGTATTTATGTTAATAATTTTGCTAATATTACAGGACGCTATCTCTATCTCTTGTAAAGATAGTGTCAGGATTTGCGGTAAATGTGGAGCCAAATGCAGGAAAGGAAGGCACCAGGGAGGTTGAGGTGCTCAAAAAAGAAGTGTACTTTAATCAAACAAAACAAAGGGCAAACAAGGTATTTGGCAACTGAAACCAAAACAACAAAGTCCAGATACTAACAAAAAACTTTAACAACTAACAAACACCTGATGGAGGAAAAACGAGGCGTAACAACAACAGCAAGGCAAAACCTCGGCAGCATGACAGCGGGAAAATAACAATGAGCCAACAAAGGACAGCGGGGAGACAAGGAACTAAATACACACACTAATTGACAATGATTAGACAAAGCTGGGCAAGACACAGGTGGCAGGGGAAGCTGATTGGTAGATACAAGAGGAAGGGCAGGCAACAGAAGTGGACAAAACAATATTAGACTAAGACGAGGGGATGACACAAGGACAACAACTCAAAAAAACAGAACATGACTGACTCAAGGAAAAATGAGGAAAAACAATCAAAACACAAACCAAACCTGATCCATAACAAAAGCAAGCCCGGAAAAAAACAAAAAAAAAACAACCCAAACCATGACAGAAAGAACTACGGAAAGTGTGTTTAACCGATGTGCTTATTGCATGCAGGGGTAACCAGAACCGGGAGCAGGCCCAGCAGTGGTTGGAAAAACTCAACGACCAGTGGGCTCTCCAAAGGTTCCTCCAGGACTGTCACGAGGTGAGCGCATCAAAGATCATAATTGTTTCCTTTTGAACCTTCTTTCTCGCTCCCATTTGGTCAGTTGGTTTGTAAACAATGTAGGTTTTGTTCACATGGCCAAAAATCCAAATGTGTCGAAATGTGTCACCACAAGCCATGTTATTATTTCAACAATTATGACCAAACTAGCAGATCAGATCCAAATTCAAAGCATCTGATCACAATGCATCAACCAGTCATACATGATCCAATTTGAAGTTAGATTTAAATGCACTGCACCATTCACAGAATATCCCAAGTCAGCATGTCAGTTCCAGAATATTCCAAAGTCATGTTCTCACAGTTTCTTTCATGTCATATGATTTTTTTTTTTTTAAATTTGGTGATGCGTTTTGATTTGCTTGGCTTTTCAGCTGATCTGCAGGATGAAAAAGAATGCACACTTCGGATTTCAAAAGCACGCATGGTCTGTAAATTTGGGGCAGCTTCCATTTCTGTACTCAAAGCTGGTTCAGTTTGTGCAACTTTGTCTTTGGTTCTGCTTCATTATTCATGAGTGTGGCTTCTCATCATTAATTTACTACATGAAAAGCACTGGACCTCACTCTCTCTAATTATACTGTACAGTATGGTAGAGTGTATGTGAAAGACAAGCATTTCAGGAAAATACAAGAAATGTGATGAGAGAAGGAATTTTCTTTTCTTAATTCAATAGATTAGAACCACATTGAAACATATTCGAACTCCACACATCTTCAACTTGTGTTAGCAATTGTTATGATGCGGTGCGAGGATGTGGTGGATGGTGGGGAAATGGACACCAAAGGCGGAGAAACATGACAGGAAGACAAACGGGAAGGCAATATATGGAGCTTTATTTACTGCATCAAGGACTGGATGGAACGTGGACTGACGTGGCATGACGTGACTTGGGTTGACAAGGAAAAGACTTGGCATAATATGGAGATGACTAGAGTTGATGAGGGGACTGGAGAAGACGAAGTGACTGGAGTAGATGTGGAGACTTGAGGAGACTGAGGTGACGTGGTGACTTGAGGAGATGTACAGAGTTGAGGAGATGTGGAGGCTTGAGGAGACGTGGAGACCTGAGGAGATGTGGAACCTTGAGTAGGTGTGGAAACTTGAGGAGACGTGAAGACTCGAGGAGATGTAGAGATGTGGAGACTTGAGGAGACGTGAAGACGTGGAGACTGGAGGAGATGTGGAAACTTGAGGAGACGTGGAAACTTGAGGAGACGTGGTGGCTTGAAGAGAAACTATACCAGACTTAAGGAAACTAGACCAAACTTAGATAAACTCAACTGGACGTAACGAAACTTGACTAGACGAAACAAAACTTGACCAGACATAAATAAACTTAACTAGACGTAACGAAACTTCACTAGATATAGCAAAACTACCACTCAGCTTAGCACCCTTCACTAGACAGGGCAGGGCAGGACAGGGCAGGACAGGGCAGGTCAGGGCAGGTCAGGGCAGGACAGAGCAGTACAGGGCCGGGCCGGACAGGACAGGACAGGACAGGACAGGACAGGACAGGACAGGGCAGGGCAGGACAGGACAGGACAGGACAGGACAGGACAGGACAGGACAGGACAGGACAGGACAGGACAGGACAGGGCAGGGCAGGGCAGGGCAGGGCAGGGCAGGGCAGGACAGGACAGGACAAGAAAAGGTAAGGTAATGCTCCCACACCGCGTGAACCAAACACCACTCCCTAAATACCAACACAAGCCACTAACGATAGACAGCTCGAAAACACAGCGGGCAGAGGGAACCAATTAGCAACACACACAGGTGGACCTACTCAGACATAAGCGAGGCAGGGGAAACACCTAAGCACACCAGACAACAAACACTCTCACCAAAATAAAACAAAACCCAAATAAACAAAACTGAAACACAACAGCAATGAGTTATTTTTTGTCATAAGTGGGATTGGAGGTGTGTTCAAAAGCACTCTCAGACACTTAAATTTGGATTGTTACCTTTTTGAGTCACTCGACAGTCGTGTGTCCAGCAAGCAACTAAATAATATCAGAAACGGATGGGACATGTTTCAAGCAATGTTTATGAACAGTCAAATGTTTGTCAATAGTTTTCACTCCCTTGTCATTGTATCAAATGGTAAAACCGGAATTAATCCGCACTGGAGGGTTGAATGCAACCTATGCTCACCTCTCCCGCTTGTGCTAGCGTCAGAGCAAAGTGAAATGGCAAACAGTCCGTAAGGGCAGAGAGCATTCCTTACACATCTAGTGATCACTCGCACTGTGTTCTGCCATAGATTTCACAAAACAAACGGTAAAATGGAAAAGAGGCTTTAATTATTTAGTTCTAGGAACTACAAGTACCAAGAAATTAAAGCCTGGACAATTTCTAATTAGGAATGCAGTTTCTAAAGAAAACAAAAAAATATCCAGAATGCCTCCCTGCTCTCTCCGCTGTGTGCTAATGATCAGCACGTTGGCTCGTTGAGGAAGCCGTTGTTCGATTCCCCCTCAGGCGATGCAACTGCAGTGGCCAACTGCAGAGGTGGGGGTGAAGTGTGTATAAGTGAGAGAGAGAGAGAGAGAGAGAGAGAGAGAGAGAGAGAGAGAGAGAGACCCTTTCAAAGAAAACACATACACATACATTGAACCCCCTCCATCATCAGCTGTGTCCGGTAAGCTCTCCTCCCTCCTCCCTTTGCTTCCCACCTCCTCCCTCAATGAAGGTGGGAGGCGCCAGCGCGTCATCTCGGGCCGTCTGCCATTTTATTGTTTTGGAAAAAGGAGGGGGATGAGGCGGACAAGGTTTTTTTTTCCTCCTTTTTCTCTCGCGCACGTGCTCGGATGCGGACCCCGACGACGGACCCCCGCCCCCCCTCCTCTTCCTCTTCCTCCTCCTCCGCTTCGTCCTCCTTGGGCCGTTCCCGCTAAGGAGCGTTGCCGGTAAAAGCCAGTTTGAGTTGAAGGCGATGCTGCATGCGGATGCGAGGATGTTGTTGCCAGGAGACCACGATGCTGTCGTGTGTGTGTGTGTGTCGTGCGTGTATACGTAGGGATTCCCGCTCGCTCGACATGTGTGTACTTGGTGACTACATACAAGCATGTTGTGTGTGCGTGTGAATGACCTTGACCCTGTCTGCTGCTGTGGTGTGTGTGTTTGCCAATATGTGTGAAAAGTGACTTTTGGCAACATGATGTGTGTGTTTCTGTGTTTGTGTCTTCTGAACTTGTGTGCGTTTGTTAGCAGCAGTCTTAAAAAAAAAGACTTGGATCTGGTTAACTGGTTTTGTTATGTAACAATTTGTTTTTTGATTTAATCTTGTATAATCAGTTGTATTTATTCTTACGTTTTTGTATTATTGGGAGCATAATGTACTGTATACAGCACACACATCTATATCTTTTTTGTGCGTGTTATTATTATTAATATTAATATTATTATTATTACTATTATTATTTCTTTATTATAGATTCATTGTGATTATATAGATATTTTTATATGGAAATTATTTTTTGATGTCTGTTTTCAGACTGTTTAGCTAGTTTAGTTTTGTATTATTGTTATTATTAAAATTATTATTATTATTATTATTATTATTATTATTATTATTTCTTTATGTATTTAATTAGGTTATGATTATATAGATATTTTTATATGGACATTATTTGTTATTATTTGTTTGTAAGCTAATTCAATCTATTATTATTATTATTATTATTATTATTATTATATTTTATTTTATTTATTTTATTTTTTATGTATTTATTGTGGTTATGATTATTTAGATATTTTTACATGGACATAATTTTTTTGTTGTCTGTTTTCAGACTGTTTAGTCTGTAAACTAATTCAATCTATTATCATTATTATTTTTTATTTTATTTTTTTTATAATATTTTATTTTATTTATTTTATTTTTTTATGTATTTATTGTGGTTATGATTATGTAGATATTTTTACATGGACATTATTTTTTTGTTGTCTGTTTTCAGACTGTTTAGGCTGAAAGCTAGTTAAGTCTATTATTATTATTATTATCCATCCATCCATTTTCTGAGCCGCTTTTCCTCACAAGGGTCTTGGGGATGCTGGAGCCTATCCCAGCTGACTTCGGGCAGTAGGCGTGGTACACCCAAAACTGGTTGCCAGCCAATTGCAGCGCATATGATGATTATTATTATTATTATTATTATTATTACGATTATTATTATTATTATTATTATTATTATTATTATTATTATTATTATCATTATTATTATTATTATTTCTTTATTATGTATTTATTGTGGTTATGTTTATATAAATATTTTTATATGTACATTATTTTTTGTTGTCTTTTCAGACTGTTTAGGCTAAAAGCTAGTTGAGTCTAACTTAATAGCGCCATCTGTTGGTTAATTTCAAGCATTGGCATTATGATACCTCCATTGCATCGGGATAACAAGGTTGATTGATTGATTGATTGATTGATTGATTGATTGGTTGATCATGAATGTCTCTCTCCTTGCCCCCAGCTGGGCGACTGGGTGAGCGAGAAGATGCTGATGGCGAGGGACGGAAACCGCGATGACACGCAGAAGCTTCACAAGAAATGGCTCAAGCACCAGGCCTTCATGGCGGAGCTGGCACAGAACAAAGAGTGGCTGGACAAGATCGAGAGGGTGAGTCAAGCGATCACGACAAGACACCCTGGTATGCTCATTCATAACAAACAGCATATCATGCACTGTATATTGACATATTACCATGAACTGTGATTTCATCCATCCATTCATTTTCCGACTGCTTATCCTCATGATTCAGCTTCTTTATTGTCGTAGTTGCCTTTCACACTTATTTTAGTTCAAAATCTATCCCAACTTTCCTAACTCTCTGCAGCAAGTAGCATATCATGCACTTGCAGGGTTTTACATGATTCATCTCCTACATTGTCATTGCTACCTTTCACGCTTATTTTAGTTCAAAATCAATCCCAGCAATCTATCTACTCATTCACTGTAGCGAGCAGCATATCAAGCACTGTCAAGGTTATTTTGGCATATTACTGCTAACAATCTTCTTCTGTTGTCTTTGTCACCGCTTTCCAAACTTATTTTGGTTTGGTTAAGTTCCCAGCTGCATAACATGCACTGTCTCGGCTATTTAGGCAATACTGCAAATGACATTTCATCTTCTTGTGCTTTTGTTGTCATGTAGACTTAACACCCTTTATTTTAGGTCTAAATCAATCCCAACAATCTGTCATGATTTCCTTGTTTGTTGTAGTATATCGTGCACTTTTGTCAAAGTCTTTCACACTTATTTTGGTTCAGAATCGTTTCAATGTATCAATAGATTCTGCTTTCTTCCTAGCAGCAAACACTGTCAGTGTATCCTGACGATCTATCATGCTTTTCATGCATAGTTTGGGTTGCTTCAGCGTAATACTGCAATCAGTCTTTCGCCTTCTTTTCGTGCCTTCCTGGTCTTTTTCAATGCTTTCCAACATGTATTAATATAGCAACATTTTCTTCATTGCTAGCAGCATATCATACACCTCTGTTTTTGGTACGACACAGCAAGCCGTCTTGGTTCTTTTGCAAAGTTTGTTGCCAGCTTATTTCAGTTCAAAATCAATCCTGATGAACTTTTTGTTCCTAGTAGCATATCATGTATAGTCTTTCATAATACTGCAAACTCTTATTTACTTTATTGCTTTTGTTGTCAATGTTGTCTTCTACACAAATGTTCAAGATCAATCCTAGCAATCTGTCATGATTTCCTTGTTTCTGGCAGCATGTCATTCACTGTCTAGAGTGTTCCAGTAAAATTATGCAATCAATCTTTCATCATCTTCTTCTTGCGTTTTTGTTTGAAGCTTTGTTTTGTTGATGTAACTCAAAATTAATCCCTCCTAATTTTTCATATTCCTAGCAGAACGCTATCCTCATACCTAACTACAAGCAGCATATCATGCACAGTCATGGCTATTTTGGGGTAACTTTCGGATGGCCTATATTGGTATTCTTCTGCCTGATTGTGCTTTCATTGTCTTCACACTCTTCATGAAAGCTCATCCTAGCGGCAAGCATCATGCACTGCCTGAGCTATTTTGGCATAAAACTGAAAACTGCAAATACCTTTTTGATGACTGACTAACTGATGCTAATGTACATCAGGTGGAATTCAGCCAGCATTACCTTTGTGCTCTATGTGTTTCCCACCATGAGTGTCACTTGAACCACTCGGTACAAAGCTGAAGCCTAGTGCTGTGTGAGTCAAACAGGCGACTTCACAGCCGCGATGCGTTCGCTGAAAACCAAAACGAGGTCACGCGTTCGCTCACTTGTGCGCCGCATCATGCTTCCTCTGCAGTGTGTGAGTGGGCAGGGCTGAAACCCAACTCCCCCGCTGGGAGCACAGAGAGAGAGAATTGCCGGCACAGCAACCATGACTTAACATCAAAAGTCGTTATCATATTTACAGCCAAATAATAGGAACCATACTGTCCTTCCCTTGAGAGTCAAGCATTGTCGCTGCTGGTGAACAGCTCTCCAATCAGAGAGAAGAACGGCGTCCTGATTAAAGTGTTGTCGTCTTGAAGTGGATCTCAAGGTTTTTCGCTGTCCTGGTTGCATCTCCTCTGAGAGCTTGTGGACTATTTTTGTCCTCGCTGAGGATGCACACAGGGACACTTTGAAGGCAGCACATGTGTGGTTAACAAGCGATGCCTTGACAGGCTTGAGAGGCACTGAGAGTCCATTGTTCACTTTGATCGTAGGGATGCACACACTAGCTAGGTTATGTTGAATATAGTTTGACTAATCGTCATTTTATCCATCCATCCATCCATCCATTTTCTGAACCTCTTGCTCCTCACAAGGATCGCTGGGGGTGCTGGAGCTTATCCCAGCTGGCTATGGGCAGTAGGTGGGGTACAGGGAACTGGTTGCCAGCCAATCGCTGGGCTAATCGTCATTTTACTTGGATCACATTGCGCAGTAACTAGCAGAGGGTGCTGTTAGTTTCAGGAATATATGTGGTTACAGTAACTAGTAGCAGCAATGGAGGTTGTAGTTGTAGAAGTAGTTGTTTTTGTAGTAGTAGTAGTAGGGATGTAACGATATCCAAACATCACGATACGATATTATCACGATATTAAGGTCATGATACGATAATTATCACGATATTGTGGGGTGGTTGGCGACATTTAAATAAGATCACAATATTGTAAAAAAAAAAGAGCTCATACTAAAAAAAAAACACAATATTGTGCTTTTGCACATAACAGCAATGCATATAAACCACCTACAATCTCTATTTACAATATTGAGGCACTTACTTGCTAATGCACACATTGATCGCTTCACAAGCAAATTAAGTTCCCCCTTCATCTGACAATTAGCATAGATTTTAAACATAGAAGGCCAAAACATCACTAATGAAAATTAAATTGCACTAACAAACTAGCCACTAGAGGGTGCTAGAACTGCACAAATGGAAATCAACCTGACTTTTAACAGATGTGTTCCTTTTAAATATTGTGAACATGATGACGACAATATTGTGGAAGTTTAATATCACAATATCACGATATCGCCATTATCATTACATCCCTAAGTAGTAGTAATAGTAGTAGTAGTAATAGTAGTAGTAGTAGTAGTAGTAGTAGTCGTAGTAGTAGTGAAAATAGCAGGGGTAGTTGTAGAAGTGACCACCAATTCTACTACTATAACTGGTTGTCATGGCTAATTGTAGTAGTAACTGTAGTCACAGTAGTAGTTGTAGCAGTAGTGTTGGTGGTAGTAGTCCTAGCTGTTGTAGTAATACTAGTAATTAGTAGTCATTGTGGTGTATTAGTAGTGGCTTTGGTGTTGGATGTGGAATGAATGACTGTCAGACTCCTCACACTCAGGGGGTAAATATTGACACGCTAGCTGCTAGTGACATTTGGAGGCTAGCAGATGTCTGTCACGCTGACACACACAGATCTGTACGTGTTAGCGTCTGTTAGATGACCTTGTTCGCTGCCTTCCGTCTGTTCCTGTAAGACATCTCGTGTTTCATGCAAGGAGTCCACTACAAAGATATCCTGTGGTGTTTCCCATTAAACAGCTTGTGATCATGAAGAGGTTCAATGTTTAGTACTTGTATAAGAGTGGACGCACACCCACTCCCCATGTGAGACAGAAAATCCTGTAGGCTGAATTTCTGGGTTTCTCTTTTGTTAAACATCTTCTCTTTGGCATTTCCCGGTTAACAATTGCGACAACCACAACAGTGACTATCACATTTGTTAGCATTTTGCTCTTTCTTGCAAGAAATCCACTACCATTGTTTTCCAGTAAATGATTGTATGTTTGTACGGCATCTGTACTGTACAACGTTACCTCTTTCTCCAAGGTATAACCTAAGATGACAGCTCTTGTTTTTGTTCAGTAAGCATTTGTATGTTTGTCATCAGGAAGCAACTCTCTTTTGTGTAGGCTTGACATCACCTGCCATGTGAGTCAAACGGCTTTTTACACTGCATTCCATGTCTACTGTGTGTGCGCGTGCATGTGTGTGAGCGAAAGTGGTGGGAGGGCGGGGGGGGGGGGGGGGGGGGGGGTGGCGCTGCTTCGGCCCACACTGTCCTCCCACACTCACAAGACACATTTTAACAACAATTTACCAGCACCGCAGTGCTCTTAATGCTGCATTGTTGCTGCTTTTCAGGCAAATAACCGGCCATAACATCACACTGGATGCATCAATAAGATATAAAGGTTATTTTGTAAAAAGAATAAAACATTTCTAGTCCATCCGTCCATGTTCTATTCCACTTCTCCACATTAGTTGGAGACTGACCCAGCTGACTTGCGCACCTTGAGCTGGTTGCCAGCCAATGCCAGGGCACACATGGACAAACTTGTAAGCAGTCAGTTGGCCTATTTAAGGGTTGACAAGTGGTCACTGTGCGAAATGAAGGAGAGTTGTCTTGGGAGATGTGAAAGAAAATTATAGACTAATATGTTAAAAGTAAGCTATAAGACCATTTCCAAGCAGCAGCAGCTGTTGCACACATTATTCATAACCAACCTCCCTGGATGTGGCCGCAGGAGGAAAATTGATGACAATTTGAAAAGGCAGATGATACAAATGGTATCAAAAGAGCACAGAACAGCCTCCATATAAATTTAAGGTGAACTCAAAGTTCGCAGGTCTCAGGTCGCACCATCCGTCATTGTTTAAGTCAAAGTGGAATTCATGGGAGACGACCAAAAAGGACACCACTGTTGAAAATAAATCATAAAAAAGGCCATACTCCATGTTGAGTCACAAAAAAAGACGATCAAGGTATTCTAGAGAGGAATCTGCTTTCCAGTGTCAGAATGCTTGGTTTGGCAACAGGATAATGATCCAAAACACACAGATAAAAAAAAAAAAAAACACCCAACAATGCCTAAGAGCAAAACATTGGCGTATTCTGCAGTGGCCTTCTATGAACCTTGATCTAAATCCTATCAAACAACAGTGGAAGAATCAGAAACATGTCGTCTGGATAAAACACCCTTCAAACCTGGGACAACTGGAGCAGTTTGTTTATGCAGAGTGGATCAAAACACCTTGCTGAAAGGTGCAAAAGTCATTTGATAGCGGTAATTGCTTCAAAAGGTTATGCAACAAAATATTAAAGAGATACTTATTTAGCCATTTTTGGCAGTCAAACATGAATATTTTGCCTATAATAAATTTGATATTTTCATTGTTTTTCATGTACAATTAGTACCTTTTAAAAACACATTATGCAACTTGCTGTCGACTGGAAATGACATCACAAGGACTCAGGTAACCAATCACAGATTAGCTTGTAAATGTCACATGACCAAACCTAGAAAACAGGTGAGCTGTGATTGGTGACCTGAGCCCTTGTGATGTCATTTTCAGTCGACAGCAAGTTGCAAAATGTGTTTTGAAAGGTACTAATTGTACATGGAAAATAATGAAAGTGTCAAATTAATTATAGGCAAAATATTAACTTTTTATTGCTATAATGGGCTAAATAAGTGAAGTATCCCTTTAAGGCTACCATAGTTTTTGTCCAGGCCTGTTTCACAAGTTTGTTTTTTAAAACAAATAACAATTCTGTTGAACCAGATTCCAAAGCTTCCAAAGATTTTCATTGGTTAATTTGATTAAAGTTGTATTTATGATTGCTATAGTCTCACTCTCACTCTTATCAGAGTGGTAACAATAGTCTGTTTTTTGTTGTTGTTGCAATTTTGAAGCTTTATTTTCTATACTGTACTAGACATTTATTTTAATTATTCCATTTTTGCAGGCTTGTTTGTTCTCTGTAGTGTGTCAAATTTATAAGACATTTTTATTTTCACTTTCTAGTTTGTTTTTCATTTTTCTTTTCTAAAAAATATCTCTTTAAAATAATGACTTTTTTCCCCCCTAAAAAAATATTTTACTACTTATTATTATTATTATTGTAAGATTAGGAATTCTTAAAAAAAAAAAAAGAAAGAAAGAAAAAAAGAAAGAAAATTAAGGTTTTCTTGAAAAAAAATTTTTTTTCTTGGATTAGATCAACGTTTTTCTGCTGGTGACAAGGGGACAAATAGTGAATAACATTTGGTTGGGGGATGGGAGGGAGCAGGTGTGTGCGTGTAATATAAATGGTACATTATCTGCACTCCCCTCCCCCCAATTACCATGCTCTCTCCTTTTCATCTGCAGCTCCCCATCACAGGCAGACTTACTCATGCACATGGTGACATATGTTTGTGTTGTCTTTGTATTTTTCCTTAAAAATATCTGACCCTGATATTGTGTTGTTGACATGTAACATTGGCAGGAGGGTCAGCACTTGATCCAGGAGAAGCCTGAGCTGAGCCCGCTGGTGCGTCAGAAATTGGAGGAAATCCGCGAGTGCTGGCTGGACCTGGAGAGCACCACGCAGGCCAAGGCCCAGCAGCTCTTCCAGGCCAACAAGGCCGACCTGCTGGCTCAGAGCTACCGCAGCCTGGACCAGAGGCTGGGGCAGATGGAGAGCCAGCTGGCCTACGTGGACCGCGGCCACGACCTGGCCACCGTCAACAGGCAGCTGAAGAAACTGCAGGTGGGTACCAGGATTTGTCCTTTATGCACCTGCCTACCTTCACGGTCTTCTCCATTCCTGTGCCGTCAGACCATGGAGTGCCAGATGGAGGAGTGGTACCAGGAGGTTGGTGAGCTGCAGGCTCAAGCGGCCGGCGTGCCGCAACAGACGCGAACCAAAGAGACGGTGGCCGAGCAGCAGGCAGCGGTCGAGTCTCGCATGGTGCGCCTCATCGAACCCCTCAAGGAGCGCAGACGCCTGCTGCTGGCCTCCAAGGAGGTGCACCAAGTGGGACGAGACCTGGAGGATGAGATGGTGAGTACCGTCTACAATGTGCGACAATAAGGAAACGAGAGGGTGCCAGTTGTGTCACATCTCGCCACTATTCTGGCTAACTTATTGTTCACTTCTTTCTTACTCAGACTTTTTGGGCTTTTTTGTAACAAAAAATCGCTCTTTTTTTTTCCAGATTTTTATGTAATACAATGCTGCCACGCTTTTTCTCAAAGGCTTTTTTAGAATTGTGTGACCCAAGCTGCTGTCATACTTTTATCACTTCAATCACTCTGCAATCCTGTTCCAGGCTTTTGTGTGACACAGAGCTGTCACATATTGTCAAACTCTCACTCTGTGCTCGCTTCTCATTTAGGCTTTATTTATTTTTATTTTTTTAATAGTACACTGCTATCATGCACTGTTACACTCTCAGCCTGGAAATCAAGCAGACTGAGAGACGTGAACAATATGAGTGTAGGGGAAGAATTTGCAAAACTGGGACCGAAGCAGTTAGCCTGTTATTGACGCTTCATGTGTGTTTATGTAAGAACATGAATGTCTGACTTGGGTCTGGTGTTGCAGTTGTGGGTGCAGGAGCGCCTCCCACTGGCCACGAGTCAGGAACATGGTTCGTCACTGCAGTCGGTGCAGCAGCTCATGAAGAAGAACCAGGTGGGACCATCAGAATATCCATTTAGCAGGACTCCAACCTCTAATGCACGGGTGGGCAAAATATGGCTGACGGACAACATTGGGCCTACCAAGTATTTATATTATCAAGAGTCTATCATTTTTTCTTATTAATTCAGCCTTTTTTCCCCCCGAAAATTGGTTAAACCAAAATAAAGTTTTATGTTTGATTCATTCAATATTTATATTTCTAATTAAATAATTTTTGATTGATTTATTATTTTTTAAAAATCATGAAAAAATTTACATATACATTTAACAATGTATTATTTATTTGATTAAATATTGGTTTATTAATTCTAATTAAATTATTGAAAATACAGTCATTAAAATGAAAATAAATTATTTTATAATTTCAAAAACTATTTTATGTTTGAACATATTTGGTATTAATTTCTCTCATTAAAGAATTGGTTAATTGATTTATTGTAAGTAGTCAAATAAAGTGTTGTTATTTTTTTATAAAAGTATTCTTATTCAAGTACAGTAATTCTAATTAAATTAATTATAAACTATACATTTAAAAATGAGAATTAGTTAGTATATTATTTGTATTAAACCAAGCTATTTTTACATAATGCATACACATTTGAACTTTTTTTTTAATGTTTTTTTTTGTTTTTGTTTTTGTTTTTTTCACAACCTAGCCAATCTGTTTTGTTTTTGTTTGTTTTTTAATCAAAAGCTCTAAAAGTTTGCGCACCTCTACTCTAATCTGTCCTTTTCCTTTTTTCTTGCAGACCCTCCAGAAGGAGCTCCAGGGTCACCTGAGCCGTGTGGAGGAGGTCCTGGAGCGTGCAGCCATCTTCGCCTCGGTCCGCAGTCCCGATGCCAACGTTGTGCGGGCGGGCCACGAGCAGCTCTCCCAGCTGTGGGCCCTGCTCTGGGCCGAAACCGAACGCCGGCAGCTGGTGCTGGACGCCATGTACCAGGCGCAGCAGTACTACTTTGACACGGCCGAGGTGGAGGCTTGGCTCAGCGAGCAGGAGCTGCACATGATGAATGAGGAGAAAGGGAAGGTGAGAGAGACATCCCTATGCAAACCAACACCTCCTGTGACACAATCAGGAAATCTTACAAAAGGCTCAACAGTCGCATTTAGTGAGGCTTGAAAATTATTTTCAGAATTACCCTAAAACGTCTTCCTCCATCGTCATCTTCGTCTTCTTCCATTCAGGATGAGCCGAGCACCTTACAACTGCTGAAGAAGCACCTGGTCCTGGAGCAGACCATCGAGGACTACGCTGAGACCATCGGCCTGCTGTCTCAGCAGTGTCGGCAGCTGCTGGAGATGGGACACCCCGAATGGTTAGCAAACAAACACACATAATCTAAAGACTTTCTGAAAATCTTCAAAGACTTTTTAGATTAATTGATGAGTGGGGTGAAACTTTTTGAAGTCTTTAAAGACTTCTTGGACCAAATGGAGACTCTGTGAATTGAACATTCTTTAGAGACAAACACTAACACTAATCTGAGATTCTCTAGATACTTTTTTTGACCAACTGAAGAGTCTCAAAAAATTTCAAACAAACAGAGAAGTCTATCCAGACTTTTTAGATCAACTCAAGATTCTCTGTAGACTTTTTTTTTTGACCAACTGAAGAGTTGTTAGTAGTCTTTTGAGATGTCAAAAATTAACTACAGATTCTTCAAATACTTTTTAAACCAACGGAAGAATATACCGTATAAATAAATAAATAAATAAATAAATAAATAAATAATTAAGAGTCTTTAGGGATGTTGAGTCCCTCAAGATTCCTTTTGGACCAACTAATAAACTTAAAATACTTTTTTTTTTAGATCAACTGAGTAGACTTTTCAGACCAATGTAATAATCTTTAAAGACTTCTTAGACCAACTGGAAAATCTTGAAAGACTTTAAGACCAACTCAAGATTCTCTAGAGATTTTTTTTTTGACCAACTGAAGAGTTTTTAGCAGTCTTTTGAAACATCTAAAATTAACTACAGATTCTTCTAATACTTTTTAAACCAAGTGAAGAATCAACTAAAGACTCTTTAGGGATGTTTTAGAGTAGACCAATGTAATAGTACCTCAAGTTTCCTTTTAGGACCAACTAATAAACTTAAAATACTTTTTATATCAACTGAGTAGTCTTTATAGACTTTTTAGTCCAATGTAATCATCTTTAAAGATTTCTTAGACCAACTGGAAAATCTTTAAAGACTTTTTTGACCAACTGAAGCATCTTTAGAGAGTTTTCAGACCAATGAAATAGTCTTTAAACATTGTTTGATCTTGCTGGAGAATCAAGTAGAAATTCCTAATTTACCTGAAGATACCCAAGAAACATTTTGGAACAATTACAGAAAAACTTTTGATGACATCACTGATACTTGGAAGTAAACAACATGATGTCATCTATTCTGTTTCTGGCACAGTGAGCAGATCAGCAAGCGTCAGTCGCAAATGGACCGCTTGTACGTGTCGCTGAAGGACCTGGTGGAGGAGCGCAAGAGCCGCCTGGAGCAGCAGTACTGGCTCTACCAGCTGAACCGAGAGGTGGATGAACTGGAGCAATGGATCGCCCAGAGGGAGGTGGTGGCCAGCTCGCCTGAACTTGGACAGGACTTTGAGCATGTCAGCGTAAGTTGGCACGCTGAGGATTCAGCATCAGCTGCATCAGAAGCATAAAAGAAAGACGCTGTAAAGGCACTGTAAAAAAAAGTTCATAATGACAGTGTGTCAATTTATCTTCTTTAGTTGCTACAGGAGAAGTTTACGGAGTTTGCATCAGAAACGGGCAGCGCAGGTCAGGAACGCGTGACGGCTGTCAACCAGATGGTGGACGAGCTTATCGATTACGGCCATGCTGAGGCCGCCGTTATCGCAGAGTGGAAGGACGCCGTCAACGAGTCATGGGCCGAACTTCTGGAGTTGATGGAGACGCGGGCACAGATGCTGGCCGCCTCGCACCAGCTGCACAAGTTCTTCGCTGACTGCCGAGAGGTGAACACGCTGTGCCACTCAGCTCATAGGAAATGTAGAAAAATCGTAAACAATCTTGAAAAATCGTGTTATCTTAAGGCATTTTTCACTCTTTTACTGTCTTGCATTATCAAAAAAAAAACAAAAAAAAAACAACAACCTCCACAGTGCCCGCTGATTTCAACCATTTTAACTCATCTTTCAAGGCAAACAGAATATTGTGTGCTTTTACTACATATACAAGGTGGTTACCACATGAAAGATCCCATTCCATTCTTTTATTAGGAAAAAAATAAAGTATCTTTCTACCTTATTCCTTACTTTAGTACTCACCATTTAAAAATTGGTAATTTGAGTCACAGTGAACAAAAATTGAAAAGATAAGATTTTCTCCACAACAGTGACTTTGACACTGGGGATGTAACGATATCCAAACATCACGATACGATATTATCACGATATGAAGCTCACGATACGATAATTATCACGATATTGTGGGGAGGTTGGCGATATTTAAAAAAGGTCACAATATTGTAAAAAGAATGAGCTCATACTAAACAACACAATATTGTGCTTTTGTACATTACATCAATGTTATCTTATTATTATTATTATGTTTTTGTTTATTATGCTATTATTATTATTATTATATTATGTTGTTAATGCACGCACACATTGAGTTCCTCCACATAATGGCTTGCTTCACGGGCATATTGCGTTCCCCTTTATCTAACAATTAGCGTATATTTTAAACATAGAAGGGTCAAAACATCCCTAATGAAAATTAAATTGCATTAAAAAAAACTACCCACCAGAGGGTGCTAGCACTGCACTAATGGAAATCAATCTGACTATTTTAACAGATGTGTTGCATTTAAATATTGTGAACATGACGACGACGCTAATGTGGCACTTTTAATATCACGATATTGCGCTTATCGTTACATCCCTATTTGACACTAATATTTTTTTAGCGATGCTCTATGAATTAGGTTTAATGTGACAAAGGCTTTGATCATTCACATCATCCTTGAAAACGTTCTATTTCATCAGATTTCATTAGACTCCGTCATGTTTCATTGTAATTTCATACACTGGCATCCCAGTGAAAAGACATACAATGCTGCCATCTGCTGGCCATTGTTAGTGGGTGTTTTTGATTTCACAACCCATTGACCAGGCAGGCAGCGCTGCACTTAGACGTTGCACTGCCCATTGACTTTAAAAAAACAAAACATAGTTGACATCATTTAACGCTTAGGGTGGCATACATCGTGATTTTACTAATCATTATTCAACGTTTTTGGTGGTCAAATGAAGGAGTTTGTACTTACACGGTTTC
Organism: Festucalex cinctus; assembly: GCF_051991245.1. Classification (NCBI taxonomy): domain Eukaryota; kingdom Metazoa; phylum Chordata; class Actinopteri; order Syngnathiformes; family Syngnathidae; genus Festucalex; species Festucalex cinctus. The sequence goes on along the minus strand of NC_135423.1, from coordinate 13,149,010 downwards.
CAGGTTCTGTCTCAGATTGAGGACAAACACCGCAGGTTACCGGAGGTGCGCGTCCGTCAGAGCAGCACGGCCAACACCAGCACGCTGCAGAGGCTGCTGCACGGATTCGAGCAGGACATCCAGCTGCTGGTCACTCAGGTACACCATCTAAAACACTTTGCTGCCCCTGATCTAAAAGGTGAAGACTGCTCCTTCCCTGGGAGAGTCTTCTAAAGGCATTACGGTCCGTCAGGTGCGTCAACTGCAGGAAAGCGCGGCCCAGCTGAGGACCGTGTACGCTGGCGAGAAGGCGGAAGCCATCGCGTGCCGTGAGCACCAAGTCATGCAGTGCTGGAAGGAGCTGCTCACCTCCTGCGAGGAGTGTCGGCTACAGATCACCACTGAGACGGACAAGCTCAGGTTCTTGGGCCTGGCCCGCGATCAGATTATGTGGATGGAATCCATCCTCTGCCAGATCGGCACGGGCGAGAAACCAAGGTTTGTGTGTGACACCTTTTGATAACGTTATAGTAATTCTATTGTATTGAATGTGAACACACAGTGGTTCAATTTCGGGTTTCAACTTCAAGCTAGGGTTGGGTTTTCAAACGAGGGTTAGGGTTTCATAATAATGTTTTAAGGTTACCTGAGCCCTTGTGATGTCATTTTCAGTCGCAGGCAAGTTGCAAAATGTGTTTTTAAAGGTACTAATTGTACGTGAAAAATAATGAAAGTATCAAATTAATTATAGACAAAATATTAACTTTTTATTGCTATAATTGGCTTAATAAGTGAAGCATCCCTTTAAATTTTCAAACAAGTGTTAGGATTTCAAATTAAGGTTCCAGCCCATGTTCCAGTTAGAGCAGGGGTTGGCAATCCTGATCCACAAGGGCCGACGTCCTACATGTTTTCCATGTTTCCCTCCTCCAAGACACCTGAATCAAATGATCAGCTCATCAGCGAGCTCTGTAGAAGTCTGATAACGATCCTGATGAAAAACGTACTGACGCTGTTTGAAATTTTAGGGGCATAATGCCACTTAAGGGCAGTCTGGAACACTGGCGGTGGTATGTGACGCTGTACCGATGTGTGTTTCTGATGTGTTCAGGGACGTGTCGTCTGTGGAGGTTCTGATGAACTATCACCAGAGTCTGAGGAATGAGGTCGACGCTCGCAGTCAGAGTGTGGTTGAATGTATCGACATGGGAAAGATGCTGCTGGCGGCTAGGAACCCTGCAGCTCACCAGGTCACAGCACAATACTAAATAAACTACAACAGTGTTTCTCAACTTTTATTGCGTCAAGGGTCAAATTTTATATACAAAAGCACCCCGAAACAAAATATGGCACAAAAATATTTATAAAATAGTACCTTGACTTATTTTGTACTCACTTACTTACTTGACTTTTTCAGTGGTGATAATAAAAACATTGATGATTTTTTTTTGAGTGCAGATCAAGGAGAAGCTGGACAAGGTGGTTGCTAAGCAACACGAGCTGTCTGTCAAGTGGGACAAGCACTGGGAGGCCCTGCAGCAATGTGAGCACGCACAAGTACAGTACATTTAGAAAGCTGTTTGAGCAATATGTATGCGCTTTGGCCTCACTAATAACACAATTTAGTGCACTAGTGGAATAACTGTCTTACAAATAAAGATAGTTTCACTACTTCCTGCAACATTGGCATCCAAATAGGACAACAGATTGCTAGAGGCAAAATTACGCATAATGAGAGTATAAGACACACTTGTTTGTTGATCACACTTGACATTTAACACTGTATAGTATAATGGCTTCAAATGTTATCTATACAGTGCTGGAGGTTCACCAGTTCGCTCAGGAGGCGGTGGTGGCGGAGGCGTGGCTGGCGGCGCAGGAGCCCCTGGTCAGCAGCAAGGAGCTGGGAGGCAGCGTGGACGAGGTGGAGCAGCTCATACGCAGACACGAAGCCTTCCGCAAAGCCGCCGCCACCTGGGAGGAACGATTCAGCTCGCTCAGACGGCTCACCACGGTACTACTCTGCTTCTTTTTCGAGAACCTTTCAGAATGTTTGAAAACAAAAGACGACAGGGTACTTCTGGGGGGAAAAGGCGATTGGCTAACTCTGACCTGAATTGAAACAATGGGAGAAAAAAAAAAAAAAGAGTTACATTTGGGGTTGTACTGCCAGATATAATGGATTGGAGATCTCCTTTCAAAAAATCCAGATCAATCCAGCAGTGTTCACGATATGGCAGTGCTGGGAATTGTTTGCATCTGTATCCCATGGAGCCCACCAATTGCTAGTACCTGTTTCAAGCCGGAGTTAGGGTTGAAAATTGTGGTTTCGGGCTTGCATTATCGTTTCAAATTAAGGCTTCATGACTAGGTTGGGGTTTAATATTTGGCTTTCAAGCCTGGGGTAATTTTTCAAAATTGGGTTTGGGTTTCAAAAAACGTTTAAGGTTTGAAACAATGTTCGGCTTTCAAATGTGGGTTTGAAATAAGGGTTAGGGTTTCAAAGTTGAATGTGAAGTCAGAAATACAATCTCAAAATAGGATTATGTTGTCAAATTAGGATTTCACGGCAGGGTTAAGGCTTCAAATTTGGGTTTATACTAGGTTTTCAAATTCGGGTTTCAAACCTAGGTTGCGTTTCAAATCAGATTTTCAAGTTTAGGTTTAGGTTTCAAACAAGGGTTAGGATTTGAAGTCAAATTCGACATTTCCAATTTGGGTTTCAAGGCAGGACTGGGATTTCAAATTAGGGTTTCAAGATTAGGGTTAGGGTGTCAAGTTTGTTTTCAAATGAGGCTTTCAAGGCAGCGTTGGGTTTTAAAGTAGGGTTCCTAGTTAGCATTAGAGTTTCAAGCATAGGTAGGGCTTCAAAGTCGAGATTGTGGTTTCATTTGAAGCCAGTGGCTATTTCAAATTTTGCTTTTAAAATAGGGTTTCAAACTTGGATTTGTGTTTTAAGGATTAGGGGACTCAAGTTGGGTTTGCAGCCTTATTGTTGTGTTCCTAGTAGAATGCTTGTGTTGTTTATGCAGGTGGAGAAGCTGAAAGCCGAGCAAAGCAAACAACCGGCAACGCCTCTGCTGGGCCGTAAAATCTTCCTGGATCCTCAGGACGCGTCTCCGGCGCCCTCTTCCACCCTCCCCCGCCTGCCCCTCTCCCCCGTCATGAGACAGACCATCTATGAGCAGAACGAGGCCAGCACGCCGCCCTCCCCCTCGCCCGCCACTCCGACGCCCTCCCCCTCGGGTGCCCGACATCCCGCCCATTCATCCATCTTGTCCGTGGCCACGGCTGCCATGTTAGTCTCAGCCAATCAAGCGCGAGAAAGCAGCAGTAAGGTGGTTCACCTTCAGCCCAAGGTGAGTATAGTTTGGTGTTTATTTCATTTCATTTTCAGTTAACAAGAATATTTTTTCAATAAAACCTTTCTTCAGGTCGAAGTGGACGCCAAGCCGTCACCGTACCTCCGCCAACCCAAAATCAAGCACCTGGACGACGCGGTGACGCCGCTTCTGGTTGCCAGTCGGCTGGAGAAGGCACGGGAGAAAGGCAGGGAGATGATGACGGGGAAAGCTGAAGTGGCCGTGATGGCCGAGGTGGTCCTCCAGGAGCCTAACCGGGACCGGCCCCACGGAGGGCCCAGACCCTCCAGGACTAACCCCGAGCCGCAGGTCCAAGCACAGACTGCCCGGCTGGAGCGTCAGCTGTCCGGAGAGCAGCTGATCCAGGCCCGTAAGAACGAGCTTCCTCAAGAGGTGTGGCGGGAGCACGCCGAGCGGCGGGAGCGGCGGACCCTGGAGAGGCAGACGTCCAGTGAGCAGGAAGGACACGGAAGCCATGAGGGCCGGAGGAGGGAGCGAGACCGGCACCGACTGGAAAGGCAGGAATCCAGCGAGCACGACACTGGGAAGGAGCATTCTGACAGACGCTCAGGAGGAGGGTGAGATGCTTATTTTTACTATTTGTTAAATCACTTTTCCGGAACCAAGCAAACTCATTTCAGTAGTTAGGGTTCACTCAAATGACGGCTATTGCTACAATCAAATCAATTTATCATCACCTCATCATTTTACAACACATACACGATTATGTTTATAGCCAGCGGAAGTTTTCTGTAGATATTTGTCTATGGCTCAGGATTGTAATCATTACGCCAAAACCACAGCAGCCATCTTGCTTAGTGTGCTTTTCTTCCCACAGAGAGCGGAGAACCACCATGGCAGAAATAGTGGAACAGCTCCAGGAGAGAGAAGCAGCACAGGTTGGAAATTTATAATATCATTATTAATATAGTTTTTAATTTATACAGTTCCTTTAAGTACATTTTTTCCAAAAAGTGAATAGTTCTGTGGAACCACTCCATGTCCATGATATGGTGACTTTTTCATTTTGTAATGCTGTTCAAATGTGTAATCAGGATAGGTTATCACTTATATGGTGCCCTCAATGTATGGCTGAAAATGATCCCATTAAGGAAGTAGTGAATGTAGTGAATGATTCTCAACACAGCTAAGTGTATTAATTAATCTCTGAATCGTCCTGACTTCCTGACTGCCGCCCTCAAGGCCCGAGGCGAGGTTCCCCGCCTTTCCAACGGCCTACCAGAGATGTCTTCCCGTCCCGACCGGCCTCGAGCCCGGGACAGACCCAAACCGCGGCGCCGGCCGCGACCCAAAGAGCCAGGAGACACCACGCGGCGATCCCGCTCGGCTCCAGCCCAGAGTGGCCCCGCGGCCCCCCAGCCACCCACACACAGCGCACACCATGAGGGCTTCCTCTTCCGCAAGCTGGACATCGAGACCCTGAAGAAGAGCACCAACAGGTGGGTCTTCTGGTTCCTGATGCCATGCAGGACATGTCTGACAACAGAAGTTCATCAGGTGGTCTTACACACCAAACTTATCCACCAGAAATTGAATTTACCCAACACTTCACCACACAGTTCATCGAGTCTTGAGACTGTTGGTTGAAAAATTCTCTTCAAATTCATCAGCCAGTCCACAGTTTCTGAAAAATATTCAGTCAGTCTAAAAATGAGCTGCTTTTTATATCGTGCTTTGACTACACCAAGTATCTAAAGACTCTAAATTTGGTTTATTTGGTCTAAATGTCACCAAAGACTCTTTAGTTGATCCAAAAAGTCTCTAAGGACTTAAAAGAATCTTTACAGACATGCTCTAGAAAGTCTCAAGATTCTCCAGATGATCAAAAAGTCCCTAAAGATTGAGTCGGTCCAGAAAAGTTTTGGTTGGCCTAAAAGTCACCAAAGACTCTTCCATTGATCCAAAAATGTCTCTTGAGACTTTTTAGTTGATCCAAAAAGTTTTGAGTCATTTTCATTTTGTCAAAAGAATCTTTAAAAGCTCTTCACTTGGTCCAGGAAAGATTAAATCGGTACAGAATAGTTCCTAAAGATTTTTGGTTGGCCAAAAGTCACCAAAGATCCAACAAGCATGTTGAGACTCTTTAGTTTATCCAACAAGTGTCTATAATGACTCTTCATTTCATCAAAAGAATCTTTAAGATACTTCACTTGGTCCAGAAAGTCTCAAGACTTTCCAGTTTATCAAAATGACCTTTTATGATTAAGGTTGATTGATGACGACTCTACCATTGGTCCAAACTCTCTCTAGGCAAGGCAAGGCAAGGCAAGTTTATTTGTATAGCACATTTCATTCACAAGGCAACTCAATGTGCTTTACACAAAGCCATTTCTTTTGACCCAGAAGTCTTTTAACAAGCACAGTTCCAAAAAGTCTCTGAAGGTTATTCAGTTGCCCTAAAAAAATATTTTTTGGGAGTTCAGGAAGTCTTTGAAGACTCTTCTGTTGGTCAACTTTCATTTAACCAAACTTCCATATTGTTTATTTCAATCATTGCTGCTGCTGGCTGCCGCCCCCCTCATCACCTCTAAGGTAAGTCCTATTTAAGCTCCTCCTGCTTTACCCCAAACTGTATGTAGTCCCCTCCACCCTGCACGTACCCCCCCTTCCCCTGTTGGCGTCCGTCTCGTGTTGTTCTGCAGTGTGTTTTCTCCTCCCTTGTTGGTGTTGGTACTTCTCGCCCACCTACCTGTAAGCTCAGGTGAGTGAGGTGTAAGCTTAGCAGCAGCTACACTGCAGGCCCCCTAACTCGTCACCTCTCCTCCCCTTTCCCTCCCTATTCCCTCCATCCCAACCCCTCCACCTTCCTATTTTAGCAGGTCTTGGGTGAACCTGTACTGCGTACTAAATAAGGGCGAGCTGGGATTCTACAAAGACGCCAAGAACACCGCCACGGCGTACAACAATGAGCCGATGCTCAACCTCGCACACTGCCATTGTGATGTCACCAATGGATACAAGAAGAAGAAGAATGTCTTCACGCTCAAGTACGAGCTTGTTCTTGTCTCCACGCTGGTTTAAGAGAAGTTCTAAAGACTTTAGTTGATCTAAATGGTATTGTGTTAATCGAAAGAGTTTTTAAACATTAACTATTTAGTCCAAAAATACTCCACAGACTCTTCTCCTGGTATGTTAAGTTTGGAAGACTTTTCCAATGATCTAAAGACGCTTACGTCCATCTAAAAAGTATTTAAAGACTGCTCAGATTGTCAAAAACTCTTCAGTTGGTCTTAAATGTCTCCAGAAACTCTTCTGTTGGTCTAGGACAGTAGTAGGCAATCATAGTCCTGGAGAGCCGCAGTCCTGCAAGTTTCAGATGTTTCCCTTCTCCAGCACACCTGATTCATTTGATCAGCTCATCAGCAAACTCTGCAGAAGCCCGATTGCGATCCTGATCCTGAATCAGGTGTTATGGAGGAAGGAAACATCTGAAACCTGGAATTGCCCACCACTGGTCTAAGAGGTCCCTAAAGTCAAGTCAAGTCATCTTTATTCAGTTGGTCCAAAAAGTCCATGAGGATTCTTTAGGTGGTCTAAAAGTATTGTAGGACTATTGAGGTAGTCCAAAAAAAGCTGTAATTGCTCTTAGTTCCTCTAAAAAGTCTCAGATGTCTCTAATATAAGAAGTATTATAATATTCTTGCAAATTTCCCCATACTGGAACTAATAACGTCTTAATCTTCCCTTACCTTCAGTTGGTCCATTAATTCAACACTCTCTTCAGCAGCAATCTCTTGAGACTTAAAATACTCTTCCGTTATCCAAAATCTCTGAAGACACTTTGGCTTGTACAATAAAGCTCTAAAGACTTTTCAACTGGCTTAACAGTCTCCAGAGGTCCATAATTTTGCTCTACAAAATCCCAAAAGATCCTTGGTCTAAAAGTCTCTAAAGACATTTTCTAAGGACTTTTCTGTTGGCCTAACATGTGTCTAAAGACTGTCCAGTTGGTCTCAAATCTGATTAGCCTTCTTTGTTATCATTTGCTTAAAATCTAAATAACTCTAAATATAACTGTGCTTTATAGAACAAAGGATGGCAGCGAGTTCTTGTTCCACGCTAAAGACGAGGTGAGTCATTCTTGTGTTTTTTAACACCTGCGGAACTTGACAGAAATTGAAATATGACTTATTTATGTGGCGGTGTAAGGAGGACCTTAAGACGTGGGTGAGCAGCATCGGCAGCAGCATCTCGGAACACGAGGAGATGGCCAAGTGGGGCCAGCCCCAAGCAACTACCTCATCCACTGACGAGGGCACGCGGCGCGACGGCAGCAAGGCTGGCTCGGAGCGTGGTGGAGAGCGATCGGACCGAGCCGAGAAGGCAGAAAAGGCGGAAAAAGAGAAAGAAAAGGACAGGGGAAGGGACAAGGACAGGGCGGAGCGCTCGGATCGAGGTGGAAAAGCGGAAGCCAAACGCTCAGAGAAGTCCAGTAAGAAAAAGTGATGTCTTCTCATAGCTTCCCATGAGGAAGCGCTTGGATGCAAAGTGACGCAGGAAGGAAGAACTCTGAACTGACTTCTTCTTCTTCTACTGTGTCTACGCGGGAACGCCCCCCACTGGCTGTGCAGGGAAGTGAAGCGGGAAGATGATTGCCGCTTGTGAGATAGAGTATCAAGTAGCTCGCGCTGTTCCTTTCCTGAGTTCTTGTATGAGCTGTGTGTGTCATATCTGTGTCATATGTCTGTGTGCTTGTATGTGTGAGTGTAGAGTTCAGAGTAATAGCAGTGTAATTTTTAAAAAAGTGATTACATCTTAAATTTTTTATGATCACTTGTATTCCAGTACTAGAATATTTACACTTTAGTTGGTCTTGAATTTCTCAAGATTCTTGATTTGGTCCAAAATGTCTCTCAGGGCTCTTCTGTTCTAAATCGTCTTTGAAGATTCTCCAGAAATCTCTAAAGAGTCTTCAAGAGTTAATAATTAATAATAATAAATCTTTCTTTCGATGGTCGATTCTCTTCTGTATAGTTGGACTCCAGTTGGTCAATCAATAAAATTCTGCAAAGACTCTTGTCGGATCAAAAAAATCTGTAAAATATTTAAATCTGCAAAGTCCTTAAAAACTCTTACTTAGTCCAAAAATATAATACTGATTTTTTATTTTAAATAAGTAAATAAATCTGTCTCAAAGAGTCTTGGGTTCATCAAAAGGTCTTTTTGGATGAAACAGAGACTTGTAAGAGACTTTTTCTAGAGAATCTTCAAAGACTTTCTTTCAGTTGATTTGAAGTTTTTGAAGAATCTTCGTTTGGTTTAAAAAGTCTCTAAAAGTGTCTTCTTCTTCTTTCTTTTTTTTTTTTTTTTTTTTTTTTTTTAACTCCAGTTAGTCCAAAAAGTCTTTGGAGATTTTTCAGTTGGGCCAGAAAGTTTCTTGACACTATTCAGTTGGTCCAGAAAATCTCTGGGGTTCTCCACTTGGTCCAGAAAGTCCTCAATGAGTATTTCAAGACTTTCAATTTTGTCAAAACTGTCTTTGAAGATTTTCCAATGGCTCCAAAAAAATCCCTTAGAAATATTCTTAAGTTGATCCAAAAAGTCTCTAAAGACTCTGATCCATAATATCTCTAAAGACTAATCAGCAAGTTCAAAAAGAGTGAACTCCAACATTTGGCACCTGTGAACTGGTATGCAGGATAGATGCAGAGCACTTTTTTAAACACACTGCTATTATACTGAACAAAACTGTCTTTTAGTGGAGAAATCCACTATGCCAAACTGAACTCATTCATCATCCCACAAAAATCATCAAAAATCTCTTTTCACGTTTCCATCCAAAGGGAATCTGGTTGATGCGTATGTCTCTGTCCATAGCTCTCAGGTTTCTTACAGTGTTGTAAGCGTGTGCTTGGCATGTTCAAATGTCTTCCAGACGCGTGCAAGATTCCAAATCAACGGAAACGTGAGCAGAGTGTAAGCAAGACGTTTTGGATGGATGGATGGATGGATGGATGGATGGATGGATGGCCAGAACCGCTACAGCTGTCACACCTTATGACGTTGCATGTCAGATTTGACGTGAAATCACATGTCGAAAAAGAATAAAAACAAAACACTAATTTTTGTTTCATGCCTCTAGACTTTGCATTTAAAAGATGCTCCTCCTCTGATTGGTCTCTCAGCTTTTATTGATGCCCTACTACTCTTTGATTGCCTACTTAACTTGAGCACAATTTATCCCCTCGTTTTCATGGCAAATCGTTGAAATTCTGTCTATACCTGCTTTCGAATCAGGACTAATTTGGTAGAATTTTCTCGAAGGAGTTTGTCAAAGCCAAGGAATTTGCCTCAAATGGCTCCTTTAAGCCAAAACCTGATGAAATGTAGCCACATTACTCCACATGATAACCAATTTTCATTGCGACATACATTTCATTCAGTTCTCTTTTGCGTTGAGTGTGAATGGCAGATCAATGCAGTAATTTCCGTGCACGTCGGACACAACTAGCAAAGTGAGAGCTGAGAGACAAAATGCAAATGAAACGATGTCTCGTTTGGATGCCGGCAACCTGAAAATGGACTCCAAAATTACCGGTTGCACAAAAACAACATAGTATGTATGTAAGTCCACGTCAGTGTGGCAGCTGAGATGGAATTATGAATAAAATGCATTTTGGTCTATCAATGAAAATATTTACTGTGTCTAACTGTGACAATTGAAACACATGGATTCATTGGATCTCATTGTATTTTTTTTAGAAACATATTCACTGGGCATTTTATCAGGTAAACACGATCATCTCCAAAAACATCACAGACATACTTATGACAAAGCAAATATATGGTAACTTTTAACTATATACAGCAATTTACAAGCATGTATACACTATCAGAAATTACACCATAATGATGATCCATCCATCCATTTTCAAAATCGCTTATCCTGTTCAGAGTTGCGGGGTGTTGGAGCCTATCTCACCTAACTTGGGGTAACAGGCGGATGACAGCCTGAACAGTCTGAGCACAGTCTGGCACATGGACAACTTTCACAATCACGCCAGAGTGGGATTAGTGTGTGTGTGTGTGTGTGTGTGTGGGTGTGTGTGTGTGTGTGTGGGTGGGTGTGGGTCGGTGTGTGTGTGTGGGTGTGTGTGTGTGGGTGTGTGTGTGGGGGTGTGTGTGTGTGTGTGTGTGTGTGTGGGCGTGGGTGGGTGTGTGTGTGTGTGTGTGGAGGGGTATAATTTGTGTGAAACGTGTGTGGTTTTTTTGTGTTTTTTTTTTTTTTTTTTGGCCTAATTGGCGTGGCAGTTAAATAGTCATTCCCTTCGAAACTACACAACAGCAACAGGCGGAAACAGAAGACGAAGGAAAAGAAACCGGAAACGGAAATGAAAGGTGGAACATTTACAGTGACGCACAGTCCTCCATAGTCAATGGTCAAGTAACATGAGTTCTATGTAGTGACAACACGGTTGTATTTTCGATGTAAGTGTCCTTTAAACGTCGATTCGGTATACAATTGCCACAAACATGGGAGCGAGGTTCGACGGCGAGGTGGGGTCAATCGTCGAGCTCGCCTTCCGAGCCACCGTGGCGATCTTCAGAGGCGTGTGGGAGAAACAAGCTCCGAAGTCGACTTGGGAAGAGGCGACGCTCGGCCTCGTTGGCGACCTGCGGCAGATCGAGAGCGGTCTGCTAGCTCAGCTCCAGCAGGTTTTCGCGGAGTTGTGCGACGAGAACGAGGCGCTCAAAGCCAGAGTAGAACAGTTGGAGGACGTGATGCAGAGGAAGGCCGGACAGCTGGAACAGGAGCTGCACGTCCGGGTAGGTCAGCTCGGCAGGGACATGGAGCTGCTGGAGAAGGAGCTCAAGAGCATCAGCGATGGAGGAGCAGTGACAGGAGGCAAGACTCAAATCGGTACGATACGACAATGCCGACTAAACAAATATAGCTGAACAATTTAGAGAAATCATCACATTATCCCCCTCCTCAATGTGCGATTGTGATTTTTTTTTTTTAAACAAACAAGCAGTCAATTAATCTGTATTACAAAAAATAATAATTCAGATTTATTATACATACATGTGGATTTATAGGTTTGGCTTACGTTAAAATATGAGCAAATGAAATGTGAAAGACGGTTTAGTTACTTTAGAGTTGTATAACTTCCTAAAGACTTAAGCATAGTTACTTATATATTTTATTCAGGCTGATTTTGATAATTTGGCAGAATCAAATTTTAATTAAAAAAAAAAATAGAACTGGACGAGTAATGAGCCTTATTTTAATGTATCGGACTCTTGGAAAGGCTTCCGATATCAGTTACCAACACTTAAGGCACCCTCATGGTCGGTCTACAAACAAGAAGCAAATGGCATACTTGGCTGACAGAACATTTTTCTATGTGAATTGTGTCCATGTCCATTAAGATGCCATTTCTTTAAGTATATTTATTTTTATATCAATGCTTAGAGATTATTAATGTGTTCCTACCAAAAATAATGTTTACCTTTGCTAAGTCAATTTGGGTTGTATGACGAGTAATGACTTTATGCATTACAGTATTTCATGAATATGCTTACGTTACACATTTATCCACCTGCTTTAACTAACTGAGAAAAAAATATTGTATTATTATTCATTGTGTGTGTTGTTTTTGTTGCAAATGTCCCCATTGTGGGACTAATAAAGTTATCTTGTCTCCCATTGTGGGACTAACAAAGTTATCTTGTCTCATTTTTCTATCGACACACTGAATGGGAGAAGCTGAAAGCTAGTTACTATTTTCACCCGCTAAATATCATAGTAGAAGAAAACATAATGAACGTTTAAAACAGTATTACTAACTATCTGAAATGTACTTGCTTTCATTCACTTGTGTTGGAATGAATAAAAAAAAAAGAAAGTTATCCAGTGATTAATGTATGCCATTATTTCTCTTTTCAAATGAACACGCAAGTCTCAGCAGGCTGCCACCAGACTGCCGCTGACACAGAATCCAGTGTGAATGTCCCTGAAGCCGGTAACAACGAGGCAGTCCCAAGTACCAATACGGACCCCCATTCTGCAGACACCCCTGTGACGATTGTCATTGTGGGAGAAGGAAAGGCTTCCGCACAGGACACAACCGAGGCAGCTGCCGTGACGCAACTTGTCCTTCAACCTACGTCGGCGGCTCAAGATGCTCCAAGTCCTGATTCATACTCCCTTGGCATTAAGGAGCCAACGCAGGAACAGGTTTGTGTTCTCCGTGTATAAATCAGGACCAAAATATTTGACAGTCACCATGTAGCTTCTTTGGTTTCAGAGCTTTGGACATGCCACCATGTAAAAGTCTAGGTCAAGTCTCGAAGTCACAACAAATAAGTCAAGATTTTCAGCAATTTTCATCCAATGGTCTCCAAATTTGGTTGACATGCATAGGCTACATAGCTATGCCAGCTGATTTATTTTTTTATTTTTTTGGGGGGGGGGGGGGGGGGGGGGGTTGATTTACCTTAATCTCACATACATCATATAAAGTCAAAATTTCACCAGTCAACCACATGGAGTCATATACCAAATTATACGTCTTGATGACAACCTTCCAGATTACTAATTGGCTTGTCTTTAACATGGTGAAGAAAAAGATACCATTGTAATATTTTGTTTGTGTGGCAGGGCTCAGTGGAAGAATCTGGATCAGGAAGACCGAGAAGAATAAGGAAACCAACCTTCAAAGTGGAAATGGGTAACTAAGAATTGATGACAGGTTATGTTACTATTGATCCATTAGAGTGGTGTAATTTGAAAGTCTCCTGTTTTGGTGGGCAATAGGCCTTAATGTCACTAATTAGTTGGTTAGCTACTAATATAATAGGACAACGTATTTACCGTAGTATATAATAATACAGAAACTTTGCGGGGTGGGGGGAGACGGAAGTTACGGAACTAATATCTTAAACTATTTCACAATATGTTAGAGAAAAAATATACAACATATGACAATAGTATTATAAAGTTGTATAAGAAAATTCAAAAGGGCATATATATATATATATATGAGTACAAAACATTCAAATACTGTATACAAAAAACTAAATTATTGTTTTAATTATTAAAGAAATTAGATAAAAACTTGGAATTATGGCAAAAGTATTAGAAAACCAAAATACTAAAATAGACATACACAAATATTGGGCCAAATATTTGTAAAATAAATTAAAGGAGTAATGTCATTGTCACTCATGAAAGTCATGGTCGATGCTGTTATTGTTTTTACCTTTTAACATTAACTGTTTTACTTTTTTTATTTATTTATTTTTTCTATTTATTTTTTATTTTTTTACGCGCTTGTGTGACAGAACCTAAAACAGATTTCAGATGAGAATTCTTTCTCTAAATCCATCCAGACAAACAAAAGTGTTGTATTTATCACTCTGTACTGTATTTAAATCATTAGTAGACCGGCTTGTGTCTTTTAAATAAAGTTGCTGGCTTTCGTCTCTCACAAGCTCACTCAGCGTCCGCCGATGTAAGTGACGATGAGACGTACTCCAGCGAAGAGGAAGAAAGCACGAGGAAGAAGGCGCGGCGGAACGTGAAGCGCTTCACCTGCGAGGAGTGCGATGCCGCATTCTACTGGAAGGCCGATCTGAAGAAGCACGAGGCTGTCCACAAGCAGCCCTTACCGGACCAGCAGTGTGACGAGGGCATTGCGGAGAAGGAGTCTCTGGAGGACGACGCGGTGAACCACCAGATGGCATCGAAGGCCCCGCTGCCATTCCCGTGTCCGCAGTGCAAGCGCTCGTACCGCAAGGAGGAGTCGCTACAGAACCACCTGAAGCGCCACCAGCCGCTGGCCCAGCCAAAGCCTTTCGCCTGCGAGCAGTGCGGCAAGACCTTTCGCGTGGAGCGCTCGCTGCAGAACCACCTGCTGCGTCATCAGGTGAAGATCGCACTGCACTCAACTCACAGTAACACCAGCATTTTATTTATAGCCTGCTGCTATTTAATTTTTTTTATGCTCAACTTTATTTATAAAAACAAAAAGATGTTCCAAGTGCAATGAAAAAAGCGGCCACTAGTCTATAGGGAACCAGCAAGAATAAAGGAGAGCGTATGAATATTTGCAAACCTCAGACTCCAGATAATGAAGTATTTTGTGGGAGCTAAAATACATAATTAGTTTGGAGGATGTCGCAAAATGGAATGAAATTATTGTTTTGTTTTTGTTTTTTGTATGTCGCAAACACAGAATAACAATGACCAAAAATAAATAAAATAATGTCCAACAGAGGAAGACAGAACAGGAAGCCTGCCGGGTCACTGTGCAGAATCTTGATTTTCTGAGACGAAAAAGAAAAGTGAGTGGCATGACAAGTCCCAAACTATAGTCCTTTAAAGGAAGGCTCCTTTAATTTTACATGTATGGCTTGATCGGCAGTAAATAGTTAGTTTAGCTACGAAAAATGCATAAGAGCTGAAGAATACACCCTTATATTGATTTATTTAACTTTTCTTCAACATAGAAGTACTTCCGTGTTGGAACGCCCCCGAGTGGTGACGTAACAAGTGTGTATACTCGCTTGGCGAACAGTAGTTCACGCAGACATAACAACGAGGAGGACACAAACTGTCACTTATGCCTTTGTGTATTGCAAAATTTTGCAAGGCGTCGGCAAGGAAAAACCCGCGAGACCCCCCTAAAAAAAAACAAAAAAAAAAACGACTTGAGTAGACAATGGTTTGTTTGCTAAGTGCTGTCAACCTCCCGAAGGACAAGCAGGCGTGCGCGCAGCGAACATTTCAGGCATGAGGACTAAGAAAATATGTTACAATTTGAGATGGGGTACGCCACACGCCTAATACTAAAGCCCAACGCAGTACCGAGTATCTTTAAAGAACCAGACGTGGGAAATAATCAAGCCGATGGAGGATCTCTGGCGGCTATTTCCGCAACTGCTAGCAACACGGAGCTTACTTACTTCATTCTGTCTATAAATAAACACGGTTAATACACAACCTTCTTGCAACCTATCGTTTACATCATCGGGACGCTACGCAAAAAAAGAAAAGAAAAAAAACAGCTAGGGGAGGTTGGGCGCTGTAACGATGATACATTTAATTTTACTATTTTTTCTTTTTCCTGAAATAGTTCGTCAGTTCCACACGTTTTGCATTGCTCGTGCTGTGTGTCACTTTACCTGTTGGATATTGGCAGTTGAGATTGTCCGCAAGGAACCGATCCTCGAGTTCTTTCATTTCCAGACAGCACACATTCATTAGCGGATTGTCCATTCCTGTGCAGCTCCCGCACCACCACTCACCCCCCGCCTGATTCACTCGTTCGTTAAAGTTTATTTTGTGCCCGAAAAGACCATCTGGCGCCACAACTTTCACATCCAAGGCAGACTTTCCTTCGGTAGGGTTATTTTGTCGTGTTGGATCGAAGCGATAAGGTTTAATCCTTCCGGGTTTGACGCTAGATGCACGGCTGCGTTGCATAGTGCTTCCATAGTGTAGCGTTTACACACTAGTGACGTAAACATCCGGGTTATTTAGTCACGTGTAACAAACATGCCGGCGTTCGATTCATTTTAACATCGGTTTAAAAGTTATTAAATGTACATAAAAAAATAATCACGTCACCATATTAATTATTGAAAAAGTAGCAACTTTTTGCTGCTAAAAATGGATCAATAAGTAAAGTGTTCCTTTAACCCATGGGCAGTATTTATTTTGAAATTGCTTGGTGAGAACCATCAAAAAGCCCAAAACAGGTCACAGGAGTGCCTACGAATTTGAAGGAGAGGCACATCTTTTTTTTTTTTTTTTTTTTCTTTTCTTAAGTGCACACAAAAAACAACAACGGCCACATGAATAGAAGACACAAAAGACAATGACTAAAACAAGTACTAACTACAAATTTTACAATATCTTTAACTCATTTGCTCCCCAAAACGTATAAATACGTTCTATTTTAAATATTACCATGCTCTCAAAGATGTATTTATATGTTGTTGTTGTTGTTTTTTTTGTTTTTGTTTTTTTTTTGTTTTTTAAATTGCTAGAGGATAAAGAACGCTTGGATACAGCCTCTGAACTGAAGAGAATCAACCAGGGCCATGTTTACCCCACTGTTTTAAACAGATTTGTGAATAATGATGAAACTTAGCTATATTCTAATGCCAATTGCTACAAAACTGAAACCGATAGAAATATACTTTTTTTTTTTTTTTTTTTTTTTTTTTAAATTGCTAGAGGATAAAGAACGCTTGGATACAGCCTCTGAACTGAAGAGAATCAACCAGGGCCATGTTTACCCCACTGTTTTAAACAGATTTGTGAATAATGATGAAACTTAGCTATATTCTAATGCCAATTGCTACAAAACTGAAACCGATAGAAATATACTTTTTATTTTTTTTTTATTTTTATTTTTTCCTTGATGAAAGAAAAAACTCATCCTTCTTTTAGGTCCCATGTTTTTATAGCAATAGAACACAATACTCTGTGGGCCTTGCAAAATCAGTCAAAATCCAGTAAAACAGCCGGGAGCGACGGGCCTCACTTCAGTGAAAATACCTGAGTGAATGAGTTAATATATTTATTGTACATTGTACATTTCTTTTTAAAATGCACAACAACAACAAAAAACGTCCACATAACTAGAAGACACAACAGACAATGACTTAAAAAAAATAAAATAAAAAAAAATAAATCAGTACTAAATACAAATTTTACACAATCTTTAATATTTACTGTACATTGTGGCCATTAAATGGATGGGAGGTAAACCCAAAATCTCTTGACAATAATAGGTTTGTGCAGCCCTACTAGTCTAAATACAGTATTCTGGTTAATTTTATACTAATATTGTATTGTGTATATACTACGTTAGTGGAATATGAGCAGCGAAATCCAGCAGTTTTTACCAATATCAGGAGGTGGCCATTTTGTCTCTTACTGTCACAGTTGCTCAGGGCTCAGGTAACAACCAATCATAGCTCAGCTTCAGAAAACAAGTGAGCTGTGATTGGCCGTTGCCTGAGCCCTGAGTAACTGTGATGTCATCTTCAGTCAATAGTAAGTGTCAAAATGACCGCCCCCTGAGAGGGATAAAATCGGTTGGATTTTGCTTCATACTCCATAAATGTAATATTAACCAGACTGTCATTTTTAGGCTAGTGAGGTCACATATAACATATTATTGTCAAGAAATGTTTAAGGCTGACTTCCCCTTTTAAAATACTGACTTGTTTCCGCAAATTAGTACATTGTTGCCCAAATATGGAAATTTGCCACAAAATACCAAATTCTGGCCACAATAACATGCATAAGAAATACTCATTTGTAGCCAAAAATATTAGATTGTGGCCACATTATACCAAGTTACTAGCCTCTATTTGGGTTAAATGTGCACACAAAATGCCAATTTGTGATTACATTATGCTGTACTCATTTGCGAAAACAAAATACTAAATTGTTGCCAGTTATTTATGGACTCTGAATAGTACATTTTGATAACAATATATGTATTTGTGAACACAAAATGGGTGTCATATATTTTTTTTATTTTTTGCTTTCCCTTGTTTTGTATTCTATTTAGAAGTGGAAGGAGCCGCTCCAGTGCCCGTTGTGCGACAAGACCTGCAAGACGCCGGTACAGCTGCGCGGCCACATGGTGGTGCACTCTGATGAGCGGCCCTTCAGCTGCGCCACATGCGGCAAGGAGTTCAAGAGCAAAGACACGCTGCGTTTCCACCAAATGGTTCACACCAACGCCAAAAAGTACAAGTGCAACGTGTGCGACGAGACCTTCAAGTACGCCCACTCGCTGACCGTGCACAAGCGCAAGCACACCGGCATCACGCCGTTCGTCTGCACCATGTGCGGACGCTCGTACCGCACGGGCACGGCGCTCAAACGGCACAGCGTGGTGCACACGGGCGAGAAACCGTTCACCTGTCACGTGTGCGGCGCCCGCTTCAGCCTCAACAACAATTTGAAGCGACACCTGCGCATCCACACGGGCGAGAAGCCTTTCACCTGCCAGGATTGCGGAAAGAGCTTCTCGGATAACAACAAGCTCAAGTCGCACATGCTGGTGCACGGAGCCCGGAAGCCGTTCATGTGCGACCTGTGCGGGAAGACCTTCCTCTTCAATTGCCGCCTTCAGATCCACCAGAAATACGTACACGCCGAACAGGATAACAAGACCAAGGCGTTCGCGCCGAGGCAGAGGAACAAGCTGGTCAAGCCGTACAGCTGCAAAATCTGCCTGGCCAGCTTCAGCGCCGCCTGCTCGCTCAAGCTCCACGAGAAGGGCCACAGCGAGCACAAGGAGTTCTCCTGCGCTCTGTGCGGCAAGGGCTTCCACAACAAGTACTCGTTCCGCTCGCACCAGCGCTCGCACTCGGGCGAGAAGCCCTTCGTATGCGACGTGTGCGGCAAGGGCTTCATCCACGCCGGCAGCCTCAAGCAGCACGAGCGCATCCACACGGGCGAGAAGCCGTACAAGTGCGAGCAGTGCGGCAAGGCCTTCCGCACAGATGGGAACTTCTACCGCCACCTGCGCATCCACACAGGAGAGAAGCCCTTCGAGTGCGCCTACTGCCACCGCAAGTTCCACCAGTCCAACCAGCTCAAGTCGCACTTGCAGGTGCACACGGGCCAGAAGCTCTACTCGTGCCAGACCTGCGGACGCGGATTCTCCGACTCGAGACAGCTCAAGAAGCACAGCTGTGAAGGAACAGTTGCCACTGTATTGTTGACGTCCTAAATGCTTTACGTCCAAAATGTGATGAGATACTTTTCTGTGTGCACAATCGCACATCAACTTTTTTTTTTTTCTGGAAAAAAATCTATAGAGGTCACATTCCAAAGTGTGGTCTTAAAAACTTTAAAAGTAATTAAATAAATGACATAATTAAGTTATCTGCAAATAGGACAGGAAAATCTGACTCATTAAAACAATTTAAAGGGGCATTGGGAGTTTGTCACTTTTTTTTTTTTTCTGGCGTAAAGTGCAACTGCAGCCTCAGCTTCAAGCTCGTGCATGGTGCGCGTGAGTATGTGTTCTCGAATAAACATTTGTTTGTTTTTTCTTCAGTTTTCTTGGGAATTTGGGCTGTATTTGGGCTGTGCTCGAAGCTGGCCTCTTGGTCTAACCCCCTGAGGTTGAAAAATCTTTTAACATTGTAAAATCCAAGATGTATCTATAAGCGTAACTAGCCTTAAAACCCCTCATTACTTTTTATCTGCTGTTTTCTTAAACTATTTTCATAGAAAAAACTCTACAGTTTGAAATATTTTACTACAATACAAGACTATGATTTGCTCTTTATATTATAATATTGCATTACCTGAGTATATTTTGGAGAATGTACAAAATATTTTATTTTGGAAAATAAAAAGGAAGTTTTATTTTGAAGTCCCAAGGTCGAGTAGCTTTTCGGGTTTGGTGGGTCTGCAAGAGACTGAGAACTAACTGGAGATCTTGTTAGTGAGAGAGTCCGCAATAAATCCTGTGTAAAAATGTCTGGAAGTTTGGTGTTTTATTCCCAAACAAACGCCATTTTGGAGACTGTTATTAGGTGTGCGCTGGATTCAACTACCGAACATGCAAAGAAGGACCAGTCTGCGAAGGTAAACGGTTTAATGCTGTGTTTATTTGACGTTTTTGGTCAATGTGTATTAACGTGTGGGATAACTCAGGTTTTACAGAGATGTTACGTTTTACCGAGACTTGATGAATGCAAGAAGATGCCATAGGTTAAAAATCACGTAGCTTGGCAAGCTAAAGTTACCACTAAGACTTTGGCTCACATAAATATTGTGTCGTTAGTTTTTTGTTTAGAGTTGTTAGTGTTAATGGTTTACACGGTTTAACTTATCTCTCTCGAATCCGACTGTACGAATAACTGTTAAACTTTAGCTAATTGTTAGCATTTTGTGCTACTTGACGCCAGTGGAAGCGCCATCTAGAGACCTGGATGGCCACATTCTCTTTTTACATTTCATGGTGATTTGGTGTGTGTCATTTTTTTTTGTTGATAGATTTTAGTTAGACTATCACGAATGGGTTTTAATGAGTATTACTATTTTCTAACGTGTGCACGTCGGCTCATGGTCTGCTCACTTTTAGCGTTCTTCTGCTTCGGACGAGAGTGTAGCAGCAGGCTAGCGGTAATACTAGCGCCACCTAGAGACTTGGAGGACGGCACGCGAGCACAGTAGAATGTGTAATATGCAGTCTACAATAAAAGTAAATTTTCCATGTTTTTATTAGCCAAGGCACGTCGTGTAAACATTCACAGTTGGGTGGGAAAAGCTAATAACAGCCAACCTAGAGATCTGAGGAGTTGATTAAAGGAAGCCCAATGTGAGCAATGCCTAAATGTTAATACAATTGAAGTGAACTAGTGCAACAGCAGCCAGATTACACATTTACTGGTGTGAGAGTTTGAGAATCAAGCGTCTTGAAATTAGGCAACAGTGCCTGCCTCTAAATTTTATATACAGGCCAGGGGGAAAAATGTTCACCGTATCTGCTTTGAACAGGTAGGATTTGACAAACTGTTGGCGCGGGAGGCAAGCAGGAAGATCAACAGCGTTTTCCTGCAGCTATTTGACACTGCCAATAAGGAAAAGCTGATGCTGCAGGACAAAGTGAGCGAGCTGGAGCGGCAGCTGAAAGCAGTGACGGAAGACTTGGACATCATCAGAGTATGGAGGGAGAACTTGTTGAGTGGATGCCCTGTACTAAACGAACAGACGGGATTGCTCTTCACATTGAAGCCTTATGGGGTGTTGGTGAAATCAGAGTTGGCCAAGGAAGATGCTGAGTCCACGTCAGACATCATTGTACAAATTAAAGGTGTGTTTATAAATGTGATGTTACTGTCTGTATATTTAGCAGGTAACTCAAATAATAAAATGACCCCTTTAGAAGAGTCTGCGTTGAAGGAGGCGAATTGTGGAGATGAGTCACCATCAGCCAGTAGACAAGGTAAGATCATGGGATCTGTGAGACCCAGGTAGTAATACGATGGATTTATGTAATGTGTGGTGGTTTATGCTTCATTTAATGAAATGTCTCCCATGTGTAAGCGTGGGATCCTGAACACAAAACATTTGACAACCTCTGCCTTACAAAGCAAGCCATTGAGGCGAGAATAAAGCAGAAATAAAAAGATGGCTAAGACAGTCAATGTGTAAGGGGCTAACATGAAACTGATTTCACTATATTCTGCAGAAATCGCAGAGGATGAAAACGCAACTCCATCCTCAGACTCCCAGAATCCTTTGCAAACTGAAGGCCAACAAAAATTGTTTGAATGTGACGTGTGCAAGAAGAGCTTCAGCCGTCATTTCCACCTGAAGAAGCACTTGAACATCCACAAGGAGCCTCTGCATTGCCACCAGTGTCCCAAAATCTTCCGGCGTAGCGCTGCGCTGGAGCGCCACCTGCTGCGTCACAAGGAGAAACGTCAGTCCTTCACGTGTGCGATCTGCGACAAGACCTTCGAGAACAAAAAGCTGCTCAAGTCACACCAGCCCATGCACGGCGATGATGCTCAGCCCTTTGCCTCAGGTACGCTGCAAAAATTGTAATTGGTTTACCCCTCCCACATGTTTTAAAAACATTTTAGAGAAGGTCAAATTACGTTTTGCAGCTTATTTTAGGATCATCACGAAATTTGCAGAGGTGGGCATTGTAATTGACTGGAATTGATGATTGATGGAAGTGCCCACCTCTGGAAATTTAACGTGAAATCAAAATGTTAGCACGTCTGAAGTTAGCTAGTGTATGCGTGTGAAGGGCTTGACACACAGATGGCGACATACGACAGCGAAATATCCGTCGTCGCCTCCCAGGTCAAACTCAACACATGGGGCGCGATAAGCCGCCGTTTAATGTGAAAATGTCACAGAGAAATCACTGTTTTCAAATTAGGTGTGCTCATCGAGCGGCAAGATGGCCGCCAGGTGGCATTGTGAGTCCATCATTGTACAACATGCAAGAAATTAATTTGTATTTTTGTATTGGCTTAAATTAAGTCATATATATTTTTTATTTTAATTACTTTATTTTATTTTTTTAAGACCAAGTTTCACAGGGTAAAGCGTTCACCTGCGAAACGTGCGGCGCCGGCTTCACGATGCGGCAGAACCTCAAGCGGCACGCCCGCATCCACACGGGCGAGCGACCATTCAAGTGCCACGTATGCGGCATTAGCTTCGTCCAGGACAAGCTGAAGGCTCACATGCTGCTCCACGGCGCCACCAAGTCTTTCATGTGCGACTTGTGCGGCAAGACCTTCCTGTACAACTGGCAGCTAAAGAAGCACCAGAAAGTGGGGCACCAGGAGGGCGCTGAGGCGGCGGCCACGCAGACAGGGCAGCGGAAGACCCGGGCACGGGGAATCCGAACCGTCATCTTCAAACGTGACAGGTGATGAAAAATGTGTTATATCATAGATTTAATTGTGTCATCCATGGCACATACTAAATCATATTTAATATAACATACTGCTAATTGCTAAGCCTGACTTTAACTTTTAACAGGACGACAGTGGAGTTGGCAGCGTTCGCCTGCAAGACGTGCCAACGCGGGTTCGACTCGGAGGGGGCGCTCAAGAAACATGAGCTGATCCACACGGGCGACACGCCGTACACCTGCGACGTGTGCGGCAAGGCCTTCCTCTACAAGACCACCTTCGACTACCACCTTCGCACGCACTCGGGCGAGCGGCCCTACGCCTGTGACGTGTGCGGCAAGGCCTTCATCATCCACCACGCGCTCAAGTCGCACCGGCTACGGCACACCGGCGAGAAGCCGCACGCCTGCGAGCTGTGCGGCAAGGCCTTCCGGGTGTACACCAACTACCGGAGACACCTCCGGATCCACACGGGCGAGAAGCCGTATGAGTGCGAGGTGTGCGGCGTCAGATTCCGCCAGCTCGGACACGTCAAGTTCCACATGCAGGTGCACACGGGCGAGCGGCCGTACGCATGCGACGCCTGTGGACACGGCTTTTCCGACTCCAGGCAGATGAAGAGTCACACGTGTGCTGGGAAAGAGCTGGGGAATACATTGCTTGCATCTTGACTCACAAGGATTGGTTGACGCAAGAAAAGATAACATTTTGGGACTAATGTATACAGTCAAGCCATTACAATACTGTAATTAAAACTCCTGTAAACATGAATGTACATGCTTAGATGTGCTGATCTTGAACACCTTATGAAAAGCAGGCGGCAGCTGGTGGCAGAGCAGATCAAATTCAGCAAACCAACCTTCAAAGAGGCAAAGAAAAAAAGTAGGGATGGGCGAGTACCGATACCAGGTATCGGTGTCAGGCCGATACCAGCCTTTTTTCAAGTACTCAAGTACTCGAGTACTCATGACGCAGATGAGTACAAGCAACCGATGGCAGAGGGGTAAGACGTTAAGTGAGTCCTCCTTGCCTGTAACTGGCGCTAGCTTGCAAAACAGTTTTTCACCAAAACTTCACCGGTTTGGAAATACTTCAAAATTGTGAATCTTAAACTAAAAGAGCATTTTTGTGTTTTATTTTGAGCGTTAAGACTATTGATGAGTGACTGTACTATTTTTTTTTTGGGGGGGGGGGGGGGGGGGTTTGTCAAAATTAAAGGAAATATATTTGTTTAAAAATATCTTTTAGTGATTTTTTATTTGTCAAAATGTACTACTGGTATCGGCAGTATCTGTATGCCTGCATTATAATCCCCCAAAGCAATTGCTGTGCCATTACTGTATTATTTTTTGTAATTGGAAATATAATTCAGTGCTATTTTTCTCATCAAAACTTCTGTTTGTTTGTTTTTTCTTTTTCTGCAACTGATCTATTTTATTTACGTTAATTTCAATGGGGAAAGATGAGTTATGAGTATGGTCTCTGGAACAAAATCCTCATCTCAAGGCACCACCAAAAGATTACCTTTATTTTGAAACGAAATGAGACGTAAGCCCATCTGAATTATAAACCGGAAGTGTCACACAAAATTACACTTAACTCCCCCCATTATTCGGTTTTAACCTGTGGTAAGCGATATGGAATGGACTTGTCAGTAGGAAAAAAATATATATACGTTAAAGCGATGTATTTATTTCCTAAAATTTATTAAAACGAAATAAGCACCATTATTTTGAAACACTGATAATGAGAATGTCACTTCCTATTATGAATAGAGCGCGTTCTTTCCGGACGAAGTTGGCAAAATGCATGTGACATGATCTGTTTGCTTTAATTTTTCGGGTGCCAGTGTTGAAAGTAGTCATTCCTAAACGCCATCTAAAGTCCACTTCGCGACAGTTTCAAATGGGGGACTTTGAAGCGCGAACTACATCCATTCTGGAGGAAATGGCCAACAAGGCTGTCATCGAAATGTGCAAAGTTGCTTTTTCTCCCGACATTACCCAAGAATTGTTTTGGAGCGAGGACGACTACGCTCAAGTTTCATATCAGGATATGGTACATTTTATTATTTCATTTCTGACTGCACCTTCTCACCTGGCCTGCCTGGTCACAGAAATAGAAGAGCTAGCTCGCTAGCCGCTGCAGCGTCCGAGTTTAACCATCGAATGGACGCGTTAGAACGAATATTGAAGCAAAAATAAGTTAAAGTAGTTTGTATCACTCCCCAATTGTGGAAAAAGTCAGCTTTGTTTGCTAGTCCCGTGTTAGGACAACCGCGGGGCAATCTAATGGTTGTCGACAAGCACGCCAGCCACATCCTATCTTAAGAAAAATCTTTAAAATATCAATAATGTAAACAAAGAGAATAGTTTGCAGTCGACTGAATTTATTGTTTTAAAATGTATCATCTATTTAACAGTCTTTGTTGAAAATAAAATAATTTTAAGTGCAGAAACGTAATTTGCCTGTAATTTACACTTCAGCAGGTAAGTTCATTCAAAATGAGAATTGGTGGAAAGTCAGACGAATGGTTAGCATCTGCCTCACAGATATGAGGGTGGCCGGTTCAAATCCCCGTGCTTGTGTGCATTTTCCCAGGGGGTATTAATATTCTGGCTTCCTTCCACATTCCAACATGCTCTGGAGACTTAAAATGATGAATTAACCTCAGGCGTGAAACTGAAAGTTGTTTTGTTTTTTTTCCCTATATTTCCCCCACTTGTCACCTGAAGTCAGTTGGTAGTCCTATGCACACCAGTGAACCCATTATTGATGATGTTGCATATAAAATGGATGGATGGAAATTTATACATAGTTAACATCGTTGAGGGAATTGCTTATTAACTGACTTTTCTTTTTCTGTTGCTAGTTATTAGATGTGCTCTTTTAAATGTGATGTGTTGTAGCGCTGACATGGGCTGGCGGTGTGATTCTATATTTAATATATCTGTTGTCCCGCATCAGGTGATTCATCTTGCCAACACCTTCATGACATTGCTGGCTCAAGAGGCGGTCAACAACATCTGTCAACTTTTCCATGAATGTTCTGCTCAGCTGCGCTTGCAAGTATGTCACTTCAACATTTCAAATTCACACCATTCGAACAGGGATTCACAAGCAGTGGCGCACGTTCATAAAGGTGTAATCGTGGAATATGTACTGTATGTTTTTTTTAAGTGTTTTGTTTGGGTTTTCTTTTTTTTAGGTCCAAAGAAAAAAACAAAAAAAACATTTGCTTTCTCAAACATAGTTTTGTGAGATTCAAAGTGTAATGCCAGTCTGGTCAGATATTAAAAATACGAATAACCAAGTCTGTACTTGTATTTGCTTTTAAACAATAAAAATATTAACTAAGAACATAAATTTGCTTCTTTTTTTGTAGGGGTGAGTGGGTGCTCAATTTTCTTGAAGTGGTCAAGGGATTGTGTGGCTTAAACTGTATTTAAAAAAAGACTTCGCACATGACAGCATTATTTTCATTCCGATTGATCTTCTAATTTCTTATCAGAATCCATTTTGCCAAGACTGATCTTGAATATGAATAATTTGAATGAATATGACAGGTGGCGCAGGGGGAAGCGCAGCTGGAGAACCTGAGGACGAGGCTGGACGAGGCGGAGACGTCTCTGAGTGTGGTGTTGCAAAGTGCTTGCGCCATGGTAGTGGAAGAGCAGGATGATGAGCAGGTCATGGTCGTAGGAGTGGGCACCTCGGACGGAGAGACGCTTAGCTCAGGTGTCCAGTAGTTCTTCACCAATATCAATATTGTTTCTCATATTGTACAGTTAACCCTTGCTGTATCCTGGTCCCCCCCCCCCCCCCCCCCTCGATAATCAAGGGTTCACTATGCATGACTTTCTTCCAATAGCAATACAGTGTAAAAATGTGCTATGAAAATGTCTGCCAAAGCTCTAACCAGCTTGTTACTAAGTTTTTGACATTGATTTATGTTTGCAGTTGTGACCGATGAGGTTGAACAGTCATCCGTCGTTGAACTAACATTCGAGGTACTCCAGATGACCTGACACTGAAACAACTAAAATGTCACTTGTTTGATTAAATTGGATCAAAATGACTGTTTTAAAATGTCCTGTGAAGTGTTATATTTTAACAGTGGTTTTAAAAAGATATGTCATCTGTGCGGATTGACAAAAGGAATATTCCACACCTTTAAATGCCATTTGAATTTAGCCTTTTTATTCTGATTAGGGTGTTTATTTGGAGCATTTGCATTCCATTTGCTGATTGGGTTTCATTCTAATAGGCCACATGTAAACCCAGCTATTATTATGTTGTTTTTCTGTCAGGACAATGTGCTTGCTGCATCGATACAGGACATCTTTGTTGACCAAACATTATGTGAATCCGGCCAACAGGAAAATAACGCAGACCCAGACCCAGACGACCACAGTGTTGTAGAAAATCAGGTTGGCACTCGTATTAGCTCAAGCATTTCATTTATTTTACTCTAGCTTCTGATTAAAATACGAGTATCTGTTGAAGTCTCATATCTGAATGCTAGGGAAGTGATTCTCAACCACAGATGGAAAATGATTTACGACAGTGTAAAGTATTTTGTTCACATATCTATGCCAGTAAATCAGTGTCTTATAGTGACAATCAAATCATTAACCACTAAATGGCAGAAGGCACATAATTAGCCTGTGTAGCTGCCTGTTACCATTCAAATAACAGAATAAGTCATGACACATACTTTTTTTAGGGGGGGGGGGGGGGGGGGGGGACTAAACTATAACCTTCTGTATTATATTTGGCAACACAACCCCCAACAAGTTTTTGTTATTGTGTCAGGTCAGCAGGTAGTCACTTTTCTGCTCCCCATAGGTACAGCGAACCAAATATGCAAATATGATGTAAACATCCTTGCATTGTTGTGACCTTTTTTTCTCTGGGGTGAAGCCAGAAGAATATGCCTGTGACGTCGGCCACAAGGACCAAACCAAAACTGCAATTACAGCTGAGAAGCAGCTTGGAGTGCACCCGCCGAACAAGAGATTTGTTTGCTCGCTGTGCGGTTGCAGCTTCCCTGTCAAACGCAGCCTCAACACGCACATGCGGAAGCACACGGGTCAGCTCAGGGGTCAGTATTATGTTATATCTGTCTTTTTAAATTTGACCAAGCTGTGACTGAAAAAGTACTTAGAAAATCTTAAATTTGATGCAAGTAGTCATTAAAAAAAATAAATAAATCTTACATTTGATTGTCTTAAAAGTCTTGAGCAGGGGTGGCCAAGTTTGGCCCTCGAGAGCCCCTATCCAGCCTGTTTTCCATGTTTCTCTCCACTAACACACCTGATTCATGATCAGCATCATTATCAGGCTTCTGAAAAGCTTACCGATGAGCTGATCATTAGATTCAGCTGCGCTGAAGGATGGAGACATGGAAAACAGGCTGGATAGTGGCTCTCGAGGACCGAACTTGGCCACCCCTGGTCTTGAGTTTAATCAAAATAGTCCAATATGGGCCTTTTAAGTCATAAATGTGATTAAAATTTACTTTAAATGGTCCTAAAAATCTTTAATTTTACAATAGTGGTCTTAAAGTGGTAGAAATGCTCAATCATGATTTTCCTTGTATTTATGCAAAAATGCCTAAACGTGTTCAAAGTGGTCTTGAAAAGTTCACAGGTTTTAAAATTGATCAAAAGGTCCTAGAATATTTAATATTAGGTTAGGGGAAGTCAATCTTAAACATTTCTTGACAATAATATATATATTGTGACCTCACTATTCTAAACATGATATTCTGATTATTATATTTGTGGAAAATCCAGCCATTTTTATCATCTTAGGGTTTTTGTTGTTGTTGTTGTTGTTGTTGTTTTTTTTAAAGTACTCACACAGACGCAGTCACGGGCAAGTGACAGTACCACTCCGTCACCCAGAGCCTGGGGTGGGGCGGCCATTTTGTCACTTGCTGTTGACTGAAGATGACATCACAGTTGCTCAGGTAATTACCAATCACAGCTCACCTGTTTTCTGTAGATGAGCTGTGATTGGTTGATACCCGAGACTTGAGCAATTGTGACATAATTTTCACTTAACAGCTAGTGGCAAAATGGCCACCTTCTGATATTGATTAAAAACTGCTGGATTTTGCTGCTTAACTCTTATTCCACAAATGCAGTATTAACCAGAATACAGTATTTAGACTAGTGGGGCTGCATAGAACATATTACTGTCAAGATTTTTTTGGGGGGGTTGACTTCCCGTTTTAAGTGGTCTTAAAAAAGACCTAGAGCGTCTTAACTTTGATCAAAGTGACCTCTGAGTGTCCTAAAAATTATTTTCAAATTTTCAAAGTAGTGTTTAAGGGCAATCCCCCCCCCCCCAAAAAAAAAAAAGTTTGGGGATCATAGCCCTAGTTTTAATAACTCTTAAGACTACTTCCTGTTGTCTCTCCCCAGGCAAGCATGCTCACACGTGCGACGTATGCGGCAAGGGCTTTACGCTCAAGCAGATCCTGCTGAACCACCAACGAAGGCACAATGACGAGCGACCCTTCAAGTGCACGCAATGCAGCAAGAGCTTCTACCGGGAAAACGGCCTGAAGATGCACAAGCGCTTGCACGCCTCCCGCGCGGGCGCAGCCGAGCACCGCTGCACCTACTGCGACAAGGCCTTCAGTCACCAGTGCAACCTGCAGCGTCACCTGCGCATCCACACAGATGAGAGGCCTTTCTGCTGCGAGGTGTGCGGGAAAAGATTCACCCAGGCCGAAACGCTCAAGGGCCACCAGCGGATCCACACGGGGGAGCGGCCATTCATATGCGACGCCTGCGGGAAGACCTTCGTCCAGAAGGGGGCCCTGTTGTCTCACCAGGACGCTGCCTCCCTGCCGTGCGTGGCGTGCAGCGCGGCGGCGGGCTGCGGCGACCAAATGCGCAGCCACCTGCAAACGCACGCCGACACTATGCCGTGCGTCTGCATCTTGTGCGGCCACTCGCTGCCATCCGTCATGGAGTTGTCTTTTCATCAGCAGTACCACCTCAAGGCCAACCGGGCGCATGGTTGCACCTATTGCGGCAAGAGGTTCAAGTCGGCCAGGTACCTGAAGATACACACCAAGTTGCACAGCACAGTCAAGCCCTTCTCCTGCGACGTCTGCCGCCGCAGCTTCACGCTGCCCAGCAGCCTCAAGTTGCACCAGGTAAATTTTTTTTTTTAAACAATAGCTGAAAAAAAGGTTGCTCATGAGGAAAAATAACAATCTATCGGGTTACGTTGTCTATCCACCAAAACTAGGGATGGGCGAGTACCGATTAAAAGGTTTCTACATCGGGCCGCTATCAGGCCATATTTCAAGGTATTGGTACTTGCGACGGTTATCGATACTGCTATTGGCCGCTGCTCTTGTGGCCATTTTTCAGTAAGGAAGTGGAACTAAAGACTGAAATGATTATTTTGCATTTATTGACCGCCACAGGGAACTCTAGTAAGAGAGCACGAGTCTTCAGTTGTATGCAAAAATGTAATTAGATCTGAAGTGCAGACATATCTTTGTTTATAACGTCATTGACTACTGCACTGCTATGATATGATTGACGAACGTGAAACAGGAAACGGAAATACAGAGCCAACCTTCCAAATTAAAAGCATGGATTTTAAAACGATATAATTAAACATCACACACTAAAACAGCTTGAGGAATTTTTAACATGGTAGATATTACTAAATTACTTGAACCACTATTGTATTGAATTATTTGCACTTCACTGTATTACTTAGAAATAAGCTGTACAACCACATCAGGACTTTTTTCTGGCCACTGGAAAACTTTGCATTTATTTATTTTTTTAATTAATGTTATGCTCTATACAAAATGTCTTCCACAAAAAAAAATGAAAAAATATAACTGCCATTAATTTCCTGCAATTTTAAGGAAATTAGCTACATTTGGGATATAGGTATTTTAAACTTTTAAACTTATCTGTCATTGTTTTGTTTTGTTTTTGGGAAATTTTATGTATCATAAGCACTAATGGTTTCGATATCGGTGAGTACTAAAGATTTGAATACTCTTATTGGTATTGGTAAAAAAAATAAAAAAAAATGGTATAGAACATACCTAACCGAAATGCAAGTCTCCTATATAACGAAACAGGGTTTTTTTTCTCTCCAGGAAGTGCACAATGATGAGAAGTCGTTCTGCTGTGACATTTGTGGCAAGTTTTTCAGAACCTTGCGCATACTGACTGCCCACCAGCGCGTGCATGCAGTCAAGAAGGTAACAAGAAGAAAAAAAAAAGATCATTATACGTCATGAAGGTATTAGTGTTTAAACAATCTAACACTTGGTGAATTTTGCTTCACAATCATAGAAAAATAAGACGCCAAGTTAGATACTGTAACGCGTACCGTCAATCGGAGCAAAGCTGTTTTCTGTATTCAGTGTAAGGAGAACAGCGATCCAATCAAAGCAAAGCTTGTCTTTGCCTGGTGTTTTTACTAGACTAGCTTGAAAAAAAGCATCCTGTGTATTTTCAAACCACTTGTAAATAAATCAGCCAAAATAGCACGTAATGCCTCCGCTAGAGCCTCCCCTATTAGATGCGCTTTCTTACATTATAGTGACATGTTTAATAAACCCAACCAACTAATAAAAACTAACAGAAGGATAAGTAAAAGATAAATGGATCATGCATTTTTTTCCCCCTTCTTCAGAGTGACAAGCCATTCACTTGCAACGTGTGTGACAAACGCTTCAGCCACGCTCCCAACCTGATCCGCCACCGCCTCATCCACACGGGCGAGAGACCGTACATCTGCGACGTGTGCGGCCACCGCTTCAACCAAAGCAGCAGCCTCAAAACCCACCAACAAGTCCACGCCAGCCACAAAAAGTTCATGTGCGACCGCTGCGGCAAATGCTACAGCGATAAGAGGAACTTCAACAAACACAAGTGCCTCCAATTCTGACTGCCTGAATAGTTAAAACTTAAATTCACTGTTTAAATGGAAGCTTGCACAGAAGGAAAGTATTCTATGGTTCATTTATGAAGTTAGTAAAAATAGTGAAATGCTGCACAAGCTTTGTAATGCTCCTTGACATTACTGGAGAAGTTAACAGTTTAGACCTAAATCTGATGCTTTATTGTAACATCATCATCAAACCTTTATTGAGCGCAGGAACATACAGCGTTTTACATTAGAAAAACCTGATGATGGTGACAAATGTATAAGCAGTAGTCCCTCATTTATCATTTGGGTTTACCTCACTGCCCATCATCATCACAATAGGCAAAGTTTCACATTTAAATCGCATCACCAACAATACAGTACACACATGACAGGTGCAGGTTTTTTGTTTTTGTTTTTTTTTTGTCCACTTGGGGTCGCTATACACACAGCGGACAAAATATTGAATACTATTGGCCATCTACTGTCATGTACAATGACCGTGTCAGTTGCAGGTGTGTAAAAAATGTGCTTTTGATTACTGTGTTTTGTTACTGTTGGTTTACTAAAGCAATTAAAGCGCACCAGATGGCTGTTTCCATACTCCCGAGTGTCACTATAAGTGTCAAATTGGAATAAAACGTCTAGAAATTACTTGACTAAATTCAAAACAATAAAACAGTTGCCCAAAGTAATGGAACGTTATAATACACTTAAGGTTATGACTCCAGTGTGTATTAGATGTGAATATAAAATGCAGGACCTCAATTCATATGACATAGCGTCTGTAAACATTGATTATACATCACACATCGGTTATTAGACTTCTCCCTGCAAGTAGTTACCTCCAATACACAATCTTATTCGATAATCGTGATGGGACGTTCACGAACGAATCGAGCCTTTTCAACGGCTCCTCAATGTGAACGATGGGTTCATACCCCTACTCCCCCGCCGCCTCCAGCAACCGTTCGCTTTTGGAGGGAGCGTCAACTTTGCATATTAGTGTCAAAGCCCAATTCACACTGGCTGCGGAAAGGACGCGGTGCGTTTTTCGTACGGCTTCCGCAAGGACTGCAATTCACACTGCGTGAGTTGCTTGTCCGGAAATCTGCTCCCGACAGACCACAAGATCACGTGGAGTTCACGCCGAGTTGAGTTCACTGTTCATCCAATAAAAACAGTGTATATAGAGTCCTATTTGTAGACAATTGCCTGTTGTCACATCGATATAATTTTTGGACATTATTTCTGGGACTTCTACCTTGGCTGTTCTACCATGGTTAAGTATGCTTTGTGTTTAAATAGTGTCATTTTGTCATGTTTTATTTATTCTGAGCTCTTTTTTTTTTTTGTCTTAAATGTCCAACTCTTGTCATGCTATGTAGCTAGCAAACGTCCCTCCCCAAAAAACGAGTTCGCAACCGGTTTTATTTTTTAAATATACCGGATTTACCTTGATGCCACACGCCCGACTTCCTGTCTGGTTCGTGTCATTTCTTTAGCTTCATGAAAATCCGCATGCGGCGTCCGGAAAAAATTGCGGAAACCTTCCGCATTGCAGCAGTCGTTCCGCACCGCACCACAGCTGGTGTGAATATTGGGCTTTTATGCAGCGTTCTCACCAAAAGCGGGGAAGGCGTTTCAGCGGCGCGTTTGCATTATAGTCAATGGAGTTCGCGCGCAATGGAACGAAAGTGCGCAGCAGCTAAAATCAAAATCGCATATTTGCCAAAGTTAAAAAAAAAAATTGAACTTTTTTCGTTTTTCGCCTCGCGGCAGCCAATCTGCTTCGAGTACGGGCTCCGTCACACACAGCGTCAACATGAGGCCCGAGCCAACAACATGGCCAGCCGGGACAGAATGGTGAGAAAAGAAGTAGCATTCACATGCTGGTAAGTCTGTTTACTGGCTAATGAACTGTACCGAGGTAGCAGCAGTGTATTTTATCTTTGATTTGCTTACATGATTTCAGTTAAGCTTCCTGTTCCTGAAATGTTTCAGGGAAAAGTTCGTTAATATCAGCAGTTACACCGTGCTCAATAATTTTGTACAAAACGTTTGTGATATGTTTCGTTCTGTTTGGATGAATTGTCATTAACAAATTATCAGGGGATAGCGCGAACGCAGTCCCCCACTACCACAAATTATGCAGTCGAGATTCCCACATTTGGGGAATTCGCAGGGGTCAGCACAGCCGGAGTGCAATGGCTGAGCCTCACCCTGGGTGAACCACCTTCTTGATCATGGTATCTCCCCTGCCAGGTAAGTATGAGTTGGATGGGGCGCGAGCACGAGAGTCATTCACGCGCACGCTATGTGAAGCGACGGTTTCATAACACGTGAATAATCATACAAAATACACACGTCGGAACATATTGCAGACATACGCAAATTTAAAAGGTATTGTACACAAATACACTTAACAAAGATACTAGTTGAGTATTTGCAGTTTGAGTGGCTTCCCATAATGCATAGCGGCTTACACACGTGACAAGTGTAGGCGTTGCTAGTGTCGTCCACTTTTACCGTTTTTTTCAACTGTTTACTAAATTTTGAAAACAATTTTGAAAATATTGCCACAATTATCCAAACACCTCACTAAATTTGTATAACCCCTACACTGTTTGCAAAACGACACACTTCAGTCTTAAATTATATGAACTTATATTAAAAACATACACATATTTACAAAAAAAAAATACTGTACAAAAATGCTGTTTTTGTCATCTCAAACACAGTCTGAAATAATGACTCAGTTACACACTACTGTGACCAATATAAAACACATTTGTAAAAAAACACAATTTTAGGGACTAGCATGTGCGAGACTTTTTTGACATGTATTTTTTGTAAGGGGTCATTTAGATGACAAAAGATATTGACAAACTCACATACTGTTTTTTTTTTCTTCAGAAATACATTTTGTTTTTCTTGTAAGGTTGAAAAAATGACTTGTCACAGCAACTTTTTTTATCCACCTTAAATTATATGGAGACTTTTTTTATTTGAATACTTCGGCTCAATGTCTGAAAAAGATTTCTTTGATGTTCTATGCTTTTCTGAGGTTTTATTATTATTAGTAAAGTAGTAAAGTAGCCCCATTATTATGAACTGTACTCTTGAGTGGGATGACCTCCATTGGCTACCAGGAGGTTGGCTCACTGGTACACCTTTATCTACAAGGCCATTATTGGTCTACTGCAGTTTTTTTTTTTGTTTTTTTTTGTGCAACTTCATCACAGCAAAGTGTTAGTTTGCGTTCAAATGACATTTTGTTGTTGCTAACCGTTCAGTTTAGACCTCAAATGGGATTTTAAATCAAATAAAAACCGAGTGCTCTTATTTTGAAAATATTTTCGGAAATGACGTCACATTGTATCAATGGCGACCTAAAACGAACCAGAAGTTATAAATGCAAGGTTTCAATAAATAAATAAATAAATAAATAAATAAATAAATGAAGAAGAAAAAAAAAACGAACCGGAAGTTACACAGAATACAATAAACTACCCATGAACTCATTTCAAACTAATTAAAAAACACAAAATTGGATTGCCGTGTTCGATTACATAATTTGAGACAGTCAATTCATAAAACGTTTCAAATAGATTTTTTTATTTATTTATTTATTATTATTTTTTTAATTCTTGAAACAACCGGCGACGTGAACGGAGTGGACGTCACTTCCTGGTATGAGTTGACCACCTCGTGCATAAACGTTAAAATTGCAGTGTGCTGTAATTCTGTTAAATTGTTCTTTCAACAAGTCGACCTCTTTAGTCCACTTCAAGACGCAAAATGGGGGACTTTGAGGCGCGAGCGACATCCATTTTGGAGCAAATGGCGAATAGAGTTGTGATCGAAATCTGCAAAGTTGTCGTTGGCTGCTACACGACTCAAGAAAGGTCGCCGGGTGATGACCACAACACTCCAGTTTCATTGACAGATAAAGTATACATCATTACTTTTTTTTTTTTTTTTTTATATATATACAGTATTCTTATTATTAATGTACCAAATGTGTTATTGTGGCATTCCCGCCCTTGCTGAGTGATCATAGAAATAGACTAGTTAGCTATGGTAGCATCCGTGTTTAAACCAGGAATGGACGAGTTTCGAAGCTGAAATCAGTTAAAATCTAGTACTTTACTTGTTTAATTACCCCCGCCTTGTGAAGAAAAATTGTTCGGTCGCCATTTTGTATCGGGACAAACACGGATTAATCTAGTTTTTGTACGTCTACAGGTACTTCAGCCATGTTATCGACCAACTGTAGAAAAGTTACTACACGAAATTTTGAAAATGTCAATTACAGTTACCAGTGACTATTGACCAATCCAAACAAAAATGGTCTCCAAATAGACCTAAAATTTGTTAAATCATTTCAATGGTTTTCAAAGGGTCCTGAGGGTGGACAAAGAAAGGAAGCCAAAAAAGTTAGGTATAGAGGAACGATATCAGAGGTGGAGGGGCTGAACAAATGTAATCAACTGAAACTTATACCTACTTTCTCTGAAACTTTACTTTTGGCCCACCGTGTATCTGTACCTATTTTCTCCCATCAGGTGGTCCATCATGCCAACACCTTCATGACATTGCTGGCTCAAGAAGCAGCCGACAACATTTGTCAACTTTTCCACGAATGTTCATCTCTGCTGCACTTGCATGTATGTGACTTGAGTATTTCATAACGCCATTTATGCAATAATACCATCTCTATGTATGTTTCTACTAAACGGGATGACATTACATATGTTAATACATGTTTTTCCCTGAAATGGAATTTACAAAAGGTCTTATACAAAAGTTTAAATCAGAGTAAATAGGAAGATTTCTTACATAAAATGCAGTCTTAGCACCCATGAGGTATGCATGACTAAAAGTATAATGGCACTCTGGTCTGATTATATAATCACGTGTAAAAACAGAGTGAATTAGACTGCATTTTACGTGATAGCTTTTCCTACCCTCTTGTTTTCTTTGAAATTCCCCTACGGATACTATTTTGTGTAACACAGGTCATGAAGATGAATAATTTGAATCACCTTGAAACAAAATTTTGGCCTATGCAGGTGAAGCAAGGGGCGGCGCAGCTGGAGGACCTGAAGAAGAGGCTGGAAGTGACGGAAACAGCGCTGAGTATGGCGTTAACAAGTGCTCACACTGTGGTAGAAAAAGAGGAGGTAAATAAGCAGGAAGTGGACAGAGAAGTCGGCACGTTGGATGGTGACACGCATAGCTCAGGTGACCTCCAGTTCTTCGTTATCGTACATATCGTCTACATTTTGTCAGTCACATCAATATGGTGATATGGTGTTGACATGGGTTTCTTCCGGTAGACTGTAATACAGTGTAAAAGATGCTGTACAAAATGGCTGCTGACTTATTGACATTGGTTTGTGATCGCAGCTGTTTCTGGTGACGTAAAGGAGTCGGCCATCGTTTACCTTACTTACAAGGTACTCCAAACCAACTCAATCATGTTGACTTTGTCTCGTGTTTTCTGCACTTGATTACTGTCCCAACATCACACAGTAGTTTCAATTTAACAGTGACCCATAATCTTAATTATTACGCCACTCACTAAAATGCAGAAAAATATAACAGGGTGACTGTCAACACATGAATTTTTCTCTGATTGTGTGGATCACAAGTGAACATTATTATTGTTATGTGTGTTTAACAGGACAATATGCATCCAGTGCTGACGCAGGACAACATTGCTGACCCGATCTCGGGTGGGTCCGCTCAGCAAGGAGGGAGCATGGACCCCAATGATCACGATGAACCAGAATTTCCGGTTAGGATGCAAAAAAAAAAGTGTCTCATTATATTACTCATATTTGTATTCAACACATCAGTTTCTAACCAATCGGTACAGAGATTCCCAACTTCTGGGCTGCGGGAAGCTATCTGATGGAACTTTATTCTGAAAAATGGATAATTAACCTGTGTATCCATCTATTGTCTTTCATAAAACAGAATAAGTACTGGAACGCACACCGCACATGTGTTTGGAATCATTCACTTCTCAATCACTGTTGACATTTTTCTATAGTCAATTATGGTATGTCATTCACTCATCAGTCAAATGGGGGGGGGGGAAGAAATTGTAACACTACATCTACCGTGATATAATTACAACACACTGGATCAAATGTAGTTAGTTGTTGGAGCTCCTGCACTATATGACTTTAGCGTTTTATTTTTATTGTCTAAGTTTAAGAAAAGAATTATATTTTTATTTTATATTATGTGCCTGTCTTGTTTTGGAAACACTGAATTAGGAGGACAAATGAACATTTTAAGGCCTTTAAAAATTGCATGTGCTTACGGTAACATTTACAACCAGTTAAAATAATCAACATGAAAGACTTGTGGAATTCATCCAAAACGTAAAAATAAAATAAAGGATAAGTAAACTATATTTATGACCCTTCTTTCACGAGCAGGAGCAGGAGTGGGAAGACGTGAGTGATGCCTGCGACCTGGATCGTGCCAAACATGGCGTCCAAGCTGGGAAACAGTGCAGCAAGAAGTCCAGCAAGCAGCAGGCCAGAGTCCACCAGCCAGCACACCACCGCAAGAAGAGCTTCTCGTGTTCACTCTGCGAAAGCATCTTCCCCCACCTGCGCAGCCTCAACGTGCACATGCGGCAGCATACTGGTCAGTGCTCACCTTACTGTGTACATGCGTCTTACTGACGTCCTATGTGTGATCAAGCTGGTCTGAAACAGTCCTCAGGGGAAAAAAAAATTCTTAGATCAAAATTGGTGTAAAAAATGTAAAATTTGACTTGGGGAATCTAAGGCAATACAATTTGTAGCATTAGGCTGGGCAGATTATAGTAATTCCCCTGTTTTTTACGTTTGGTTTGTGAAGAGCCATCAGCTCTCAATAAACAGCTTGAAGCCTCTTTTGAAGAATATTTCCAAATTTTGTTTGCCAAATTGCCACTTGCTGTGAAGTCAGTTGAGTCACCTGCCACCATACAGCGCTCATATGTCAAATTGAAGCTTCAAAGCAAAAAGTCCCCAATCGACAGCTCGTATCTAAAAGAAAAAATAAATCGGCTCACTTGTATCTCAAGGCACCACTGTATATACACATGCCGACCACCAAGCATTTACATTACCAACAATCCCGTAATATT
This sequence comes from Festucalex cinctus, assembly GCF_051991245.1. Classification (NCBI taxonomy): domain Eukaryota; kingdom Metazoa; phylum Chordata; class Actinopteri; order Syngnathiformes; family Syngnathidae; genus Festucalex; species Festucalex cinctus. The sequence continues at coordinate 13,110,202 of NC_135423.1, read as the reverse complement.
TGTGACATTCATTTTATTTGTATGAATTGTCATTACATGATGTAGATGTTGTAATAAATAAAAAAAAGTCAAATTAACAATTTGATATACCGTACATTTAAAATTCCTGTATTTTATGAAATTGCTGGTGAATTATTTATAATCAGATTAAGTATAAGAGAATTAGTATTTTATTTTATTAAAATTAGGAATGTTCGATACACACCCCCCGACACATACTCAATTCTTTTGAGTGTTCCTGTCTGTAACATAAATAATGAAATCATTAGGTATTGAAATAAACTAGTTTCTATGTTTTGTTTTTTTTAATGTATGTCATTGAACAATTGGATAATTTATTTATTGTGAATAGTAAAATATTGAAAAACAATTTTGCATTACATAAAATAATTTTGTACTAAATAAAATAATTGGCTAATTATAATGTATCCAATTCAAAAATAATTAAATTTTATTTTGTCATTAAAATGAATTATTGTATTGTTCCATATTTTCCCCACTAAGTGATTGGGAATGAGTCCCCAGTTTCAAACCCAGCCTCTGTGTACTGTATTTGACATTTTGCTGTCGGTGTTTTGTTTTCTCAGGCGAGCGTGCTCACACGTGCGACGTGTGCGGCAAAGGCTTCACGCTCAAGCAGATCTTGCTGGACCACCAACGGATGCACAACGACGAGCGACCCTTCAAGTGCACGCAGTGCGACAAGAGCTTCTACCAAGCGTACGGCCTGAAGATGCACCAGCGCTTCCATGTGGTCCGCGGCGAGCGCGACCACAGCTGCCACGTTTGCGACAAGTCCTTCAACGTCCTCGGCAACCTGCGGCGCCACATGCGCATCCACACGGGCGAGAAGCCTTTCTGTTGCGACACGTGCGGGAAAAGCTTCAACCAGATCGACACGCTCAAGAGCCACCAGAGGATCCACACGGGGGTGCGGCCATTCAGCTGCCCAAGCTGCGCGAAGACCTTCACCCAGAAAAGCAGCCTGGAGAGGCACACAGACGCCTCCTCGCTGTTGTGTGTGGTTTGCGACGCCGCGGCGGACTGCGTGACGGCGATGAGCGCCCACTTGAAATCGCACACCGACGCCTTTCCGTGCTTCTGCAAGCTGTGCGGCTGTCGACTGAATACGGCGGAAGAGTTGCGCTCGCACCAGAAGCGCCACCACATGGTGAGCGGCGAGCACAGCTGCACCATCTGCGGGAAGACGTTCAAATCGGCACATTACCTGAAGGTCCACGTCAAGATACACAGCGGAGTCAAGCCCTTCTCCTGCGCCATCTGCTTTCGCACCTTCACGCAGCACAGCAGCCTCAAGATGCACATGGTATGCTTTTTTTGTTGTACTCTTTGTAAAAACTGTGTGACCAGCTGAGTTTTTTTTTTTTTTTTTTTTTCCCTCCCCTCCTCCACCATTTTTTGCGGCAAGGAGCTATTTTGTTTCAAATATTTATTGAAGAATGTGCCGGAACAAGTGCCGGCTAAATCTGAGCCTTTTTCCTGTGCTTGCCAGGCGTTGCACACGGGCGAGAAGCTGTTTACCTGCAGAACGTGCGACAAGCGCTTCAACAACATGGGCAACCTGACCCGCCACTGCCGCATCCACACAGGCGAGCAACCGTACGCCTGCGACGTGTGCGGCCGCAGATTCAACCAGAGCAACAGCCTCAAGGCACACCAGCAGGTCCACACGGGCCACAAGAAGTTCATATGCGACCGTTGCGGCAAGTGCTTTGGCTACAGGAGGAACCTCATGAACCACAAGTGCCTCTACTGCTGAGACTGTCTGAGTGGTTGAACGGAACTTTGCGGTTGAATGGTGGCTTCAACTGAAGGAATGCATTCTTTGGTTGTCGGTTATATACCTCACAGGCTTTGTGATGCTCCCAGGTCAAAGTCTACAGTCAAGATCTAAGCGTCTTTATTGCAGTGGTCATTAACTTGTGGTCCCAGGACCCACAGAGGACATAGCTTGCAGGTCTCCAAAAATATTCTCATTGTTGTCTCATCTAATTAAGTGCAAAAAGGCATATTACCAAAATATGCAATGCAGCTGGAAAGCATTCACCACTGTAAGTGCTGTCACTCGGATTCATTTTAATTTTGCATTAAAGTATATTAAAAACTTTTTTTTTTTCCCCCTGATTACTGTTTATTAACCAGGGATTGATGGTTATTTTGTACTTCGTATTTCTATAGTGAATAAAAAAGTGGACATTGATGTACTATGTTACTGGTTCGGTCAGTTTTCCAAAGTAAAAACAGATGTTTGCAAATTTCTTATTTTTGATTAAACAGAAGTTAATCAGTATTCTTTCATGACGTACGACACTACGACAAAACATGCAAGCAATTACAGTTGACATGCTGAAATCAGGGTATTTGGACAACTTTGAATAAATAAAAAAAAATGGCTCCAAACGATTATAAAATCAACCAATAGTTGCAGATTAATTTGATAATTGATTACTTGATTAATTTTGACACCGCTAATTCACTGATCAGGTTAAACTCTGGGCGACTCAAGGACTTTGACAGAGTTGATTTGACGTGTCCTCGGGGAAAGACGCCAGAGATAAACGGTCGTTTCTAGACCCAAAAGTTTTGAGAACCTTTACTTTGTTCTGTCAACGTTGGCCAAAAAGCTGTTTCTTCAATTTTCATGCCACATTTCCTTCTGTAATTAAAACGACACCATCTTTAATTGAACTGCAGGTGGCAGTAGTGTGGAAAAGATGCAGTACTGTTCCAGTGTTTCCCAGTCTTGATAGAGCCCAGGCACATATTTTACATTAAAAACTTTTAACAGCACACGACCAAGCAGAAATATTATAATATTAACATATTGATGATCTTGCTTCAATTTATTTAAAAGAATCTGTTTTTGCTTCAATGAAACGAGGAAGGATTGTGGTCTGAGCAGACAACCTGGTGGAACTCCATTGATATTTACTTGTAAATACAACGTGTGATTTGAGCATTTGAATAGTGGGGATTTAGTCTTAAATGTTAACTTGATTTAAAAAAAAAAAAAAAAAGTTTTAAGAGAAACATGTTACTTCAGTGTTAAAACATCAATAAATATTTGTATGTCATTCATGCCCTTTCTCCAAGCTGCTCAGCAGCCCACACGCTTCCCATATCCTGCTGCATGTATTGATGATTCCACATCAAAATTTTTTTTGGCCCTCTAATTGCTTTATCCACAGCTGACCGGACACTTCTGCTGCTGCATGGAAATATGGATGTTCTTTCCAGTATCGATCGCCACAAGCGGAGCAGCGAGCTCTCTGCTGTCCACTTTGTAAGCTTCTCTGACAGATGACAGTGCTGCTTTGCACCCTGTTTATTTGGCTTTTTATTTACTTTTTAGGTTAAAAAGTCATAACCAAGAAGCGGCTACGGGCAAAGAATGAGGCCTTGGGTTCGGTCAATAAGATCCAGATCGGTCCAGGTAAGACACTATGTAAAATATGATTTCTCAATACACACATTTAGATGCATGGATGGATGCATTCAAGGGCTGAAATGTTTAGTGTAAATAACAATTCTTTTAGATGTTGGTTAATCCAGATGAAATTTTCCAACTGTCTACACTGTGTGGTAACTGAAAATAGTGGTAATATTTATTTATTCATTTATTTATTTATTGTCCGTACAGTAAATATTTTTAAGGATAACACTTGTTCACCATACAGCAAGAAAATGAAAAAATGGTGCACGCAGTTTGGAGTGGATGTCTCGCAAACTGAGCACGTAAATGTATGACTTTTGGTGTGTCACCAAAGAAAAAGGGCAGTATAGTAGTACCGTATATACTGTTCAGTAGTGTAAAAGTAGGTACAGTAGGCCTATATTATATTTTAAAATAGCTTCCATTTTACATACATTTTTTTCAAGTTAGGGTGTCTAGTCAGGGTTTGTAGTTTTGTTTTGGTTTTTAAAGCTAGGGTTAGGGATTTAAACAAAAGATACAGTAAATGTGTCAATTTAGGGTTTCAAGACTAGTATTATAGGGTTTCATATCCGGGTGTGGGTTTATATGTGTTTACCTGATGGAAACTCTAAAAGCGGTGGTAGATTCCTTATGTCCATATTTAAATCCTTTCCTCCCTCCCATCCTTGTAGTATCTTCCCTCCCTTCTTTTTTCTTTCATTTCAAATCTTGCACAGTTCATTTCTTTCATATTGCCCTTCTCTAATTTTTTTTTTTTTTTTTTTTTTTTTTTTTTTTTTTTAATTTCATTCCCGTCATTTGTTACATTTCATAGTTCATTCATAATTCTACTTTTCTGCCTCCGGCCTTTTCATACTATATGCGTCACCCATTTCTTCTCTCTTACCCAACCTCCCATCAATCCAGCAGTCCTCCTCTCCTTTGTCTTTCATTTCATTCCATTGCCCTTCCTTCCTTTTAACACCATCTTTATTCACTCCCTTATTCTTTATTCTCCCCTTTAAATAAGTTAATTTAAAAAGTTTGCTTCTCAACTGCAGAATAATGCGCATTTACGAAAACAAACAAAGCGCGCTATTTCTGAAAGCAAACTGCTATTTTCAATTACGAGGTGTCCATGAACGCATCGCCACCGTGGTAAAACTGATTTCGACGATTACGAGGCGCTCCTGAATGCATAGCGGCCATTGTAGGAGGAGGGAGGAAAAGAGGGAGAGTCAAGTCAGCCCGTCTTCTCCTTTTACCGTCATCACAGCGGATGTCCGCCGGCCTCATTCTAACGGTGCGGTATCGAACGACTCCTTCAAAGATTCCAAAGACGCCGCGGAGGATTTATCTTTTTTGCTTGGTCGCTGCACGACCACCACACACCGGCTACCTTCCATCCATCAGCAGAGCGGAGGGGAGGCTTTCTTCCTGACAAGGCCCCCTGCACATCAGTAGAAATGTGGCCCCTGGATGTGTTACCGTGACAATTCCAAATCTAATTCGACGCTGTTGTTAAAGCCTGGGACAAAAGCAGCTAGCCTGCTAGCTTCCTAGCCCACTGTGGTTTCTGTCTCCGTGTTACTGAGGACATTTGCTTCTTAACCTCCGGGATCATCCTGTTAGCGACGCCGTCTGTCCACCGGAATGCGGCGATAGAACAGAAGGGTGGGGAGACAGTGAGCCCCCATTAAGTGGGGGTCGAAAGTCTGGCCCCTGTGTACCGTATTTCTTGTTTTTCTTGATGATGCTGAGTTGGTGGGGCTCCGTGGAGCTCACTGGACTATTTGCCGTGCTGCCTTCATGGACATTCACTATGAAGATTGTATGAGAAATCCCCCTTTGCCCCCTCAAATACGCTGCGTCTGCTGTTATTGACAGCCAGAGGGTGACTTGTCTGGCACACAACAGTCTGCTCGTTTTCCTTCTGCTGATCGGAATCGCACTCAGGGACGAGCATGTCTTTATTACGCGCCGCACTGCCCGGAAACGAGCGGAACCCGGATCATGTAAGTACATGTAAACAACACACACACGAGATGGGATTTTTGTGATGCCTCCCATCATGCCCATCGACCTTCGGGCCAATATGTCCAAAAGTCGATCAATATCTGATGCTAGATAGACCACCCTCAACTAAACCACTCAGTTCCTCTGCACGCTTTTAAATCATTGGCATCTAAAGCATGCAGAGAGATGAAATTGTATGACCAGAATGATCATTAAATCAGTGTAATTAATAGTAGTGTGGGGAAAAAAGTGAGGGGAATGACAAATACAGGCAGTAAAAGTGAATCAAAATGAAATACCATTCAGATTCTGACTTTTTTTTTAAGTGAGGTGTTTATATTGAGCATTTCGGATTCATTCTAATCGTAATACAGTACAGATTTTAACTCAGACATAAAATTTGTGACGCCATGGCATTTCTGCTTATTCTAAATTATCAGCATCCAAAATATAATTTTGCCTTTTTGTACACACAAAATGACATTATTTACTTAAAGATGAAAATGACACAAAAGGTTTCAGGTGCTTCCCCTTCATGTGGACTTTTTCTGACATTATATATTTCCTACAGGCTTCAGCCAATTTCCCATCTGCTAAAAATTAAATAAGCAAATATGGACAGCACACACTTCTTCTGTAGTCATCTTTGTAGGTAAAAAACGAATTGCTGCCATCTAAGAATTTGCTGTTTTATAGCATCGGTGATCTGTAAACAAATGATGAAAACGTGTTTTTTGAAGCGTTGACGAAACTACTTCAATTTTGATATTTTCACTTCTATGCATCCTCGTGGCGCAATTAAGTACTTGGTAGCTATTATAAACATGTCTTGTAAATGTAAACCACCCATCCAGAATTCTGCCACTTGTGCAAAAATTACAACTCACAATTACACGTAGATGTAACAGAACATGAGAGCAACAGCTTTTGATAATCCAGAAGACAAAATTCAATTTCACGATTTTGCAATTTTTTAGTAATTCAATTTTTTAAATGTCAATTAATCAAATAGCTTAGCTTTCCTAAAAACAGGTTTTGAAAACAAATATGCTTGTTGTGAATTGGGCTAAAGTCAGAAGCCCTGATAAGTTAGCAACCTTAGCATGGCAACAGCAGTGCTGGTTACGGGGGTAACGTATTATTCACCCTATTCCTTTACAGCCATGTCCACGTCCTTCTGTAGTTTCATGTTTATTTACAAGCTCATCTAATTCTGCTTAACTAAATAATTATCTCAGGGTTAATGTGTGAACATCAAAACCTTTTCAATCTTACAGGCAATCTTTTATGGTTTCCCAGTCATAGCAACAGTAGCATGACCTTGCCTTATGACGACAGGTTTATCTTTGAAGTCATTGCTGCAGGACTGAAATATTTTGCTCAAGGCGAGCCATAAGATTTGATCAGTGTGTGTAAAGTAACTCCTAAAGTGGGCGTGGCTTAGTTCCTGCACGCACATGCATGGCTTTGTTGTTTTTCCTCCTATAAAGTCCACTCTGTGTTCCAATGCTGTTTTGATTTCATTGTAGTAGTCATTGTGAGAACTTTACCATCCTTCAAAATGCTTAAAAAAAAAAAAGCTCCAGATGAAATTTTTTCCAAGGTAAAATTTACTCATCTTGTCTTTCAAGAGTAGACCCACAAAAAGAGTACTCTGGAGAATCATTGGCTGGAAACACTGTGAAGTCGCCATTTTATGGTAATTTTGACCATTATCAGGTGTCCTTCCAACAAAAAAATGTTTTAGAGAATTTGTCTGTTTTCGCCTAAATTTGAGCAGCATATCCGAGACAGATGACTGACTATAATTCGTAAACAATTCTACTTTCCGTCATTTCCTGCAATTCGATAACTCGTCGTGAAGCAGGTAACTTAAGCGCATGTCTGTTGCACACCTTGCAATGCAGCTGAACTAAACAGAACTGGACAATGGTGAACAAAATTATAGTCAACTAACCTAATAACTGGCGAAAGGCAATTGACCATCACACACAGATCAACTGGCTACAACACACACAAAAAAACACCCCAGGTGTTCCTAACTGACAGGCAGCAATTGAGGTGCCACACATTCTTTATTTTGTTGTGAAAGATCATGTGACACAAAATGGCATTTTGATTGGACTTTGCATCTGCACTGTTCCAATGCCATTCACCTTCGATGGACATTTATAGCATTTATAACTAGTTGCAAAACGGTCGGCAATTCATCAAAAACAGCTGCGGAGTGCTAAAAACTCCAGCCCCTGAAGCCCGTCTTGCTTGGAAACATATTTGGTAGTTGTGTCTATCAATTAGTAGAACCACGAAAAATTCTTAAAGTAGCCATACTTGAAAAGACAGAGGAAGTATGCTAATATGTTTCAAAGCAACTCTTTAAGGCTTTGATGACTTTGGTAACATGTTTTGAAATTTCGTCCCCTGAAGCCAGTTCCACTTAACAATATGAAATTGGGTAGGCATGTCAGTCATAAGTCGACCCAGAAAATGTCTCAAGACGCCACGCCTGGAAAAACAAAGGAACTCTGCCGTTTTTTGGGGGGCACAGACATTAGAGTTCCTTCATATCAAAGGTGGCACCCGTCCTTAGATTTTGTCCGATATCCTCCAAACAAGTCCGTGCACCCCCCAACCTGCTGCTTTATTTCCCCTTTTTATTACATTTCCTGGACTCACAAAGTTGTGTCACAGACTTGCTGTCATAACTTGTTAGCCAGCGCTAGCACCACACCTCAGGCCCTCCATCATGTGCTCCACTGAGGCCCAGTCAGCCATGTATGACGTCTATAAACTTTGATATGAGGTGACCTATATTTCGCTATGTTTTGGTTTTCAACTAGAGTGCATGGTAAGGTAAAAAAAAGAAAAAAGAAAAAAAAAGTGGGACAGTTAGTTTGATGCTTGCGTCTTAAAGCTCGCACACTGAGGTGGTTGAGGTGCCATCTGTTTAGCATCTCCCACCAAGATGGTCACCTGTAAGTCGCAACACAATGCAGCTATGACTGATTTACGAGTGCTGGTAAACCTCCAGTATATTACGGTATATGACAAACCTTTTTCCTTGGAAGTGTACTTCAATGTGTGAGTTTGTGACATCACGTTTTGTGTGACAATTCTCCAGTCATCTGGGGCGTTTTTTAAGTTCTGTTTTTGTTTGTGAAACACTAATTGGTAGTACTTTGATGGCAGTTGCTGTGTGTTTAGATCAGTAGAACCACAATTCAAAAGTGATGTAATTATTATTATATTTGTTGGTTTCAAGTTATTTTAGTGACCTTTGTGGGTTTTTCTTTCATTAATAGTGGGGTGCCAACCATTTTGTCAACATGTGTCTATGCTGGTGAGCTCAGTAGACTGAATGTAATGGGACACAAAACATTTTCTCTTCAGTTAATAAGTATTAAGTTACATGAACATGTTTCCAATCTAAACACCTCTTTTGTGTTATGTTAGAGGTTAAAGGGATAGTTAGGATTTTTTGACATGAATCTCTATTTCATCCTCACCTCCAGTGTGTGCGATCATCACTAACTTACCCCTGACAGCATTCTGTGACACGAGTCCTGGTCCGGTGTTGGACGAGAGGAAAATTGTCCAGCAAGTTGGCTGGAGTCACCTAAATAAAGCGTTTTTCTTCTAAAAACAATTTGTGTTCAAAGGAGTGACACATTTGCACACTAAACTCCTTTCTGAAAAAAGTCAGACGCCATTACCGTTGGGCACTACTTTTCTGTTCGTTCGTATCACTGCGGGGCGCCCCGCATACAGCTGATAGACGCGCACTAATCTACAAGTTGTTTGTCTTTTCGAAGGCGCGTGGATCAGCTGTCTGCAGCGCGTCTATCAGCTGTCTACAGGGCCACGTGCAGTGATACGAACGAACAGAAAAGTAGTGCCCAGCGGTAATGGCGTCTGACTTTTTTCAGTGTGCAAACGTATCATTCTTTTGAACACAAATTGTTTTTAGAAGAAAAACGCTTTATTTAGGTGACCCCAGCCAACTTGCTGGACTATTTTCCTCTCGTCCAACACCGGACCAGGACTCGTGTCACAGAACACTGTCAGGGGTAAGTCAGTGCTGATCGCACACACTGGAGGTGATGATGAACTAGAGATTCATGTCAAAAAATCCGAACTATCTCTTTAAGCGACATGACAGCACAATCTGTAATGTTATACAACTGTAATGCCGAGTAAGCACGTGTGACAGGTTTGAATGAATGGTGCTGTCAAGCGTGTTTTCACCTGGATACGTCAGAAAGTCATTCCAAATGAGAACGTCATAGCCTTTAGGGATCTCACGTCTGCTTCAAGTGACATGTGTGCATTAACGGACCTGCTTTTTATACTGGGCTTACGGGGCACAGTAAAATTTGTCTGATGCTGAGTCGCACTCGTGTTAGTATTGATCAGATACTTTATTGACTTGGTTGTCTTGTACATGACGGGCACAGCAGACGGAAATATTTGTTGTATGTTCACTTTGTATGGGGAAAGGTGCAGCGTTTCAACTTGCCTTTAAAGTATAGTGGAAAGGGAAAGAAAAACTGTGTGGTCTGTTCTTTCTTCCAGACCACCCAGTCCTGTCAAGAATCATGTAATATACGTTGATTTAATTTAGCAGTTCAGAGGTACCCAAGGTCTAAAACAATCGAGTTTGCATTTGAGTGAAGTTTTTAAACTGCTTTGTTAGCTTTGCTAAGTTTAATGAACTCATTTGATTTTTTTTTTGTACTGCACTCTCTTGCTGACTCCTTTGTGAAAGAAAATCGATTATTTTGACATCTTTTGAATAATTGATGAGTCTTAGAATGTCCTGATGAGACAATTTTCCAATAAACTGTCATGCACTCCCTGGCATCTGTCACAGAAGTAGAGCTGGGTGATTGAATTTAGAATTTATTGCTCAGGGCCTTTTTTACAAATACATTTTTAAAAAATGTGTTACTCTTACTACTTTTTTTGTTACATTTTTTTTCTTTGTGGCTTTCATAGTTCAACCTGGATGTGAAATCAGTACGTGTTGAAAAAAATCCGATTTGGTCGCTATATTTTGTGACTGTCTATTCATACTGTTATGGTGACTGTTTTTCAGAAAAGCAACTTCAATTCACAAAATAAACAGACAAATCAAGTGGAACCATTATCCACATTATTTTGTATATAACAAGAAAGTAGCCTGCTATACTTCAATCACAGTTAATCTCACTGTGATTGAACATTGCTGAATACATAGTGCAGATTTTTATGTTGCAAAAGCATTGATTTATCCACTTGTTGACCCATTGTATGTACTTCTACGCCGCAAATATTTTGTTGAGCTTTCGCCTTGCATCCCCTGTACAAAACTACGTTAAGCGCATGTTTACATACATCTTTTGACAAATGTGACATTTTATGTAGTATAACGGGTTGATGCTGTACACAACAAATTGATGAATAACTTTGTATACTTTTACAAAATACAGTTTTGTTACCAAATACGCTAGCAATATTTCAACATTCAAAGTGAAGACAGCTTGAAAATTTGTTATAGATTTTATCATGAATTATATTAGATGTATGGGGTACGAATCTGACCCTGGGGCCATGAATTACACACACATGCTGTAATGTCTTTGTGCCTGCTTAAATGTGACACTTTTGCTGTTATCGCACAAAAAGGAAGTTGTGCAAAGGATCTTCTTGTGATTCTTTCCGTTGTTTTAAGAATATCGTTGGTGTTTGTGACGTGACAAAAGTGTTGGGATGCACATTGGAAGTGAAAAGTGGAGACAATTTGAATTTACTCAACACTAAAACCTTTGGGGCTTGGCTCTCAATTGCTTGGCAACCGTTGACCCGCCCGTGACAATCAATCAAATTCATTAACAAAATGGATGTGACTTGTTAAATAACACCTTGTGTCAAGCGGTGACTCATCCGCTTCTATTTTCATCACACTCGCTGTTTCTGTGTGTGCGTGCGTGTGTGAGCGAGCGAGAGAGAGAGAGATTGTGGAAAAGGATACTGATGTTACTGCGGCAGGGGTGTGTGATAAACTCAAGGTTGCGCCACTTTGCTTCAGCTGGGCCGCAACGTCACACTTCCTGTAGTCCACGTACTTCCTGTTACAACACATTTTGTGACAGCAGGACACTTCCTTACACCATCATCGCTGGTTTTCTTACAGTATGCCAAATGTAATCTGTGGAAGGTAGTTGAAGAAGTAACAATTTAGCATTCTTAATCGCTATGAATAAGGTCTGTCACAAACAAATATTTTTTAGAATCGATTATCCGATCGAATATTCCATCGATTACTTGAGTATTCAAAAGCACGGGGTCAAAAGTCACCAACATGGATAAATGGCTGCGCGTGACTGCCTTCTTCAGGGCTCTTTTCTTGATACACACAAAATAGTGTCTGCTTTTGTAAACTAGCTCCGTTTTGTTTACAGCCACTGTGATTGGCTGGCAACCAGCCTCGGGCGTTAGCCCGCTTCTCGCCCCAAAGACAGCAGGGACAGGCTCCACCTCACCTCTGACCCTAGTGACGATAAGCGGTACAGAAGATGGATGGATGGATGTTGTTAGCAGAAGCACTTTGAATTACGGAACCTAAATTTAAAAAAAAAAAAAAAAAAAAAAAAAAAAAAAAAAAAAAAAAAAGGGAGTTAGCCACTGTCAACATGAGTACATTAAAACCAATAAAGATTCACTGCGCCACCATAAGAAGTTTAAAAAAATATTGTAGTGCTACCATTCTCTACTTATATGTCTGTCATATGCACGATGAGCCAAAGACTTGGCTGTTTTGTGGGGGATGGTTGGGTGTGCGATGTGGCTGCGGACGATGAAAGCTCAAATTGATGTGAGGTCACCCAAAATGAGGATGGTGCCATGAGACAAAAGAGAGGGCGGGCGCTTGGGCCTAGCTTGGTGGAAACGGAATGAGAGACAAATTGCTTTGTGTGGGGGAGAGAGATGATAGCGGGGAAGGGATGGGAAAGTTAAGATGAAGGGGAGTAAAAGTATTGTATGAGGGATGATATATGTATGCATAATTCATGCTTTTATGTTCATAAATAATATATTGCTATCCCTTCTAGACACCCCACATTTGTTTTGCCCCTTTTGCGCTGTAGGGGTGTATAATGTCATAAAATAAAAAATAAAAATAAAAATTTCCACATTTTGTAAAGGAAATATTACTTTAAAAAAAAATAATAATAATTTGTATTCCCTTATTCCCTTAAACCTCATCTAGATATACTGTTTTTGTTTTTACAATTTATTATTTGTTCATGTGTTTATCACTTAATTTATTGTTTTATGTTTTGTTTTTGTTTTTTCCAGTAGCATGCAAAGGCGTACTCCACTTGAACGTATTAGGTACAGGACAGAAAGTGTAATTAGCTCGGTTCAAGTTCCTACTCCGAAAACAAATACCATAAACAAGTAAAGTGTAGTTCAGCCTCTGGCTAGCAGATAGCATGGTTGTCAAGTCAAACTTGTTAACTTGCTTATTTCCTAAACAGAATACTTAACTGTATTTATTTACCCTTTGACATAGAGCGCAGCAATGCAAGCTGTACTATTGCTAAGCACAAACTAATGTTTGCTGGTCAGTTTTTCTGATGCCAAATGTCCGTCTGTTGTCTCCTCAGCACACCTCGCTGTCCACCAGCCGCTCGGACAAGGGCTCAGGATGGTCCAGCCGCTCTCTGGGTGCCCGATGCCGCAATTCCATCGCACTGTGCTCCGACGAACAGCCACACATCGGTAACTACCGGCTGCTCAAGACCATCGGCAAGGGCAACTTCGCCAAGGTCAAACTGGCGCGACACATCCTGACGGGTAGAGAGGTATGACACACTCTTTACTGATGTAGCATATTTACATCATATTTAATGTCTACATAACTGTAATGGACCTGATTGTGATCTGTGCATGCAACATAAATGTAAACCACTTGAATGGTTTGACCTACATTTCTGCGAATTTAACTCATTTTAAAGATGGTGGTGGGGGTGGGGGTGGGCGGGGGGGGGTGGTTGGGGTGGGGGTGGGGGGGGGGGGCATTCTGTCATATGAGTTCTGCCCTGCCGCACACCCACATGACTACGTAAGAGTGGTGTAGCTCCATGTTGGTTGACAAGGTCACTTTTGATCCTGGTTTGTTGGTTTGCGGTATTCATTTCTTGTCTGTTTTCACAGCAAAATAACTAAGTTTTTGTTCTATCAGAAGTGTTCACAGTTTTCATAGAACCTCTTGCATTTTTTTAAAAGTTTATGGTCACTGATATCTTGTTCCTTTTGTTTGTTTAGGTTGCAATAAAAATCATTGATAAAACACAACTCAACCCTACAAGCCTACAGAAGGTGAGTGGATTTTATTTTGTTATTGTTTAATGAACGTTACAGGTCATGTAAAATTAATTTACAAGTGTTTTGTTTTATGTTTCTAATTGTCATATTTTTTATGGTTAAGTCTTTTGTAGTTAGTTACTTTGATTAAATGTATTGTTTATTTTATATATTCTATTATTTAATATGTATATTATATATTAGATTTTTAGTTTTTTTGTGTGTTTATAATTTTAATTTGTATATTGTAATTATTTTATGTTATTTATTTGATTTATTTATATTTTCACTATTGTTATGATCAGGGCCTTAGGAACGCTAATTGAAGTGAGGGGAAAAAAGCTTTTTTTAGTCAAGCCATAACCTTGTTTAATAGGGAGAAAGTGCTTTTCCATTATCGTGTGGCATATGGCTGCAAATACTGTACACAAACCCTCTTTTTTTTTCTTTTTTTTTTCTTTTTTTTTTTCTTTTTTTTTTTTCTTTTCCCCCAAACTCATTACGTTTAACTATTCACAGTAGGATTTATTTCCTATCTCTTGCGAATAGCAGGGGTTCACTATAGACTTCATGATCTCAATCAAGCAAGGTGGCTGTCTGTTTTATTCTTTGTCAGACCTTTTATGTTAAGTCTGTTTAGGAGAGCACACCTCCACCAAGGCAGCACCATCTCTTATTTCAGCAATGGCCGTCATGAAATATTGCTGTTAGTGCAGATGAATACGTTTTTATGTTACCCGGCTGGCAGATGAACCAACCAGACTGAAACCATCCAGTAACCTCCATGAAGCAGAAGCACTATATTGTTGACTGTGTGCTTTTTTTTCATGTCTCAGGATGTTTTTATCCAGAGGATTGAGAGTCACAGTCCATTATTGATTTGTGATTCAGCCTTTCCTGTATGGATGGTAAATGCGTCCACACCAGAGAATGTTTTTTTTTTAAGCTCAAGGTGCAAATGTAGTGTGTATGTTATCTCCATTTACAAAGCACCCAACATCAAACATGAGGATTTTGGTGCTTTTCTATTTTGCTGCATTTCTCTGTCTCTATTGTTTATAAAAATCTTGGTGATAGTTTCTCACACTCTGTACAAGTCGCTGTTTGTACGGAAAACAAACGCAGCCTTTGTCTGATTATCGGTCGACTTTATCATCACCGTCCCAACAACAACACAATCCATACGGCATTGCACACACACAGCTGGCCTATTGATGAGTTGTCTGCTGGTTAGCTAACAAGTGTTGATAACACCCGAGTATCGATGACGTCTGGCCCTGCCTGTGCAGTACTGGCTCCCACCTGGCCTCAATACCAATCAAGCTCTACTGCTTTTTCTACTGTGAAAATGTGAGCAGTAGTGCAAATTATCTGCAATGTTTTTAACGTAAGCGATGGAGAAAAGGCGGCTCACCTTTCTTTACAATTTGACTACTGGCATGGTATGCATATGAAGTTGTCTAGACACTATATAAATAAAATATACATATATAAGCTTACAGACCGACCACATTTGCGATTTAAAAATTTCGTTCTACATACATTGCTATGTCGATTTTAATTTGACTAATTTTTCAGCCCAACAACACTTTACCAAAATGCTGAACGTTTTGTCTTCCCGAGTATTATCCATCAGTATCTCTAGTTGGTTTTCAATTCCATGTATGCAAGCAATGCATATCGGTGAATTTCTTTCTATCTGGAGACACAATTGCGGTTGGTTGCAACTTTTCATTTAATTGTTGCCATGTAAATCTGCCCTGAAGATGCCCGATAGTGACACTGGTAATGTGTTTGGAGATTGTTTGGACCGTCATCGAGCAATGCTGGGAAGCTTCTTTTTATCTCCCCCCATTTAGTCCCCCCCGTGCTGGCCCCCTAAAAGCGGAGCCGAATTCCAGACAGGCGAACAAAAGGGCAGCAAGCTGTGGTGCGGAGTTGTGGGGGCTTGGTACAGGACAGGAGAAAGACAAGATAGAGAGAAGACAGACTTAGTTGTCTCTCTGCCTTTTGTCTGCATGTGTAATGCAATTATATGCATTGTCATTGTGTCGAATTGTTAGTCCAGCGTGTTTTATTGTGGTGATGTATGACGAATATGTAGACAATAGGGTAGACATGTTGCGAGCAGCTTTTCTCACAGGCAACATTAACACGGCACACTGAAGCAGGCCAACGTTTAAGGGCTACTAACACAATCCACTTCAGGTGGAAAATGTGACTTTAATGTAGACCACAGTTCCCGCAGTCCAAACGCAATAAAGATCCTGGTACGTGGGGTGGTGTTACTTTCAAGAGATTTAGGAAGGAACCTTAATTAAAATAGAAGAGCTGCACGTTATCGTGGTGGTTATGCCGTTTGCCTCACAGTCAAGAGGTTCTGGGTTTGAATATAAACGTTTGGGCTTCGGTTCAGGTTTTCTTCCAGTACACATTCCTTCCAGATTTGGAAAACATGCATGTGAGCTTCATAGCAGACCCTAGACCAGTGGTCTAGGCCACTACAGGCTGTATTCTAGGGAATACCACGCCTCTAACCCCAAGTCACCTGCGATCTGCTCTAGGCTAGCTCACCCTAACGGGACCCTAATGAGGACAAGCACTATTGAAAATGGATGGACAAAATGGATGACACAGCGTACCAGTCTGTAAGCGAGTGTAATCAAATTAAGTAAGTGGAGCATCTGAGTACTTTAAGAAGAATTAAGGGGATGAGCCTGTCACCTCTGCTTTATTTTCTACGTCCCTTCAATCATGAGCTGAGATGAATGAGATTCACATTTCTCTCTAACCTTTCCATCCCATTTTGCCCGTTGAAACCCTGTCTAGATCTTTTATTTTGCTAACTAGCCAGCTGCCATGACAACGACCATACCGCGTCATGGTTGCCGTGACAATGCCGGTATTAATCCCCCGAGGGCCACAACGCCGGCTGCACACACAGCTGCTGTGATTTACCTATAAAATGTGATAACGGTTCAAACAGTTACTGCAGTCCTCGGTTTATGACATCGTTCCAATCCTATGTGGGCAAATCCTTGAAAAGATCATGAAACTTTGATTCCGTGCTCCACACACATTAGCTGACATAGGTTAGCTTACATCGTAGCATCACCCATCCGTCGATTGATGCTTATTTAGGCCAATTCCATAGTAGGGAGTTTGCCCAGAATGACTAATTAAAACCAAAATGGCCAACTTTCTGTTCAATGGGTGCTTGAGGCTTTTTTGTGCATATTTTCATGATAAAATAGGCATATTAACATTTCATGAACTTACCGACAGTCTTCAAAGTGAACATGAAACTGTAACATTATGCTTCACACACATTATGTTGGTAAGATGAAATAAACAATAATAATATTAATAATCAATCTGTCTAATGTTCTTATTTAGACTCATTTGGGGCCAATTACTGGACCTACCTATCAGAGGTTTGTCAAAGTATGAACTCTGAAATTATCTTCAGACCAAAATGGCTACTAGACTTACTCTTCAATTTCATGCATGGGCCTTTGAGTCTTTTATGTGCATCCTGTATAATAGAGATGTTACATTTTAAATTTTGAACTCGTTGGTGGAACTGCTGTTGTGATAATTTAACTTGCTGGCAATCCTTGTAACTCATTAAATTTTCACACAAAGAATTGTATTGTCCTTATAATAATATCCATGGTTATTTTTGGTTATAGTAATCTTGACAATATTTTTTTGTAGCATTTTATCTGAACTGTATTTTGGATTCTATTTACAGTAAATTCACACCTCCTTTCAACCTCATGGTGTTTGGTTATTGTGACATAATTTAGGGTGTGCTGCAGAAATTGTTTTGATTCATGCATCACTAGACGTCTGGCGACTGAACCTGTTCAACAAGGCCAAGTGTGTTCTCTCATTTACGCAAATGGAGAAAAGTGCAATGTTGCATTGAGGAAATAAGGAAGTGAAGCTTTTTTCGTGTTCACATCTTCTCATCATCAGCAATCATAATTTTCGCTGAAAATTTTTTTTGCTATTGGGGATTTGACCTGGGAGATGGATTAAAGCTGTTTTTGACAGCTAGATATTGTTGAAAATAACATTTTAACAAAAAGTCACACATGGATGACTCCAGAATCACATACTCTGTTCTGCATATCTGTTCTTTAATCTCACTTACCGAGCATTTGCATTATTGACAATACTGTATATGTTGCTAAATAAAATATTTTGCATTCACGTTTTGTTTTAAAATAGAAATTATTCATTATGCTTACAGTACATTATACATGTTTTTTTCTAAATTAAAATGTTTTTATTAAAGTTAACTTTATACACACTATTATATGTGTATTAATTTTAACATTTAATTAACAAATTAAAAATTTGAATTATTAAAGTTACATATTTTTATACATATCTATGAATGCTGTGTGGGCTCATCTCTTCGTTACAAAAAAAAAAAAAAAAAAAAAAAAAAAGTGTCCCTTGAGCACAAAAGTTTGTCCATCCCTGGTCTACTTTCAGGCGTAAAACATTTTTACACGTTGAACACTCACTTGTCCTGCCTGTTGTGTCAAAAGCAGTCATCTTTACAAAGTATTATGCTTTCTGAAAGCGCATACAGGGATTGGTGTGAAAAGTCAAGGCATGAAACAGGGTGGAGAAATGAGACTTCGACAGCAGCTTTGCATTTTACTGTGATTACTAACAATAGAATATGCAGGTTCTTTCTGAGTCATTCGTGTTTGGTAGTGGTGTAAAGTTAAATCAAGTACAACTGGACTTAGTTCGATGATGCACAACTGCACACGACTGAAGCAGTAGATGGAAATGTTATTTATAGTGTAGCTGGAAAATATTCACTGTGCTTCAAAAGGATTACATCATTTTTTTCCCTCCAAATTCTACCATAAATGTGGAAAATATTTATTGTTGTACATCCTTTTCCTAAGATTTTTATAAATTTTATTTTTCACATTAAAATTTAGGCTATAATGTAACGTAACAAAGTACGGGAAAGTTGAAGCATTGTGAATACATTCTGGATGCACTGTACGTTGTTTTCATCATCATATACACTACATACTTTTTCCAGTATGTCTCCCTATGCCACTAATTATCAATCCTAGTGGAAACATGATGCATACTGGTCATACGTCATCATCAAGGAGGTCTGAAGTGTTTATTGACAAAATTCATCAGCCTTGTCATCACATTTGTTTATTCTGCTGGAGTCAAACCATTTATTATCAGCACACAGCGTTGCGCAAAATGCATTATTGTAATGAGGCAAAAGGGTGGGGCAGTGTGGCAGGATGAGCCAGCAGTCTGGAGCAACATAATGGATGGATGGTAGGGGGAGGGGGGAGCGCAAACGCACAAGGGAGGGAGGAGGCCTACTGCTAGGATGTACCTCTGCCACACTCCCATGTGGGGCACCAAAGATGACTCAATTTTGATGATATATTCCCTCCTTTTTTCCAGCTATTTCGTGAGGTACGCATCATGAAAACTCTCAACCATCCCAACATAGGTGAGTTACGCTTGAATTTGTCTATTAGTCGGCTTTATTTAGTGTGACCTTTTCTCTTCATTTAGTGTGACCTTTTCTCTTTGTGTGTTACAGTCCAGCTTTTTGAGGTCATCGAGACGGAGAAGACGCTATACCTGATTATGGAGTATGCCAGTGGAGGTGAGTGATGACACATACTCATTTATAACATTGATTCTTAAAGCGTGCCAGTGCTTCACGTGATGAGGAAAAAAATTGCTGGTTGGGTGGACCGTTTTTCAAGGAATTGGCACTGACTGGAGGAAAAATAACTCTTAGTACACCGTACACCACAACATAATCTATTTTAGTACACTGCACCATAGCGTTAATCACTTAGGATAATCTTTTTATTAAGTCACTCTTAACGCACACCTCATCATAGGATAATCGATCTTAACACATGCCACACGACACAATTGACTTTGATTGGAAGTTGGAAGATAAAAGTGCTCCAATTTTTGTGTGTGTTTTCTCATTATCATCATGCCATGACCACACAATGAAGCGCAAACTTGCTCCTCCCCAATTTGAACGCTTCTGTTTACCTTTCTTCTTTCATCTCTGTGCCGCTCTCTGATGCCTGCGTCCAATACCTAACAAGGAGCTTGCTCGCAAAATGGGAGACAAGCGCACACAAACTCAACATCACATGAACTGACAGAGCAGCCAGTGTTAATCTACTCACACAATAAAGGAACTCCACATCACAAGCTGGAGTGGACTCGTGACTACCATTTTTTATTTTATTTTATTTTATTTTTTAATAAGAATTAATGTACTATGTCTTAAAGTTGATGACTCACCTTCAGTTGTTTAGCAAACATTTTAGACCTGATTGCGGCTTCTTTTTTTTCCGCCAGATGGATGAATATTTACATAAACCCCAGCTGTTGGACTTATTGAAGCTTATAAAGATAAAGTGTGCTTTGTTGTATTATTGAAGACAGGATATGAAGACATTTTTTCACATAAACTATTCTTGTTGTGTTTTCCACCCCTTATTTTTCTTTTTTAAACCTAAGTATGGCTTCGGTTACCATGACGACTAGGCATTAAGCTAGGAGTGTCTAAAAAAGCGACAAACAATTTAAAAATTCCGACTCTGATGAGCTTGGAGTCTATCCAAGATGACTTTGGGAAAGAGGTGGAGTACACTTTGGGCTGCCCTAATTAAAAAGGCATATTTTTTTAACTTGAGAGGGGCTGTAGTTATCAGTAAACAGTTTATTTATTTTTTATTTTATATTTCTCAATCGGCACTATGCTGCATCATTTCCTTCATTTTCTTGAATGCAACTACTCCTTTAAATAAAAAAAGAAAAAAAAAGAAGAGACCTCAGTTCCCCACCCTTGTTCATGTTTGTGGTTCCCCCCCCCCCCCCCCCCCAAAAAAAAGCGTTTTTGACTCTGCAGTACTACTTAACTGATGTTGAAAACTGCATTAAAAGTCAGTCTTACCTTTACTCACAGGGGAGGTGTTTGACTACCTCGTGGCTCACGGCCGCATGAAGGAGAAAGAGGCCCGCGGCAAGTTCCGACAGGTCGGTTCCAACTTCAGCCCACTTGGGTTTGTAATAAAAAAAAAAAAAAAGTAAAAATGACGCAATTGCTGCATCATACACAGTAAAAAGTTGGTGGAGTTGGCACGTGAGCCAGCAAAGATGAGCTGTAATTTAGCTGAGTGTGACGCAAAGGCACCGCAGACATTTCCACTGCGGTGCACTGGACAATAAAATAAACAGTGGCAGTCAAATTCCGTATTGTAAGTTGTCCACTGTACATGTTTTATTGTATTTCCACAGATTGTGTCAGCTGTTCACTACTGCCATCAGAAGAACATTGTTCATAGAGACTTGAAGGTGAGCACACACCCAAGTATAACAATTTATGTAGGAAAAAGTTGTTGGATTTAATCATCGAATAATTGAGCGCTAAAGATTCTGTCATATGTGGAATTGAGTGCGGATTAAATGTGTCATTTGTTACACTCCACCATCGAAGGCGGAGAATCTGCTGCTGGACGCCAACTCCAACATCAAAATCGCTGACTTTGGCTTCAGCAACGAGTTCATGGCCGGCAGCAAGCTGGACACCTTCTGCGGCTCTCCGCCCTACGCCGCACCCGAACTTTTCCAAGGCAAGAAGTACGACGGCCCCGAGGTGGACATCTGGAGCTTAGGCGTCATCCTCTACACGCTGGTCAGCGGCTCGCTGCCCTTTGACGGCCAAAATCTGAAGGTGGGAACAGTCTGTTGATGTTCAAGCATCACTGTCTGTGTGGCCGAAACTCATCTGAATTTGTGTCTCACTCAGGAGTTGCGTGAGCGTGTCCTGAGAGGGAAATACCGTGTGCCCTTCTACATGTCCACAGACTGCGAGGGAATCCTACGCCGCTTCCTGGTCCTCAACCCGACCAAGCGCTGTTCGCTGGAGGTGAGCGGGAACACTTGTAGTAGGACTGGGCCCTTATTTTGCGTTTATTTGTCAATGCAAATTATTATTTCTTTAAATGATGTATTTTATTGAGTTTCAAAGCACATCCCTGCTGATGGGTACTGCTTATTCTTAACATGTTCTGCGAACAGAGAAGTTACTTTACAAAACCACATTCGGTGTTGCCATGTGAATGATTTGATCGCTATATTTATATCTCCGACCCATTTAGCAACGGTTTTTCAGAAATAGTACTTAAAAAAAAATCAATATGAGTAATTGAGTAAATGAGTAATAATATAAATCATTTTTACATTGTTTTCCATATAACAAGAAAGGAGCCTGGTGGAAGGCAATCACGGAATCAAAAGCTTATTTCTTATTAGGAACGAAATCAAACATGTCTCAAAAGGAATTATCGTCATTGTTGTTTTTTTTTGTTGTGTTTCCAAGTGTGTCATTTTATCTGTTTAATTATTAGTTTTTCATTTGGACATATTACAACAGATGTCGCCCATCACACCATATACAACATCAACAACATTCAAAAAAAGGGGGTTGAAGCCATGGCTTATTTTTTGGGAAGTGAAGAGGTAAAAAAACAAATATAAAAAAAATAAAAATAAAATAAAAACTGTTAAAAATCTTATATTTTTAAAGGCCCACCACTATCTTGTAGTCATGAAAAAAAAAACATAGCATACATTAGTGTTAATTTTGTCAACGAAAACTAAACAAAAATAATTTCATCTACACAAATTTTTCATCGGACTAAAACTAGACTAGAATATACTAAAACCCTCTTTAATAAATAGTAACTGGGACTAAATCAGTCTGCATTTTCGTCAAATAATGAAGATGAGATGAAAATGTACTTCGCTTAATAAAAACTGGTCTAAGATCTGTGGACATTTTAGTTCATGAACAAAAATGAGAGGAAAATTATATGATTTTGTAAAATCTTCTCTTTGCTAATTTGTCACTGTGACACAGTTGCACATTCCCTTTCAAATCTGCAGCAAACATGGGACAGACAGGAGGTGGATTCACGGTGAAAGGTTAAAAAAAAAAAAAAAGGAAATTATAGTTATAACATAACACATTAATCCAACAAAGTTCCAACAATAATGTTAATCCGACCTCTAACTAATGGTGGCTAATTTACTAGCTCATACCATAGAGCCCTAGTAGCTGCTTATTGATATACTGTAATTGCGTGCAAAGTTTCTTCAAAAAGATGAGAGAAATTTGTATGTGAAATAGTTTTAGATGTGAAATGTTCAACATAATCTTCTGATTAAAAAAACAAATACAAGGTTAAATGATTGTCCTGACTTAAAACTAGGCAAAAAAAAAAAAAGTTGACAGTTTTTGTGGACTAAAACTAGACGAATACAATGTTGTTTTCTTGGACTAAAATAAAGACTAAAATGCCAGATTTATAGTGACTGAATGTGACTAAGTAAACTAAATAAAAATGGGACGAGGTTCACTAAAAACTAACAAGAATGATTGCAACTGGACTAAAACTGAAACAAAATTTAAAAATAGCGTATAAAATTAACACTACTGTCCGTACTTATTTTTCTGGCATGACTTTACCAGCAAATCATGAAAGACAAGTGGCTGAACGTGAGCTACGAAGGAGAGGAGCTGAAGCCTCATAAAGAGCCCGAAGAGGACTTCAACGACACCGCACGGATCGGTGAGTAACCCCCCTCACTCCCCCCTTGTAATGATGCAAGCACTGAATTAATAAAGTGTATATGGCTTTAATGCTTGTTGTTGCAGATGTGATGGTGGGAATGGGTTTCACCAGGGAGGAGATCCGAGATTCTCTAGTCAGTCACAAGTACAACGAGGTGACAGCCACGTACTTGCTGCTGGCACGCAAGAACGAGGCAAGTATGGAACATGGGTTTGAGGTTGTTTCTCTATGATCCACTCCATCAATCAAATTACAATATGATACAGTTCATTGTCATCAATGAATAACAAGACGACAGAATATTTTTGAGAATATTTACCATTGAGAGGTCAAAATTCCAATGACTTGGATAATTTTAAGTTTGACTCGGTCTCCAAACGATGAATCAATTATCAAAATAGTCCAATTATAATGCATTCCAACTAGGGCTGCACAATATATCGAAAAAATATGGATATCACGATATTGGCCTATGCAATATGCATATCGCAAAAACATGCAATAAGTTTGATCTGGAATTGTATGCTTTTATCTGAATTTGACCAGTCAGACTGTCAGGTTTAACTGTTGGACATTTTTTTTTTAAATGACAAAAAAGGAGAGAAGATACTTAGTTCAAAGTATGCGAGGAGAGGAACTGACTGATACAATTCACTACTGCATTCTCTGAAAAATCCCCTCCCATCCTTTCTTTTTATTTGGTTTCCACCCCCCTAGTTACATGGGTGTTCCAACCCTAATAATACAAATGCAAAACCTAGTTGGAAGGAACACAGTGTACTTAATGAAAATGTGCGCTGCCATCCAATAGTTGAACATTATCGAGAGGTAATTACAATTAATTAAGAATACATTGAGTTTGATTATTTTGCCGCAAGAAAAAAAAAATA
The DNA here is from genome assembly GCF_051991245.1 of Festucalex cinctus. Lineage (NCBI taxonomy): Eukaryota > Metazoa > Chordata > Actinopteri > Syngnathiformes > Syngnathidae > Festucalex > Festucalex cinctus. The sequence continues at coordinate 13,085,834 of NC_135423.1, read as the reverse complement.
TTTCATTTGATAATAAAAATGTCATTTCTTTAGGTACATATTAAATATCGCAATATCGATATCACTATATTCAGCAACTATATCGCATATCGCATGTTTTTCCAATATCGTGCAGCCCTAATTCCAACACAAGACAATCCAATAGGATTCTTGCTTTCTTGATAAATTCATACATACAACTCAAATATAGCCAAACTTAGCTCTGTTTCTTCTGTGATGTTCTGTTTACACTCCCAATACAATACACCAGAATTTCATAACAGTCACTCTCTGTCGTCTCAGGCCGAAAGCACGGTGTCCCGGTCAGGCAGCAGTCTCAGCCTGGCTCGCGTCAGAACTGGCGCCATCGCCAACGGTACCAGCAAACACTCTACTTCCTCCTCTGGTGCTACTTCCTCCTCCTCAGCCCACAAGCCGCAACGCAGTGTTTCCACCTATCAGCGGCAGAGACGACACTCCGATTTCTGTACGACTTCACATCCCTGCAACTTCAAAGTGGTTTTCTTCATCTACTTGCATCTCCTGTCTTGTAGGTGGTCCGGCAGCCCCCGGGTCGGCGCACCCCAAGCGCAGCCCAAGCGGTGTGGGCGAAGGATCTGGGCTTAAAGAGGAACGACTGTCAGTCCGCAAGCCCAGCAGCAGCACCGTCAGCTCTCGGAGCATCCCGACGCCTTCCAGTCCGATGGTCAGTTCTGCTCACAATCCCAACAAAGCCGAGATTCCCGACAGACGGAAGGAGACCAGCTCCACCACGGTACTGTCGGAAAACATTTCAACATTTATATTTGAGAAACGGTGCTGAACATGTGTTGAGATTAGCATGTGGCAGATTTCGGGGAACTAAAGCAGCAGCCAGATTAACCTGAGATGAACTCTTTAATGTATTTAAATGCGTGCGAGTCCTATTTTCCCTCCTCTGGTGGATTTGAGTCACATGACTTGACTGGAGTCAGACTTGAGTCGCCAATTTTAGGACTTGCTTGGCTAAAATTTACAAACTAGTCGACGTGACTTAAAACATGCTAGCAACAAAATGGGTGAAGTTAGCTACTCTAGCACATCTTGCTCTAACACAACTCTATTGTAATAGTATATAAATTATCAACATCTTGTTTTGACGTCTTTTTTTTTTTTCTTTCCCTAGAATAATGCCTCTGGTAGTGGCATGACACGGAGGAATACGTACGTGTGCAGCACAGACAGACACTCACTGTTGCAAAATGGCAAAGAAAACAGGTGAGAAGCGTTTTGAATTGTAAATATATGAAGTGCTCACATCTCCTCTCTTTTCTGAATACTTCAATGCCTAAGCAGTGCGACTTAAGTGCATGGTGAAAATGACCAGGGCATATGTAATTTCACAAGAGATTTGTCTCATATGTTATGAGTGGATGTTTGCGTGTGCGTGCATGTGTTTATACAGCCAGTATGAAATGTGTTTTGTTATGACAGATGGCGATGTGCTGCTGAGTGTCAGAGACTGTCACCTCTAGCTGATCTTTCCTCATCTTTCACTCAAGTTAGCTCATATCAGTCCTAACGTAGACTTCACTGCATTATCGTTTATAGTCTTGGCTTTACTGCCTTGCTCTATTTTCTTGCTGCTCTCCTTTCCAGTGAAGTTGGTCTCCTTGCTGTGGCCAGTGACCACATCTTTTCCACTAAATTCCGGACACTATCAACAAAATTAGCTGTTTCTAGCAGGCGCTCATGTCATGTGATTGGCCAGTCATCAGAGGACATTAACGTAACTCTTTAACTGCCAAACGTTATTAAAAAAAAACAGACAGTGCCAGCCGATTTTCAGCATTTTCACTCATCTTTCTAGGCAACCAGAATATTGTGCGCAATGACTACATAAACATGGCACATGTTTAACATGAAAGATCATGTTCCATTCTTTCATTAGACAAAAAAGTAAATTTCTACCTTATTTTGTTCTTTAGTAATCACTATTTGAAAATAGAGAATTTGAGTGACATAAGTGAAAATAGAAAAAAAACTGAGAAAACAAGCTTTTTGTGAAAAAAAAATTTCTGTACAACAGTGACTTTGACACTAATGTCTTTTGTTTAGTGACGCGCTGTGAATTAGTTTTAATGTGACAAAGGCTTTGATCATTCACGTCATCCTTGAAAATGTTTTTTTTCATCAGATTCTTCATGTTTCATTGGAATTTCATACACCTTGAGCCTTGAAAAGAGATACAATGCTGCCATCTTTAGTGGCTGTTTTTGATTCCACAACCCATTGACCAGGCAGCGCTGCACTTAGACGTTGCACTGGCCATTGATTAAAACAAAACAAAAAAACTACATAACGTCAATTATGGCGGTATTCATAAGGATTTTAGTGTACGTCATCAAACCTTTTTGGCGGTCAAACAGTTAAGAATGAACCACTGGCATAATTATGTTAAACGAAACTAAAAGTAAAATTACTTGATTTTGGAAGACCCATGGCAATTGTGGTTAAGTATCAAGAAAAATTCCCATTTCCAGCATCGCGCTAATGTGTGGTTAGCAGCAGTCTATCTCACATTTCGGAAGTCCGAGGTTATCTGTGGAGTTTGAATGAGTTTGCATGGGGATTTCCTCTTACATTTCAAAAACATGCATATTAGCTGCATTGAAGACTCTCAATTGTGAATGTGATGCTTTTTTTTTTTTTTTAGGATAGGCTTCATCTTAGCTGCCACCTTAATGACGACGGGCATTAATGGCTCATACTTCCCATTTTTTGACTCAAAAATACTTCTAATGCGTCATATTTTAGTGAAGTGAGAATTACAAAGTCAAAGAGGGCGCATAATTAGTAGGAGGAAGCATTGTGGCGATAAAGTGGCAACTGGCACAGTGCCCACATCACACCCCCCCACACACACACACACATATTTGCCTCCGAGGCTTTGTCAATGTGATGCCATGCCATGCTGCTTGATGGGGTAAACACGTGCAGGTCCGCACATACACACGCGCTTTTAAAAAGTTGGGAGGGAACGTACCTAAATGATCATGTCTGTCTTTACATTCGATGAAGCAACATGCTACTATCGTTAGCTTATGTATACAGTTTGTTTGGTGTGCACGTATGTATGTGCATCTCTCTATGTGTGCGTGCATAGTTGCTATGTAGAGCGTAATGAAAAGCAGCCTGAGGGTAATATGGGGGTGGGGGGTGTTAGGTGTGTACATGGTTTGATGCTCCACGAGAAGACAAATCTCATCCTGGAATTCCATTCAGGAACTAAACTTTTCCTTCCCTTTTCCTTCCTCCCACCCCAGTTCCCTTTCCCACCGGCTGCCCCCCGCTTCTCCCTCCACCCACAGCATCGCCGGAGCGTCAGCCTCAAGTTCGACCTCCACGACTTCCTCGCGTCTCTCCCGGGGCTCCACTGCCAGGAGCACCTTCCACGGCGGGCAAATCCGAGACCGCCGGCCACCCTTGCACGCAGCCTCGCCCACGCCGTCTCACGACACTGGCGGAACCCTGTCCGGTGCCAGGACCCCACGCACGACCAGTAACCTGCTCAGCAAACTCACCTCCAAGTTGACCCGCAGGTAAGCGGAGAAGCCGCGGGAGAAAATGGCGGGAAGAGGAGGCGTCTGATGACTGTGGACTAGCACTGTGGCTAATTGATTAGCACGCTAAAAATGGACATTTTAAAGTGTACTGGATGGACTGATGTTAATGACTTCTAGTACATAAAGATCTCATCTACTAACATATCAGCTTTTCTACTTTTTCAATGAAGCTTGACAAGTTGTCCGCCTCAGGTTCACATCTGTTAACGCTGCTTTTCCACTGCGCGGTTACAACTCAGCACACCTCTATTGGCTATTAGATGCTTTTTCATTGGCAAACACAAACACTGTAATGCTTATAAAGTGTATATACTTTTGACTGTGCATGACTAGAAGAAAATTCTTCAGCCTCAGTTTGCACTTGGGTATCACGTTCTGTTTTCTCTCTACTTTTATCTCTTCTCGTTACCGCAACTAGCCTATTAGCAAGAAACAAATCTCTTACGTTATATTTGCCCTGTTCGACTGCGCGGTACCCACTGAACATGTTTCTACTCACTAGTGATGCATTTCCGCCAACAGGATGGCTTTGTGTAAGTGAGGCTTTAACTCATTCACTCCCAGCCATTTTCACTGAAGCAACCCCGTTTGCTCCGAGTTGTTTTATTGGATTTTGACTGATTTTGCAAGGCCCACATAATATTGTGTTCTAATTGCTATAAAAACATATAACCTACCAAAATAAAGATAAGAGTCTCTTCTTTCATCAGGAAAAAAAAAAAAAAGTATATGTGTATTTGTTTCCGTTTTGCAGCATTTTGCATTAGAATATAACTAAGTTTCATCCGTATTCACATTCCTGGTGAAAAAGGAGCTTGTTGCAACATGGCCCTGACTGATCTCTTATACTCTGCTGCCACCTCCCAGATGTTTTTTTGTAATAACTACCGTTGCTTTAAGCCACCTTGGTCAGAAGCTGCATCGAAGCCTTCTGTATGCTCTTGCATTAAAAAAAACAAACAAAAAAACTTCATTTTTGGGAGTGAAGGACAAAATATTTTTAATATTATTTACACGTTTTTGGATTTGAATGACTTAATTAAAAGAACAGTTCAGTTCACTCATACTGAGGTGTCATGTCAGTGTATGACATCACTTCCTGTGTAGAAGTGCAAGTCCCTGTAACGTATTTGCGCTCATGATGGCGTTAGTCTGCGGCGGACAACTTTCTTTTCCACGCGTGGCGTTGCGCTGGTCGTTGTTGCTTTTCCGTGTTTGTTTGATTGTCTAACCACGTTTGCTTCCCCTCGCCAGTCACCTGCCGATCTGCCATCCTGTCTTCTTCTTCAATCTTCTTCTGCTTTGTTTCCTCTCACCTCCATGTTGTTTTCCTCCCCTCTCCCTTCCCACTTTCTTTCTTTGCTCTGACACTCTGCTCTTGTTGTGTCATTCCACACCTCCTCTTCCTCTCCTTCCAGGGTCACTCTTGACCCTTCTAAGCGTCAGAGTTCAAACAAATCCGTGTCGGGCTGCAACCTCCCGCAGGCCACAAAAACAGTTAGTAAGTCTTCCTTTCCCATCTTTTCTGGCTGCTGTGTGTCTCGCTACATTTCCATCCATGTTTACCCGTGTTGTGTGTATGTTTGTATGTCCATATCACTGGTTGGAGTGTACTGCAGTCACACAAACATACATTGGTGGTATGTAAGAATTTGGATATTTAACATTTGACAATATGATGTGTGTCTGACGAAACCTCTAACCAGCAACAATCCGAGTGTTTGTCTGCACTGTTTTTGTGTGTCTGGCTGTCAGACAGTGAATGTGTGTGCGCGTGTATGTGTCAGTGATTGGTTGTGGAAAGAGCGAGAGATGGAAGGGAGGGACAAGGGAAGGAGGATGAGGTGGTTTGCAGTGCTGCCCCCTGTGGGTAAAACAAGGTATAACATGGGGTTTGGGGACTGTACAAAATTAGAGTAATAGGGCATCACGGAAAACTACAAAATTGTCAAATTATGAGCACAAAGTTGTAATGTTATGGGTTTGTTTTGTTTTTTTATCAAGATGGATAATCAAGATTATAATATTAACCTTTTTTGACGCAATGATACAACTTTGTTGTCATATTTAAATCAATCAAAATTATGACTAGGAAAAAAAAAGAAAAATATTAGGACTTTATTCTGATAACATTGCAATTCTTTTTCTGCTATTTCAACATTTGTCTTGCAAAATTATGTGTTTATGTAATTTTCTAATTTGTTCTTACTTTTCCTCATATTTAAAATTATTTTTCTTGAGAGAAATCTGACTAGTTTTTTTTCTAAAAAAAAAAAATATATTACCCCTTTGCCACATCTTTTAGAATGACACTTTACTTAGTTATATTTCAACTTTTTAACAACACAGCTGTATTCTCCTATTTTTTTCTTAAAAAATGTTACTGTACTTTGTAATATTATCCCAAATATTTTCTCAAAAATTCCCAACCCTTAAAAAAGGCGTTGTACTATTCATATTTACCCCCCAAAAAATCACCAGAAAAATCTGACTTTTTCAAGTAATAATTAGATTTTCTTTTTCTCTTCAACGTGGCCCTGATCATCCTCTTCCATATGTTTACATGTTAGGTAATGTATACACAAGTGGAGGTGACTTTTAAAGTTAAGAATAGTTGCCAAAGAACAGAATTGTGTGCGCGCGTGTGTGCGTTTTAAGATGGTGGCAGCTTGTGCAGGCGTCACCCTAAGCGAGTGTGTGCGCGCTATTTTCCATCAAGATTAGTGATGTTAATCTGGATTTACACTGCTGTTGAACCAACATCTTACACAGCTTTTGTTTTGTTCTGCTGCTGTTATTCTTTTTCTACTTCTGCTGTCCTCCCATCATGCACCTGTACTATATTCTACTGTACATATATTCAGCCTCACTTTGTTGTCGTTAACGAACAAGCAACACAACAAGTCTGTGAGCGGTCAAGATAAGATCAGTAAGAATGCAGATGAAGCAGATCACATGACTTTTTTTTTTTTGTGTGTGTGAAGACTTGATGGTCCTCATGTTCATTTTGTGTGCTGTTGACATTTGCCCACTGATCTCTGTGATGGATGAGTAGCCGTGTTCTGTGTTTTAATTGGTGGACTCATTGAAGTTGAGCAGGAAGTGTTTTTTTTTTGTTTTTGTTTTTTTTAATTATCATTGGGTTTTCTTCTCCCTGGTTGTTTTCTAATGGACACCTTTTGTCTTCCTCTTGAGGGTCACAGACGAACCTGAGAGAATCAGCAGATCTCCGGTCACAAGGTGAGTCACCAAAGAGTTTCAATCTACATTTATCAGCTTATTTATTTATGTATTTATTTATTTATTTATTTATTTATTTATTTAGTGGCCTTTCATTTAATAGTCTAACAATTATTTACTGTAATCACAAAAGTAGCAGTCAGTCACTATGTAAAAATAAGTGACAAATACAAATGTGTAGACAATAAAACACATTTTTAGAGGAAAAAGCATATTTAGAGGGAAAGTGGGGGGGAGTCAATAGAAGGAAAAAAAGTTGTACTTTTAGAAAAAAAAAGTGAATCATGGATGCTATTTTAGAACATGATTTTTTTTTTTTTTTTTTTTTTAGATAGAGAATAAGTCCCTTTTTGATTTTATTTTGGGATGCGTTATTTATCATTGGAAATATTTTTTTTTATTTTTTTTTATTTTTTTTAAAGGAAAGTTAGTTTTTGAGGGGGAAAAGTTTGGATTTTTCGATGGGGAAAAAGTTGCTTTTTTTTAGGAAAAATACATTTTTTTGAGAAATTAATTAAAATTAATTTTTGAGAAAATTAGAATTTTAGAGAAAAAAAAGTTGAAATTGTGAGACAAGTTTATTCATTCTAATATCCTGTGTGAGGAGTTTTTATTCTCTGATGTCTTTTTTTTTTTTTTTTTTTTTTTTTTTTTTTTTTTTTTTTTTAATAAGAGATACTTTACTCATTTAGCCATTTTTGGGAGTCAAACATTAATATTTTGCCTATAATCAATTTGATATTTTCATTATTTTTCATGTACAAATAGTACCTTTAAAAACACATTTTGCAACTTGCTATTGACTGAAAACAACATCACAAGGGCTCAGGTAACCAATCACGGCTCAGCTTGTGAATATCACATGACCAAACCTAGAAAACATGTGAGCCGTGATTGGCTACCTGAGTCCTTGTGATGTCATTTTCAGTCGACAGGAAGTTACAAAATGTGTTTGTAAAGGTACTAATTGTATATGAAAAATAATGAAGATATCAAATTAATTATAGACAAAATATTAACTTTTTATTCCTATAATCTGTTAAATAAGTGAAGTATCGCTTTAAGAAAAGACGTTATCACACACAGTATTCTTATCTAACAGAGATGTGTCTTTCTGTTGAAGTTATCAAATGAATTATCGTATGCCAGATAAGGATCTTGCATTACCAAAGCTTGAATGTACAAATGCTGCTTTGGTTTTCTAAAAAGTTGTGTGTGTTTTCCTCTCAGTGTCTCAGACTAACTGCAGCAGGTAACGTTAGCTTAGTTAGCCGTGTTGTGACTGCTGGTGCGAGATAGACCACCCTGAAAAAAAGAAAATCTTTGACCTTCTTTTTCACCCTCTTTAGACATGTTATGTGAAAAAAAAAGTCATAAGGAAAAGTTAATTATTCATTGTATGTAGAAAAGATTCAGAAAACTGTATTTCCTCAAATAGTGGACAGTGAAGGAACACTATATAAAAAATGAAATATAACTTAATGTACCAGTAATCAAACGAGTCTTTTGTCTATAAACAAAGGTTGTGTATAGGGCCCATTTCTCTGCAGTTAAAGAAATAAAAGCCCTCAGTTGCTAAATGAGGAAGTTCTTCTTAGCTAGTATTGAACTATATTGAAATGTAACTAATGTGTGATGTTAATCAGTTTTTCCTCTTGCTTTCCCTCCATCAAACTCATAACTCATCTAACCTGCCCCCCCACCCCCCTCCCCTCCCCTCGACCTTTCTCCACCCCCCATTTGGTTCAGTCGCCATATATCTGGGCATCAGAAAGCGTCAGAGCCCCGGACCCCCCGATGCGGCTGGGATGTGAGGGTGCGCAGCCCCCGCGACCCGGCCGAGGTGGTCCTGGCTCTCCGGGAGGCGGCCCAGGGCTGCGGCTGCCAGGTCCATTTGGCGGGCCCCTTCCTGCTGTCCTGCACGCACGGAGCGGCCGGCGCCCGCGTGGCCTTCGAGGCCGAAGTGTGCCAGCTGCCCGGCGGGCAGGCGCAGAGCAGCGGCGTGCGCTTCAAGCGCCTCTGGGGGGCGCCGCTCGCTTTCAGGGACATCGCCACCAAAGTGTCCAAGGAGCTGGAGCTCTGAGGGCAGCACGGGGGCTACGTCGGGAAATGATGATGACGGCGGGGAAGAAGGAGCGGGCGCAAACTCCTCGTCGTGCCTCCGCCAAAGACCCTTGTCCTGTGTCCCATCTTGAACTGCTGAAAACAGGCAAAAAGAAAACGTCACACACTTTATTTCATCATGTTTGACTGATCAGCTACTAACGAGTATTAAGACCACATTCAAAACAACAAGAAAATGTTCGTGATAAAGACCACCAGAATCAAGTTATAATTTTAGGAGACTAAAATCTTTTGATCCCCGCGCAAAAAAAATATGACTTACAAAAGATCCCAACTTTATTCTGGTCGTATAATCTCTTTTGTTAAGTTTGGTCCTAATACACGTTAATAGCTATGATTTTTTTTTTTTTCCCTTATAGATTTGTCATCATTCCTTCTTGAAGCGCTGCTATTTATAGTCAAGTTTATCAACTTTTTTTTATCAAAAGGACAGACTGCAAAAAATGTGTAGCAGACGCACTAAGCAGACGTCATACGCTGAAGTAGCGATGCTGCATTCTGACCTCCAGCCTGTAAGGGGAGAAACGCAGTGAACGCTCATCATTACAATTACAGCTACTTCCACTTCCTGTAGAAGTTTTTTTAAGTTGAGACAGGATTGAATTGTTGGTTCATGCTCACACACCTTTGGCTACCAAGCGTTGCGATGTTAGTATTAACAAAACAAAACAAAACAAAACAAAAAATCTGATAAATTTTGCTTTTTCTACAATAAAAATGACACTGTGTCATCTTAATGCAAGTGTCCAGTCAGACTTCTCAAATGTATGTTGTTTTTTTTGTTTTTATGTTCACATATTTATCTCTACCTAGCATCACAACATTAGGTTTATCACACAAATGCTGCTTATTAATATGCTATTTAAAATACAGAATAAGACTGACTTCCTTTCATAGCCTTAAAACAGAACGCAAGTATGTTAATGCTCACACATCATTGGCTCCCTATAGCATCACAATGTTAGCATTAACACACTAATTTTGTCTTAAAATAAAAAATAAATAAATAAGTATTCTGCCTAGCATCACAATGTTGGTATTAGCACACAAGTGTTATTTAAAATTAATGAATACCCCCAATATTGGCTACTATCTACAATTATATGATGTTCTTAAACCAAACTTCAATCCGACTGATGTGATGTTTTTGTTGGTTCACATTCACCCGTTTGGCTACCATCACAGCAATAGCTTTCAAGTTAGCAAAGCTGTTCAAATATTTGATTTTGCATATGGTAATAATGTAACTCGTCGTAAAGCAAACGTCCAATCAGATTGCTGTAAACTATGTGTAGGTTGACACACCTTTCACTACAAAAGCATCTTATTGGCCATAATTTTATTTGGGCGATCTTCAGGAAGTCCAACGATTGACTAATATGCGAACCTTTTACATTTTCTTTTATTTTAGATTCAACATTTACGTTCTCAGGAAGTGGACACTAAGTTTACAAATTAAAGTCAGTATGATAATTTTTTAAAACACACTTTAAACTCTGAAAAGAGTAAACGAACGTAACACGTAGCGGCCTTTGTTAGCAACACGATAATACAGCCTCAATGACCACACGTTATTTTGGTGTTTGATTGTTCTGCGCATGCACCGTATGTAGGATGGTCTGCGTTAAAGGGGTGTGACCGTCAACCAATGAAAGACAAAAAAAAAATTGCAAATGTTAGTTTTTTGGCTGGTCCTCATCAGCTGGTGACTGAAGAGGTCATGCTGTGATATTCTTTTTTTTTTCTTTTTTTTCTTTTCTTTTCTTTATGACCTCCAGGACATCACATTAGCGCCTTTTGTAGCCATCACTGTTTTAATTTATGGAGCGAGCTGCAGTCCTCAAAACATCATGTGTGTGACGCAAATAAAGACTTTCAATCTCTGATATTTCTCGATCTTTTTTTCTCACAGCCTTATATATTTTGTCCGAAAGAGAATTAACTAATTAGCTAATTTGACTAAGCAGCAATCAGGAGCATGTTGCTAGCATTCATTTATTTATTTATTTTTATCGATCAAGGACATTGTTCTGCGATTGGCTGGCAACCAGTCCAGGGTGTACCCCGCCTACTGTCCAAAGCCAGCTGAGATAGCCTCCAGCACCCCCCGCGACCCTTGTGAGGAATAAGCGGTCAAGAAAATTGATATATGTATATAGAGAGAGATAGCAATATATATAGGTCAATGATTATGACTGCCGTAATATGTCGGTGGCGCTATGCATTATGGGAAGCCACTGACTGTCAACTCAAACTTCAAATACTCAGAAGAATATTTGTCAGTGTATTTGCTTACACTGACGTTTAAATTCCCGTATGTCTGCAATATGTTCCGATATGTGAGTATTTTGTATGATTATTCCAGGTGTTATGAAACCGTAGCTTCACATAGCATGCGCGTGAATGACTCGCGTGCTGGCGCCACATCCAACTCATACTTACCTGGCAGGGGAGATACCATGATCAAGAAGGTGGTTCACCCAGGGTGAGGCTCAGCCATTGCACTCCGGCTGTGCTGACCTCTGCGAATTCCCCAAATGTGGGAATCTCGACTGCATAATTTGTGGTAGTGGGGGACTGCGTTCGCGCTATCCCCTGATAACTTGTTAATATAAACAGATTAATCAAAGATAGTTATTCAACGGTTTTTGCATTTGCACTTACGTTTTGTGGGGATAAAAGAAAAAAAGAGCACATACAGATTGCATCTGCTGATATTAGTAACGTATGAGGTGTCGTTTTAGCTTTCCCTCGGACTTGATGACGTTTGCTCATTTCCATGTGCAGTGCATGGTTACTGTTTTATATACATTTAAACTTGTGATGGACGGTCTCTATTTATGACTGTAGAACTTTGCATGCTGGCTGTATGGTTTTCGTGGTTTTCACGCATGCGTGTAGTTCACCTCCACTGCTTTGATGGCGGTAGAGTGCTACTGCCATTTTGCGAACAAGCCGGAAACAGGAAGTAGTAGTAGCCGCAAACGATGTCTTTTTGTCAAAATGTTGGTCAAACAGCTCCCCTGCTTTCGCCCACAACATTATATTAACAACCGATTGTCATTGCAACTGACTAATTATTTTCGTCGGTTATATAAAAGCTATTGTCATACGGCGTAAGGAGTTCAGTTTATTGACGCATTCTATTGGTTCGACGTGAACACGTGACCCAAAACATACACCAAGACGAACATCCGAACACGTTCATAACGTTCAAAACGTTCGATGCGCAGGTTGAAAACACGCTGTTGACTCATTATCATTTTAAACGGTGTATAGTTGGTGTTGTTTGGCGTGTCGATACGTGCCATTATGATTCGGCGACGTGTGCAACCGCAACTTAAACAATGTAGTCTCTGGAATTAAGTCCTCGCCCCATTGAGTATGTTGCTATCGCTTCTCGGCCTTTTGGCTAAGATCAAGTGTAGTATCTGTTCTTATCAGTTTAATATCTGATACGTCCCCTATCCGGGGACCATATATTAAATTGATTTTTGGAACTGGGAGATGGAATAGGGGCTTGCTCCGTCCACTCCACGCATCGACCTGGTATTGCAGTATCTCCAGGAACGGTGCACCCCCAATTTGGTAAAAGAAAACAAATACATCATTAATATATTAAGCGTGAAGTTAAAACATAACGTGTTTGTACAACTCATTCGTGAGTGTCGACAGATGCACGCGGAATGTGTATAATAATTACATGACGGCTGGTTCTTGCGGTGGCATTTCAGGTGCACATCCTGATTCTCGGTGCACCGGCGAAACTAACGTGTTGTTCAATCCATTACTTTGGGACAACAAAACGACAACGTGCAATAAAATGTATATTGTTTGAAAGAGTGATTTCTCTGTTTTATTCCTATTTGAGACCCTGCACAGTTTAACGTTATATTATCTCGATGCCGTCATCAAGGCAGAGGAGATGAGAGTTTAGCCAAGTGGCTCGTGCACCTGAATCCCAACTGTTGTAATGTTAAAATGTGTCTTACATGGGTAAATTAAAAAGGCAGAAATACCGATAGTAATAATTAAGCTGAAATTCTAATTGAATTGTGCCATTATAGTTGTATTCAGGTTTTGTGGGGCTCGAGGTGGCAAAAAGTTCACTCTTTTTTTTTTTTTTTTATGCCTTGTTTTGGGGGGAATTTTTAAATTCCTTGCTAAAAACATTTTGGATGACCTATACATTTTTATTTATTTTTTTAACTTCAAAATCTTAGCAAGTCATTATTAAATTTGATGGTGTGCCACCAAGAAAGTGTCTTAACTTAGGTGGCGTGTGATGTGCTCTGATTCGTCAGTCTCCATTTCAGGGGTGTGGCTTAATAGTCAGCATAAAAGAAATCAAGACAAAGTATTTTGTTTTTAAATGGGGCATTTGTTTATTCGTCCAGTTCTAATTTACAACCAGAGAAATAGTGAGCGGATGGATTGATCCCAGGATGTTACAGAGGAGAAAAAAGTAAAAGAAAGGAAAGGAGGATACTGATGTTGTCAAAGAACAACCAGGCTTCTTTTTTTTTGTTTTGATATAAAAACGAGAAAAATTAAAACAGCAACAACACAGACAGTCATGGTCACCGTGGTGGTTGTTGGTCTTTTAGTTTACTTCTGGGCGGGGATCATTCCGTCGATGGACTCGCCCTTCTCCAGCTTCTTCTCCATCTCCACCATCAGCTTAACACCATCCACAACCAGCTGAACCTGGTACACCTCGGAGGAGCCCAGACGGTCGGCGTTGGAGATGTCGAACACGCCGCCCACGGAGGCCGTGTCCACGCCACCTGGAGGCAGGAAAAAAAAAAAAAAATGAGTTTTTTTGTTTTTTTGTTTTAACTGCGAATTTGCAAATCTGCAGGTATGCGGAGGTCTACTGTAATGGAAGAATAGGTTTTTTTTGTTTTTTGCTATTCTGGACTGCGGATGGGAGCTTCTGTCAGAGCAGTGCATCGTATTACCTGTGCCACGCTTCTGCAGGCGCAGTCTGGTGAGGATCTCCTCAAACTTGGGGTGCGTGCTGAGCTTGGGCAGCTTGACGTGAACGCCACCGCGCAGGCCGGTGCCCAGGTTGGACGGGCAGGTCAGGATGTAGCCCAGGTGCTCGCTCCACATGAAGCCGTGGTTGTGCTTCTTGAAGATCTCCTCGATCTGAAGAAAATAAACAATTGTATTCACATTCTTTTGTTTCCAGTTTGTGTGGGTTTTTTCTCTCTGTAGGAATAATTGTAAATAATGTTATCCTACATTTGCTACAATGAAGAACTGGTTCTGTTTGCAATGAAGACTGCTTTGCTTGCGAAGAAGAATTGCTTCTGCTTGCAATGAAGAATGCTTTGCTCTGTTCCCACTCACATTCGTATAGCCTGGCTATTTGAAGATAAATCAAAAAGCTGAAGAACCACAACATCTAACGCAGCAGAATGGTTCGAGCCAGTCTGCTGAGGTCGCCTGTTTTCTGTTAAGAAATATTTGTAAACTTGACCACACATGTGCACAGTAATCTTCTACTCACGTGCACAACACAGACAAACAAGAACACCCATGTATTTAGGGGCATGAAAAGGGTGTGGAAAACCAAATAAATAGAGAGGGTGAGGGGAGCACTCTTCACTGAGTGCAGGAGTGAATTGTAACAGTCAGTTCTTCTCCTCTCTCCTCGCGAGCCCTGAACTGAGTGTCTACTCTCCTTTTTGTGTCGTGTTTAATAGATGTCAAACAGGTAACCCTGACACTTACCTTCTGCAGACCCACACAGAAGCGCCTGAACACCTCCTTCATGTTGCCACCCTTCTGCATGGAGATGACACGCAGGTGGTCCTCCTCGTTCACCCACACCAAGAAAGTCTTGTTGTCGTTGTGCCTGCACAACCAAATCAACGTCACCATCTACATTCTATCGGGGAAAAAGATTTGTTTCATGAAGTTTTTATTTTTTATTTTTTTCCTTTATAAAGCAAGTACTTAATTTCTTGGTAAAAATTTCTGGATTGAAACATTGTGGTAAAGAAATGGTGATTTTTGGGACCACGGTATGGGGAGATTTTCTACAGACGCCATCTTGGGTGGCCACACACGCTAGTCACGCGCGCTACATGGCAGACAGTTTCCCCTCACCAGATGCCTCTGGCGTCGGGCCAGTCACGGGCCATGCCGGCACACGTCAGCAGCGGGGACACAGGCTTGTCAAACAGGAAGTGGTCGGCGATCAGCTGCTCCTGCTCGGCGTCGGTCATGCCGTCCAGGGGGTAGTACTTGCCCTTGAACTCGCCCTCCAAGCTGGACAGAGCTGGTAGGCGAGACAATTTTAGCATTTGTCTTAGCACTTGTCTGAGACCGAGTGTTTGCGCTTGTGTTAGCACTTGTATTACCATTTCTGTTAGCATTTTTGCACTTGTGTTTTGCGTTTATGTAAGCGTTTGTGTTAGCATTTTTGCTCGTGTTTGCGCTTGGTGTTAGCAACTTGTGTTAGTGCTTGCTTTAATGCTCGTGTTAGCATTTATGTTAGCGCTTGCGTTAGCACTTGCGTTAGCGCTTGTTGTGGGAAGCATTCCCACATATGTGATTGTGATTTTTATTCTCCACACTTTTTTGCCGCGTAACTCCCACATAATACTTCCAATTCACATTGTTCAAATTTCAACTAGCTTCAAAAATTCACGCCTTCCGGGGTATATATCGTCTGATTCCACATTACTAACAGTATTTGCACAATTTAACATTTAATATCAACTTTTCCCCATTCATTTTCAATGGGACAGACATTGAACTTTTTCTAAGTATCACTTTCCACGTGGCACAGTTGGTAAAGCACATTGTAGAGTAACTAGGAGGTTATAATTTCATAATTTATCTCTCAATTGGCTTCATAAGCATTCCACATGCATTAAAATCTTAGCATTCAGCTATTAGCATTCACCTTTCAGCATTTACACGCAATTTCTCCAGAAATTGCACTTAGTCTAGTCTTGTTAGCAATTGTATATGCACATTTTAATTTTTTAATTTTAATAATAAAATTATTATTTTTGAATTGCATTTGATTAAAAAATAATTAGCAAATTTTCATTTAGGTAAATAATTATAAAAAGTTATTGTAAAGTATTTTATTTTAATAATTCATTGTTTTACTCAGCCCTGCGATTGGCTGGCAACCAGTCCAGGGTGTCCCCCGCCTACTGCCCAGAGCCAGCTGAGATAGGCGCCAGCAATCCCTGCGACCCTTGTGAGGAATAAGCGGTCAAGAAAATGGATGGATGGATGTTTTACTCATATATTGATTAACAATATTTACTCAACAAATTATTTTTTGAAATAAAACAATCGTTATCTAAAACATTTATTTTAATAAAAACATAATTCTCAATTTTGTCATAAATTTCATTAGGATTAATTAGACCACTTCTAAATGTGTAAAACGTTATTTAAATTTGAATTTTTAAACAAAAAAAAAAACAAAAAAAGTTGAACTAGTCACCCGTGATGGACAGCTTCTCGATGCCTCTGCGCTCTCCACGGCTGTTGTGTGGCGGCAGGGTGAAGCCCTTGATGCTACGGCCGGTACGCACGCGGCTGGACAGAACGTAGTTGGGGTCCAGGTCATCTCCGCCCTGAGAGAGCAAAAACAAGATCAACAACCGGGATCAACATTTACTCTGAAAAATAAATAAAATACATTTTTTTTTAAATAGGTCAGTTAATCCTGTTCAATTAATTGGCAGATATTTTTGTTTAAATTAAGTTCCCTAATATGCCATTATTATTTTCTTGTTCTTCAAGTAAATGTGGCGTCTAGGAAGAAGAACTTGCCTTCAGGTTCTCAAAGTTGAGGTCGGTCTTGTGCTTGTCGTTGGGTCCGTAGCCGTTGTGACGGTCCGAGATGATGGGGTCCAGCAAGTCCTTGAACAACTCGTAGGACTCCTCGTCACCAGCAACGCAGCCCACGGTCATGATGAAGGGGTGGCCTGAGAAGGACGATGCCGAAGTTCATGGCATCTTTTTTTTCCTCAAAACTTGCAAAGCATTCGGAACGAGGCTTACCGGGGTTGTCCACGCCAGTCTGGATGATGTCATCCAAGGTGAAACCGCTGGGGGTGGACTTGCCCCTCAGCTTGCCGTAGATCTCCTTTGTCAGAGCCTGTGTGACACCGGCAGCAATGTAGCCTATTATATATATATATATATATATATATATATATATATATATATATATATATATATATATATATATATATATATATATATATATATATATATATTTTTTTCATCAATGCTTTTATGCAATATATATTGCAGCGTTGATGAAATAATTAGGCCAAATATACAAATAAATACTATTCAATTATTTCAAAAGTAGGCTCTAAACACGCCAGAACATTACAGCTAGCTAATGCAAGTAGCTTCCCAAAACAAAAGTGTGTTGCCGTCATGGTCCGTCCAGACCATAGGAAACTACCCAACCCATTTGTTTACGCAGCCATGCTGGCAGGATAATAGCTGCAGGCAAAAGATTTACAATGTAGAGCACTAATAAAATTTGCGTTTATCAGTCAACATTTCGTCCAACCGATTTCACATCTCTTATGATGAAAAAGACAAAATGAGATAACATGCAAGCTGCACCAGTTGGATATGACAGATCCCTATCAAGTGCCAGGAGTGCTTTTTTACAACTCTTCAAGTTGGGGAGAACTACAATGGTGAGTCATTGCAATCAGCCCGCTTTGAATAGCTGTGCACTGCAAACCATGCTCATTGTAGCACTTCCTTATTTTGGCACATTACAGAAAATAATTGAGAAGCACTGATACCGTATTTGTGTTTGCGTGTACCTTGGCCATATGGTTGTTGTGCAGGGACAGATCGGGGTACTCATCGTCCGCCGAGAACTTCATCTTGTAGTCATTGTGACAATTCTTGGCCATGGCTGCGATACCTTCTCCAACTGGAATAAAATAGATTTCAAATTATGACTCGTTGATGGATGAAATATTGAGTGTTTTTAAATGAATGAAGCACCCTGAGCACCGTCTGAAGTCTCTCCGAGTGCTTTGTTGATGAGTTTTTGAGTAAAGAGTAGACACCTTCTCATTATCCGCTAACCTCTCCCCCAACCCCCCTTCCTCTAGGTTTCTGCGTCGCCTCGCCAACTGGTAAAGTGCAAGCCATCAAGTGTTAGCTAAAAGTCAAAGGTATCTATCTCAGCTCTGTCAATGTCTTTCTCAGCTGTGTCACTTACACAAGACCCCACCCCCTGCAGGAAGTATTAATAATAGTCTAGAACCCCCCACCCGCCCTCTTCACAGCACCTTCGGCCAGGGCACTAAATTGGGGAAGGCAGTGTGTACGAGTACATCTGTCGCAACTCGTCCAACGTCAGAACATCACTCTTGTTCCACGCTCAAGCCAGAAATACAATTCAAAAGTATGAGCAGGTGTTATATTTCCCCACATGAGAATGACAATTTTGCAGTATTACACGATAATTACTGGATTAAAAAATAATAATAAAATAAAATTCGAACCTTTTTTTTATGCTTGTAGTTTGGGGAACTATTTTCATTCTGTTGCAATAGATTAATTGGGATTTACAATTATTGATTAATTTTTTTACATTCATGCATCAGAATAAATATTTAAGATTAAATGTATTTTTAAAAGATCTTAATTTTTTAAATATCTTTGATTTTTATTTATTTTTAAATTTATATATTTTTTCTTTTATTTACATAGTTTGGGCAACATATTTCCAACACTTGGTTAAATTAAAATAATACAATATGTACAATGAAATTTTTTAAATACATTTTTTAAATTGCCATTATGGAATGTTATTGTTGTACTTCCTAGCGTTAAAATAAATGGAGAATAAAATTAAATAAAATATTTTCAAATTACTAACTTTTAAATTTTATTTTTCACATTTTTAAAAATAATTTGATCATTCTTTTTTATTTTTTTATTTCAGAATTTTCAAATTTAATTTAAATTTTAAACTAATTTAAAATTAAATGTAGCAATCAATTTTTAACAGATGCATTGATTTTATCTTCCTTCAAAAATACTTTTGTCTTATTTTCAACCAAACTTGCATTAAGAAAAACCTCAAAGCAAATCACATTTGATTTCGTAATACACAAATGTTACGATCTCAAGTGTGATTTTTGCAGCAAATTTCCACCAACAAACTCAGCACATCCAATTCTCGAAAACCTAAACTTCTCAAAACATTTAAAAAATCATACTCGATTTGTGTTATTGTAAAGACCAAGTCAAGGTCATGATTGCCAGCGTTACCTTCTCAGGAGGAAAGAAAGAGGTAACAGATCCCGGGATCAGATCCTGTCCACCAAATGTAGGGGTTGCCCAAGTGCGCCAGGTGTTGGACCGTGACTTTTATAGCGTCACCTCCACCCCGACTGGCTGGGAGGACTCGACCCGCCCTGGTGTGATTGGACGCGAGCGGGCCTGCTGTTGTAAAAGGCAACGAGGAAACGCGGCGGAGAGGCGACAGCTGCAGGAGGAACGTCGAGACCTTTCACCTCGCGGCAGGACCGGCGTGTGCGTGATGTGTTCGCAAGCATGTTCTCGGCGAGATTTGAGCGTGTACGCGCCATTTTCTCAGAGTGGATGTTCAATTACTTTTCAACAATATTGTGTTCAACTATGTCATGTTCAACAACACCGGATGCCAACTGCAGTACTGTACAGTATTGTTTAACAATGTCCGCACTATATGTTCGAGGGCAACTTATTCAAAATTAATTACGTAATTTTTAAATTAATCAGGTGATTAATTGGTTATCAGATTCTTGTTGTTTATGACCTGGCTGCTTCAAACGCCAGCAGATCAACTAAACTATCTCAACTACCGGTACTTGTATACCAAGTACTAGTGTTGTAGTTCTCGTGATGGGTCTTGTTCTCGAGACCACTTTTGAAGGGTCTCGGTCTCGTCTCAGAATCAAAGGCATAGACTCCAATAGATTTGGATCAGTCTTGAAACGCTCTAGTCTTGATAATGTCTCAATTTCAGTTGGTGTGGTCTTGACTACAACATGACCAGATACCAACTACTATGTTACAATGGTAAATCATTTTCAACCACATTTAGCTATGATGCTATGGTCTAAGTTGAATTAACTGTATGATGAACCAACTTACAGTGGATGTAAAAGGTTTACACATTCCTGTTCAAAATGAAAGTACTCCGTAGTAAAATGATAAAAATATATGAAAAAGATATCAATTATTTAAAAATGTCCCATCAATAATGTCGCCTATAATCTGTACAATGCAAGAGAAAAAATATTTTAAAGAAGATATGTATAAAAACAAGTAACTGATAGAATGTGTTGGTTGTACAAGTGTGCACACCCTCATACAATTGTTGATATGGCTGTGTTCGGAATTAACCAATTACATTCAAACTAATGTTAAATGGGAGACAGCACTAAAATAAATACATAGCCTAAAAACAAAATCAACACAACAGTTTCCATGAGTATTTCTAAGTTGTGACAACTTATTTGAATGGTGTTGAACCAACAAACAATATTACTTTGGATAAAATAGCCTTTTCTCTTCAGTAAAAGATTATCAAGTACTGCTTACTTAATTAACATGTTATCATAAGGGCACATTTTTAAGTTGGCAACTAAAAAAAAAGCGTTACAACTGACTTTTCCACTTTGAAGAAGGCTAAGCTACTTGAGCTTTGAAATATATGCTAGGCTACTTTAGCTTGTCTTAAGTAAAGTACGAGTGATGTTGATTACGCTTTGTCTTATAACTTTCTCCTAACAAGTAATCAAACTACAGTTGCAGTTAAAATGCTTCCATTTGTTACTCTGTCGGTCTAGGACACACCTTTTGCCATTTGAAGTGCCTTTGATTAACCCCAAATATATTCTGCTGTTCTGGTATGCTTTTCTTGACTCTTTTTAAAACATTATAGCAAAAGCTTGATGGTTTTGTGCTAACACTGACTGTAGTTTGGAACTGTTTATAATAAAAATAATAACAATAATTTTTTTTTTTTTTTAAACAAACATACATTTTCTCACATGTTTGAGGCATTTTGTTATTGTTTTTATTTTCAGTGTTATGTGTGTCCTATAGCACGTCCGCCTCCCAGTTCTGAGGACTCGGATTCGAGTCCAGGCTCCGGCCTTCCTGGGTGGAGTTTGCATGTTCTCGCCGTGCCTGCATCGGTCTTCTCCAGGTACTCCGGTCTCCTCCCACATTCCAAAGACATGCATGGCAGGTTAATCGGGAGTTACGAGTTGTCCCTACGTGTGCTTGTGAGTGTGGATGGTTGTTCGTCTCTGTGTGCCCTACGATTGGCTGGCAACCAGTCCAGGGTGTACTCCGCCTACTGCCCAGAACCAGCTAAGATAGGCTCCAGCACCCCAGCGACCCTTGTTGTGAGGAATAAGCGGTTAAGAAAATGGATGGATGGAAGGAAGGATGGATGGATGGATGTGTGTCCTATATAATACTTGGGCTGTTTTGAATATTTTGGCACCTCGTGACGTATTTCCTTTGCATTATTAGCTTGATATCATCACTCAGCAGTACTCAATGCCAGCTTCTTGAACCATGGAGCCGATCACATGACTGAAGACTGATTCTTTGGGGAGGGTTGTACACAGGGTGAGCTTCCTAAAATGCCCCCTCTCGGACTGTGAAGCTTTGCGCTAATTGCTCTCAAAGCTCCGCTCGCGTTAGCGCCGGCTGCTAATTTGATAAACCTCAGTTATCTGCCTGAAGCTTATTAAATCATACTCATATCATGCGTACATGTCACTAGGGAAACCACCCTTTGAAATCCTCTATTAAAACAGGCTTAAAATGTTAATGTAGAAAAACATTTTTTTTTTTTTTAAGTCTGTGAGTTGTGTTGCACCAGAACACGCCAGTTTGTATCGCACATTAGCGTCAGGTGTCACGGTCCGTGTTCTAAATCCTCCCTCGGGCTCGGGTTTCACCGAAACAGGCCTTGGTGTGGCTTCCTAAATTAAACACGACAGCTCGTTGCCATGACGACCCCAGAGCATTTGCTCATACATGCAACTTTTCAATATAATGTGTATATGTAGTGACAGCAACTATTTCACGCCGACTTTTATAACATTATCAAATATCAATAGGACTAAGGTCATGTGTGCGTGTATGCGAGCGTGGTGTCTTGCTACTGTGGCACAGATCCAGTTTCCCACTTTAGACGCACACTGTATCCGTATGCGCCCTCCACCTAACACACAGTACACCCCCACCCCTCACAGTGCCACAGCTGCCCACAGTGACAGATCGCAAGGGCAGTTATATAAGCAGGAACACCCTGTCGATCACTGCTTCACATTCATCTACACAACATTACCACAAACAATATAAAGATACCAACCATAGCGGTTCACAGCATTAATGGATACAGTATTCAATTCTACTATACATTACATGAAACATTTTAGGCTTTAGGGTAAAAACCATTAGGAACTTAAAAAAAAACAAAAAAACTATAACACATGACATAGTACAGATGGCACAAACAATGTATAGAACTTTATGCTACACAGCATTACTGTGATTCATGCAACCTTATGGTACACAACATTACAATACATAACATGAATGTATGCACACGACACAACAATATAGTACAGACTACATGACATACGTGACCAGGCCACCAGTCCGGATTTCATAAATAAATGTGATGAATTCAACACGTTCTTACTTTTTGAGTATCTAATATTCAATATTTTGAGTTTATCTACTTAAAATTATTATCTTTCCTCTTTTTACCCCCAATGTGCACATTTCAATCGCACACATTCTATGATACATTGTGTATTACGTGCTATGCATGTATTTTGGTCGCTGAGTCTACACGGATCACTATTTCATCCAGTCAAGCGATTTTTTTTTTTTTTTAATATAGTAATTAATCGCACAATTTTCCATAATTAATCACGATTAATCACAATTAATCACATTTTTCTACTTCTGCTTCTAATGTTTCTTCAAAGCGTATAACAGTTATTTTACTTAAGTACAATCTTGGAATTATAGTAAAAGCAGCAAATAGAAAGTATATTTAGAATCAAGGACAGCTTTCTTTGATCGGTGAGTAGAATACTTCTCCTGTAAAATACAACTGTTAAACAAAACGATTAAAATGGACTCAACTTTACAGGCCTTCTTTTTTTTTCTCATGGAAACAATTCTCAGAACTTCTCACTTCCAGGTTTAGTTGTGCCCACAAGCAGCACTTCAGAAGGTTTCTAATTGCGAGGCCCTGTGGAGGGGACTTGAGCACACTATTTTACTCTGAGAGGATACGGCAAAGGCAAACAACTACTACCCCTAGCAAAAGGTATGGAATCACCAGTCTTGGACGAGCACTCATTCAGACGTTTTATTGTGTAGATCAAACTCAGATAAAAAGCATGAAACAGTCGTAAGGTCATTCCAAAGTGCAATATCTTGATTTTCAGAAACACTAAAAGAAATGAAGAAAAAACATTGTGCTGGTCAGTAAATGTTACTTTTATGGGGCAAGTGCAGGGAAATAAATATGGAATCACTCCATTCTGAGGATAAAAATATGGAATCACTCCATTTTGAGCAGAAAATAAAGACACACCCAATCAATTTCTTTTCCTTAATTCAGCACCTGCATCAAATTACATCTGCTCGTTAGTCAGCAGTTAAAAACAGTGCAGTAATCACACCTTGGATGTCTTCCGGACCAAGTGGATTGGCAAGAATCATGACTCCAACAAGGGAGATGTCGCTTGAGACCAAAGACAGGATTATCAAACTTCTTGAAGAAGGTAACTCTACACGTATGGTTGCCAAAGACTTGGGCTGTCCACAGTCAGCTGTATCGAAGATCTGGACCAAATACAAACAGCATGGGAAGGTTGTAAAAGTCAAGCGTACTGGTAGATCAAGGAAGACATCTAAGAACTCTGCAAAATTGCTTCAAGGAAATGGGATTTACATACAGGAAAGCTAAAAGGAAACCATCATTTAAAAAAGGTCACGATATTGAAAAAAAAAAAAAAGAGCTTATACCAAAAAAAGCACATTATTGTGCTTTTCTACATAACAGCAATGCATATAAACCACCTACAATCTCTATTAATATTGAGGCACTTACTTGTTAATGAACACACACATTGAGTTCCTCCACATATTGATTTGCTTCACAGGCATATTAGGTTCCCCTTCATCTGACAATTAGCACAGATTTTAAACATAGAAGGCCAAAACATCTCTAATGAAAATGAAATTGCACTAATAAACTAGCCACCAGAGGGTGCTAGAAATGCACAAATGGAAATCAACCTGACTTTTTTAACAGATGTGTTCCCTTTAAATATTGTGAACATGACGACGGCGATATTGTGGCAGTTTTAATATCACGATATCACGATATTGCCCTTATCGTTACATCCCTAGTAAATACAGTATAGCCACACAAAACCTCTGGTGGCTATAATACAGTACACCCCCGCCCCCCAGGTCGGCGCAGGGCTATTTTTTTCACATAGTGACAATGAGGCTCGGTCTTTCACCTTCCCTCAGTGATGTACGCACACTTGCAGCTGACAACGAGGCACTCTAAACTAGAGTGGCCTCTTTACAGATGGGTCAAGGTAAGGAAAGGTTTGGTTAGTTTGCATTGGTCATGTGTGTTTTCTTACCTTTTCCGCATGTCAGTATTACATCTACAGTATTGACTTGTCTTTGCACTGCAGCGCCCCCTCTGGTGTCGCGTTTTATTGGTCTCAGTGGTCATTCCAGGTATTTTTATGGACGTCATTGTCACGTACCAGCTCAACACTCACGTCATATGTCATCGCGCTCGCCACAGTCACAGCCTAATCTTCACTTGTGTGTGTTTTTTTTATCTTAAAAGTTGTGACGTCGATTTTTTTTTGTGTGTGGATTTCTTTTCATGAAACACTAACTGAAAAAAAGTGATCAAGGCACACCAGTACGACTTTTACACTCTGACTTCTATTTTAGTGGCACCTCCTCCGCCAGACCTGCGATTGGGTTGCGCCGACTCAGCTATCCATGGGTGTGACCCGACCACACGCCCTGCTTCTCTCTCTCTCTCTCTCTGTGGGTGTGTGTGTGTGTGTGTGTGTGTTTTTCACATATGTGGATGTGTTAGGGTCATGTCGGGGTGAACAGGTTCCGATGTCATGAGGCCATTTTAAGAAGAAAGTGGTCAAAGTGTGAGTGATATCTTCAGTATGTATCGGCCTTCAGGTCTGGTAGATGTAATGTTATGTAAATCAGTGAGTTTGAAATTGTGTGCTGTGCGACATGCACAAAATATGGTTTATAGTGTTGCCTTCGGTGCCTATCTGAAATCACAGTTTTTCCCCAGCACCACAACTGCAATCAATAAACGTCTGGTGTTGTCTTCAAGGACAGCAAACAATGATGGCAGGCTAACATATCCACAGTTGAAAGTAAAAAACTTTAAAAAGCTACGGAACAAAACAAAACAAATCATGGTGATTTTATACTAACAAAGGAGTTGTTTTATGGACTAGGAGTTGCATGACTTCAGATTTTTTATTTATTTATTTTTACGAGACTAATGTGATGCCAAGAGTCAACTAGTCGCTGATGATGTCACTGATTGATCATGGAGCTCTTTGTGTGAGATGGGAACAATTGCTTGCACCTTCCATTTGGATAGTGTAGCCAAAAAGCTGTTCCAAATCCTGCTGGAGTCTGGCTTTTCCACCTTTACAGTTTTTTTTTTTTTTCCTCACCTACCACATCATTCAGAATCAGAAGCCAATTTGAATTCATTTGATGCTGCTGCCTCTTCCTCAAGTCAAAACGTGCTTAACAACTAGTCAACATCAAGTTGTATACATCATTGTGAAGTAGTAAAGTGGACTATTCTGGCTGTACAACAGCAAGCAGTTCAAGTGACCTTATACGGTCGCCACCTTGCAGCTGAGCTGTTGGTCACCCAGCTCATGTAACACACGCACCGCACGCACACGCTCAGTGCTTTGCTATCCAAATTGACTTTATCGACAATCTGCTCACATTCTTCAGTGGATTGGCTGTTTAAGCCCCTCACTAAATCCATGTAAGTATTAAGTAACAATAATAATTTCCTACATAAACACTGTTGCATGTTTAGTATTCAGATTATTTTATTTTATTTTATTTGACTGAACTTTAACAATAAAACCAATGTAATACATAAGTTCAGTGCCCGGCTCTGTGTATAAGTTATTTGTTCTCGTAGAAACAAATGGTTTTCCAAGCACTTTCCAGTGAAACACATTTCTTTGAAATTGGAGCAATTTGAAAAATTTCTTTACATACAGCATGTGTGACCTCTTCCCCTCTGCCTTGTGTGCTGCATCCTAAATCACAATACAATCAATCATATGGATCACAGAAAAGCAATCATTAAGCCAAAATTTAATAAAAATTCTCACAATTGTGTATTTTTTTGTGTTTTAATTTTTTGAAGTCAACTTTAATTAATCAATTTAAATTACAATTGAACAAGTACATTTGCATTTATAAACACTGAAAATAATAGTGAGATGAGACCTATACATGCATACCTTCAAAACATGTTTTGTTTTGTTTTTTAGTTGTTGTTTTTTTTTAATTATTATTGTTACAACAATTACAAGCAACAAACCAAAACCATGCAGTCGACTCAACATTCAAACAAGCTTTCAAGTCTGTCTGCGGTCACAACATGATATTATTAGAAAACAACAGCATACAGGTGACGTCGTTTAACTGCGGTGGATGCTGGGAAAAAATGGGATCAGGTAAGCTCCTCTATCACAAAGCAGGGGGAGAACCACCGGAAGTTAGCGGCTTTTGCCTCCAGAATAAAATATAATACTTTGCGTGTATTGGTCACTTTACATGTTTATTTCATATCATGCATATGATACGCAATTATACGGATACTATATTTTATAAAATGAAACATTTTAATTAGGGCCTTCTTTTTTTTGTTTTGTGACGTGCTCTCATAACTTTTACTTTTTGACGTCATATTCGTAAGCGGAAACCGGCGCCAGCTGGTGTTAGCACGACTGCTACTAGTGTCTGTGCGATGACAGCGAGTCGAGGTGGCAGCAGGTGGATCAATGACATTTTTATTACTTTTTAACACTAACAAGCTTCTGAGAATCACATAAACCGGGCGAAAATGTCCCACAAATCATAAATAATATACGGCGTAAATTTAAAACAGCACCCGCTCGTAGGGCAATACAACAAACGAGATCCCGGCGGTGTGTGGACTTAGCAGGTAGGCTAAAAATAACTTTTAGTGGGAGTGGAAATTAACCTACGTATTTGTGTTTTGTTTACCTCTGTCGCAAATGTTAACATATGTTGCTTATTCTATTGCAAACTTTATTTCGTTTGGCCCATAAACGACTCAAAAGTGTCAAGGTTGGGAGGAGATTTGTGTTTGAATTGTAATTATTGTACCGTGAATGGATGACATTAAAAGAACATGTATTTATTAATTTAAAGTATGATGTCATTGGACGTGTATATACTGAATGTTCAAATAAAATATACAAGTCAACATAAGCACTTTGATGTAGTTCAGGAAAGCAAAATTATCAGTTTTGTTACTAATAGTATTAATGGTTTTTTACTTTAATTTAAAATCTAATGTGATATTTATAATAAACATCCATCCATCCATCCATTTCCTTGACCGCTTATTCCTCACAAGGGTCGCGGGGGCTGCTGGCGCCCATTTCAGCTGGCTTTGGGCAGAAGGCGGGGGACACCCTGGACTGGTTGCCAACCAATCGCAGGGCACACAGAGACGAACAACCATCCACACTCACACGCACACCTAGGGACAATCCGGAGCGCCCAATTAACCTGCCATGCATGTCTTTGGAGTGTGGGAGGAGACCGGAGTACCCGGAGAAGACCCACGCGGGCATGGGGAGAACATGCAAACTCCACCCAGGAAGGTCCGAGCCTGGACTCGAACCGGAGATCTCAGAACTGGGAAGCGGACGTGCTAACCACTCGGTTACCGTGCCGCTATAATAAACATAATCTATTAAAAAAAAATAATGTGATAAATTGTTCCATTTTTTGTATTTAAAAAAAAAGGTATCAACAGTCTCTAAAATAAAAAAAAAACGTTTTCAATTTTTATTTCAACTTGTAAAGACATTTATCAACGTTGTTTATGTTTTAAATGACACTTGACATTAAAAAAAAAAAAAATGGTAGCATATTTTGTCTTATTTGGTTAGACTATTTAATAGCTTTTTGACAGCATGTTTATATGACCCGGTATGAATAGTATAGCTCAACAATGACAGTAAATGTTTTAATGGTCTATAAAGGAATTTCACTTGAAAATACATGTCTGTCCTAGTTTCGTTTTGTAGCTGGCGAGGAGTTGCAGCCATGTTGTCGGCGGAGGAGATTCTGTGCAGCACGCAGCAGGTGATCGCCGGGCTGGAGGCGCTCCAAGGGGAGAACCGCAGCCTGCTAGAGAGCCTGCAGGGGGCGGGCCAGAACCCCGAAATGGCGGTGGAGAGCGGGAGCGTCGAGCTCGAGAAGAGCGGCATCATACGACAGTCGCTGGAGAGGATTGAGCTTGGACTCAGCGAAGCGCAGGTTGAGTCCTACGCAAAAAGCAAACTAAACAAAAACAACGGAAAAGTATGAGATGGTTCCGCCATGACGTGCACGCTCTCATGGTTTTTCTTCCATCAGGTGATGATGGCACTGTCTGCTCATTTGGGTTCTCTGGAGGCCGAGAAGCAGAAGCTGCGAGCTCAGGTGAGAATGGTGAATGCGGCTGCGAGGACGAAGAAAAGGAGGTTGATGCCATCTCTTTGTTTTTTGGGGGGTTTTTTTGCGTGGGTTTCAGGTGCGCCGCCTCTGCCAGGAGAACCAGTGGCTGCGTGACGAGCTGGCCGGGGCCCAGCAGCGTCTGCAGGAGCGAGAGCAGGACGTGGTGACGCTGGAGGAGCACAATAAACATCTGCAGTTCATGGCCTCCATACGCAAGTACGATCAGGAGGAGGCGGCGCCGGCGGTGAGACAGCACGCCCAACATGCGGTCCGCTTGCGAGCAGAGGGTTCGAAACATTTTAGATGGATGATTTGACATGAACTCTTTTACTGCCACACTTTATCCAAAAAACAACCCAGACAGTGCCAGCCGATTTCAAGTGTTTTAACTCCTCTTTCAAGGCAAACAAAATATATGGTGTGCTTTCACAACATAAACATGGTGGGTACTACATGAAAGATCGGCTTCCGTTCTTTCATTACAAAAAAAGGTATGTTTCTACCATATACATCTCATACACCTTGAGCCCATTGAAAAGAGATACAATGCTGCCATCTGCTAGCCGTAGTTAGCGGGTGTTATTGATTCCACAACCCATTGACCAGGCAGCACTCCACGAGATGTTGCACTTTCCATTGGTTAAATTAAAAAAAAAAAACGTAGTTGACATCAGTTAACGTTTATGGCAGCATACATCATGATTTTACCAATTGTTATTAAACGTTTTTGGCAGTAAAAGAGTTTAAAATTCACCTCTTTAGCAATTTCTCTCTTGTGTGCCACAACAGCAAACTATTAGACAAAAACAGAAACATCCAAGATTTTTTTGGCATAACCTTTTTGTTTTATCTAATATTTTTGTCTAATATTTGTGTACTTTCATAATATTTAACACAATTTGCACTCATATTTTTTCTGATTATGTTCGTTTAAACTTTTCATCCAAAATGTTTCAATGTTTATACATCTACTATTTTCATTACGGTTTTTGTTTTAAATTTTTTTCGATAATGTTTATTTTCTTTCTTTTTTAACTTTTTTTTTTTTTCAAAATATTTCCACTCTGTTTGCAAACTTCACGGCACTTTAGTTTTCAAGTTTTTTTTTATGATAACTTTTCAAACAACACAAAAAATGTTTATTTTCTTCTAATTTTTTTTTACATTTACATTTTTTTCCCTGCATTTTTTCTTTAGATTTTAAATATATTTCTTAATTTTTTTGTAAAATGTTTTAATTTAATATATATGTGTTTTCTGCGATTGGCTGGCAACAAGTTCAGGGTGTACCCTGCCTACTGCCCTTAGCCAGCTGGAATAGGCTCCAGCAACCCCAGCGACCCTTGTGAGGAATAAGTGGTCAAGAAAATGGATGGATTGATATATGTGTTTTAAGGCTGAAACTAATGGTTATTTTAATAATCAGTTAATCTTGTCAATTGAATTGATGAGAAAAGAAAAAAGTTTGGATTTCCATCTCTATTCAAAGACAGCAGGACATTATTTCAAACTGACAGTTTAGGATTCAGTTACTAGTATTGTCCCTAACATATAGGAAAATTGTCACAATGGCTGTTTATAGTTTTCCAAATTAAAAGTTGATTTTTGCAAATGTTTTATTTTGATTGAACACAACAGTAACATGTCGTAATAATCACTTTTTTGATTAATATTTTTAGTGTTATTTTCCACTTTACATGTCAAATTTTTCATCTAGTATTTTGGCTATTTTGTGATACTTGTGCATTTTCCACCAATTTTATTTCCTATTTTTTATACATTTGTGTGTGTTTGTGCATTTTTTAAATATTTTTATATTTTCGTCCAATATTTCTAGGATGACAAGAACACATCTTCCAACAAAGAGTCTCTGGATGACCTTTTCCCTGCCGAGGATGAGGAGTCATCACAAAGTAACATTCATACACGCCAAATAAACCAAATAATGGAAATGACTTGAATACGTATGTACGTGCGTATGTGTCAGTGCCGTCACAGCACCACCACAGTAGCGCGGCGGCGGCGGCCC